>NC_085924.1:3777870-4092692 GCF_035222485.1 Podospora pseudoanserina
AACCCCCTGGAGCTTCTTACGGAATCGCCAAAGGAGGTCCCCAGGGATGTCTCTGAGGAAGCTCCCGGCAACACTCTTCAACAGGCTTCTAAAAAGGCTCCAAGGGATTTTTCCGCTCACAGTTCTGGACTTGGTCCCCTCGAGCATTTTGTCCAATTATGTCTCTGTAATTTTTCCCAAAAAAGAAAACTAACAGACCCCTCAGATACCAGAATCCTTACCAGCCCGAAATTGAAGCGATGAAATACCCCAGCCATGTGTTCGAGTCAAGAGAGCCGATCAAGTACCTCGACGTCGAGAGCACCAAGCCGATTTGGGTGGACACGTGGGAGGGAGCGCTGGAGATGGTCGAGGAGCTGAAGAAGGCGAGGGAGATTGCGATTGATTTGGAGCATCACGACTTTCGGACTTATACGGGTCTGTTGTCGCTCATGCAGATCAGCACGAGGGAGAAGGATTGGATTGTGGACACTTTGGTGCCGTGGAGGCACAGGTTGGAGGTGCTGAATGAGGTTTTTGCTGACCCGGGGATTGTGAAGGTTTTTCATGGGGCGTTTATGGATGTGGTGTGGCTGCAGAGGGACTTGGGGGTGTACGTGGTGGGGTTGTTTGACACGCATCATGCGTCGACTGTGTTGGGGTATGGGGGGGGGAGTTTGGCGTTTTTGCTGAAGAAGTTTGTGGGGTTTGAGGCGGATAAGAGGTGGCAGCTGGCTGATTGGAGGATTAGGTGAGTACATGGTGGTGATGATGATGGGTTTGAAGAAAGGTGAAAAGCTAATGATGACGTTGCAAAGGCCGTTGCCGGCGGAGATGCTGTATTATGCCCGGGCTGATACGCATTACTTGCTTTATGTCTACGACATGATCCGGAATGATCTTGCTGCCGCGGCGCACACTGTCCATCCGGATGGGAAGCCGATTGAGCGGGTGATTGCCAAGTCCAAGAAGACTGCTTTGTCTAGGTACGAGAACCCTGCTTTTGACGAGGAGACTGGGCTGGGGGATCGGGGGTGGTATAACTACCTTGCGAGGTCGAGTTATGTCTACAACAAGGAGGAGTTTGCGGTTTTTAGGGCGTTGTGGAACTGGAGGGATAAGACGGCAAGGGAAGAGGACGAGAGCACGGGGTTTGTGATGAAGGAGCATGTTATGGCGGAGATTGTGAGGATTATGCCTAGCGACAAGAAGGCGCTTTGGAGCTTGCTGGATGGGCACGCGAGGAATTTGAAGGGGAGGCTGGACGAGTTGTTTGGGGTTGTGCAGGAGGGGAGGGAGAAGGGGCTTGCCGGGGGGGTGAGTTTGTTGCAGTTTCTTAGTGGGGGGAGTGGTTTCGCGCAGGCGCAGATTGTGCCCATGGTGCAGAAGGAGGAGGCGGTGGATATTAAGGAGTTGAGGAGTGAGAAGTCGCAGTTGTGGGGGAATGTGCCGTTGAGTTCGGCTTGGGAGGATAAGGGGGGGAAGAAGGAGGGTGAGGATGATGAGGTGCTGGAGCTTCCTCTTTACTATAGCGCTGCGCAAGAGGAGGAGGAGGTTGGGGGTGGTGATGTGGAGGAGAGGGTTCCAGTGCTCAAATCTGCTGCTGAGGTTTATGGTCAGGAGGAGCAGGAGCAGGAGAATCAGGAGTTTACACTCAAGACGGGGAGAAAGCGCAAGGCGAGCGAGGCGGATATGTACTCTGGTCCGGAGGAGCAAGTGGAGGATGAGGAAGATGTTGAGGAGGATGTGGAAATGGAGGATGTCACCACCCCTGCAGATGGTGAACAAGAAGATGACTCGGAAGAGGAGGATGTCGAGGCGGCGAAGAAGACTGCTAAGCAGGAGAAGAAACTCAGAAGGAAGGCTGCTAAGAAGGCTAAGCGGGAGGCGGCTGCACAGGAGCAGGCTGAAGAGGGGGATGAAAAGGAAGCGGAAGTGGATGAGGAGGCGAGGAGGGAGGCGAAGAGGGCCGAGCGGAAGGCTAGGAAGGCTGCTAAGAGGGCTGCCAAGGCACAGGAGCAACAGCAGGAGGAAGAGGAGGAGGAGGAGGAGGAGGCGTTTGATTACAGCAAGGCTGCTTCTGTGCTCAAGGCTGACGGGGGGGCGAGGTCGGAGTTTGATGACAAGAGGAAGGGGAAGAAGGGCAAGAAGGAGAAGGTCTTTGATCCGTATGCTGCGAAGACGGGGTCGGATTTGAAGGGGGTGAGGAATAGGAATTATGAGAGGGCGGGGAGGTCGGCTACTTTTAGGAAGTGAGAGAGTGTGAGGGTGGGTGAATGGGTTTGCATTGATGAGGGAGTAGTGTTTGGGAGTATTACTGTGTGGGAGTAGACTATAGCATTGCATCAGATACTTCATTAGAAACCGGTGTCGAGAATTGAAGTTGAGTTTTGTCATTTTTGCGAGGTTTACATGGAATATGAAGCATTTGGATTTGGTTTGTGTATTCTGTGACTGTGGAACTTGTGGTGGGTTGGCATTGTGAGGGGACACCGTAGAGTACATCCGCCAAATGAGAATGTAGACACCACTTGTCATGATACACTTCAACGCCAGTATGTGTCAAGAACGGATCAAATCGTGTCATGTAATCTCTCCCATCTCGCATCACTCACTGTCTTTTTAACGCCCGTGGCCCAGTGAGGATAGCGACGATAAGGGGCCCCCTTTTTACCAATGCACCATCTTTCCTCCCCCATCGCGTCTAACCAGCGGCATCGAGCGGGAAGCCGATCTTGTGGTCTTTCCACCGATCTGACTGACACACCTTTATCCCTTGGGATACAAACCGAAAAAGACAGCTGGCCCGAGTAAATATAGCGTGGCTGTTCCCGTCATGGTTTTGTTTTGTGACCGGAGTCAGTCAACCTAATACAGGAAGGGTAGGTAGGTAGGTTGTTATGTTGTTATACACCTCTAACACTGTGAGGAATTTCAAACTGATGAGTGAGACAAACCTATCTTGGAAACTCTAGGAGGCTTTTCGGTGGGCATGGCGAGATTGTCCCTTGGCTGCCAGCGGAGGTTTTGCGGGAAGTCTTGGGAGCGGGCTTGGTAAGCCCCCCTTTGGAACGGAATTTATGCACGGCTGTTTTGTGGTTTTCGTATGTAAAGGTAGGTAGACAAGTAATATCACATGCGGAAATTTGGGACCAAAACCCTCCCCCCCAAAAAAACACACAAAAAAAAAACAAGAAAAGTTGGTACATGATTCTTTCAGGACGAGAAGGATCGTGATGAGCGAGAACGCAGCCTGGTTGGTCAAAACCCGCCTCAATCCCAATCTTGTGGCGTCTTCTGTCAAGTTTTGATATTTCAATCTGACCAGGTAGAGAGGAGCTTTTCGGAAATAGAGTTCTATCGAGCTTCTCCCAGATAGGCCCATCATCCATAGAACTTCGGACAGATGACTCTCATTCGTCCGGAAATCTGCCCACGCTCACCTTACCCAGTGGCCTTTTTTTTTGTTAAACCTCCTTGGTTTCACTTGAAGGTAGGGCATTCAGCCCGCATGACTGGAAGTGAGCTGATGTGCCGACGTAGCTTCCTTGCTTGAGTATCAACGGAAGCGGAGGTAGAGGAGGGGGGAAGCACGGGATAAGGGTCCCCAAAACCACTTCCCACACTCCCCTTTCTATCACGATCCCTCATACAATACTCCGATGGGCGTCCAAAGAGTGAACCACGTGGCGGGCTCCGTTTCTTGCCGCAAGACCCTGATGACCCATACGATATCACGATGCAGGGACCTGTGGGCTCTCGCTTGTGAAGGTTTTGGTCATCGCGGTAGCGGGTTAGGCATCGTTCGCCGTGAGCTAGCTCGGTTTTGTCCCGTATCTTCACGCTAGGTAGCGAGGAGAGAGGAGCTTGGAAACCTAACGGGAATGGGAACCGGGTTGGGTTTTGTACGAGGCTTCTTGTGTGATTGGAGGCCGAGAGGGAGGTGGTGATTTTGTTCAAGGTTGATATTGGAGATGGCGACAGGGTACAGTTGCTAGAAAGCCCGCATGCTGGGCTACTGGAGAATGGCGAAGGAGAGGAGCCGGAAAGATGGCCGGGTTGAATCTGTCAGTTGTCATAGTTCCGTCTCACAGCAGCCACACGGCAGGTGCAAACGCCCCATCTTCTTCGAGCATGGTATGATGGTTGACAAGTCCGACATGATCCGATTCGGTCGATGCAGGTTGGTAGTGACTGCAGGTAGACATCGACGATGTCTTCCTGGCCAGCTGTTTTAGTGTAACAGTTCCCTTTGGCGGCACAGGAAGCTTATGGGTTGAGGGTCACGAAGGCCTAGAATTGAGATTTCACTCGAAAACCGTTTCCGGGAGCAAAATGTTCCGTGGTTTGCGGTGGTTGTGGGCTGGCGGCCGCAGACATCAGTTGTATCGCCACCGGTGGCACGATCTGAGGAGAATAATACGTAGGGCTGATCACGAAGCTCTTGAAGTGCTTCAAAAGGGCTTGTCGACGTTTTACCATGATGGATTAGATAGTGGCGCTCGTGTTTCCGCTGATCTTCAGGGAACAATGGCGTTGTGGATGGCAAAAGGAAGCCGCTAGCTCGGCCCGGACCGGTCGACTTTCGGTAGGGTATACGCAGCAATCCACGGGTGTGTTTGGAGAGAATGAGAAACTGTCAAATCGCGAGATGAAGCGCCCTATCACTCACATAGTGACATATTCCTGGATCGGAAAAGCGTACCAGATCTCGTTCGTCAATGAAAGATTCCGAGCTGCCCTGATCCCCATTCAGGGTCCAAGTGATCGACAGAAGGTGCGACATTGAGACCCCAATTGAGACCCGGGGAGGCGGACAGCTGCTGCGAGCTCGAGTTGTCATTGGAGGCCACTATTAGGCCCGCAATTCCCCAACGCCTCGAGCGATATTTTCGAAGCCCATCTCGGTTGTGTCTTTTTGGGGACAGGGAAACCACTGTTATTACCAAAGATTAAACACAGAAAAAGGCGCACAGAGGAGTTGTCGGTTCACTGCAAAGATCACGATCTTGACTCTTTATGTCTCCACAGAGTGTGACAACAGAGCAGAACAGAGCAGCGGCAGTTGCATTACGGCCACTAGCGCAGAAACACTAACCGTCACAATTGACGTCATAATTAGTGGTCAATCCATTATGATATCCCTGCCGCGAACAGAGACCAGCATGGAGGACCCTGCAGCGTGTTCGCGGGGTAACATGTCAGCATGTGCAAGGTGGTGAGGTGACTGGTGGCCGGAGCAGCACTGGTCGGACCTCTGGACCATTCTCCGGGCCTGTCAGGGCGCGTTGTTCACAGCCCGCCTCAGTCTCCCTGTCCAGAGAACATACGGGCAGAATTGCCATTTATTGACGTCTGGGGTGACAACCTCAGGACCTGGTGTAGCCGTTGTCTTGCTTGTGCCCGGCGATGGAGCGGAAAAGCTCGTGACAGACTTATGACTGGCGCCGCAATCGAAGGTTCCTGAAAGGGTCCTCAAACATGGGCCTCACATACGACCCTGACCCCCGCGAGAGTCGTCCAAACATGGATGCGTGCTGTTTATGCATCACCTGGCGTGTGCTGTGAGGCACGGAGGGTTCACTCTACGGGCCGATGACAGGGCAAAAACAAGATCTCGAGAAACCGCCTGCCTGTGCAGCAGTCCCCACCGAATAGCCACACAGCGCAGTTGCAGTCCGCTTCCCCGTGAAGTTCGGCGAAATTATGACGACTGGATTGTGTAGTGTATGTAGGGTAGGACACAGCAGTGTATTGTTGATGTTTTTTTTTAATGCAGTCGAGAGATGAACCGATCCGAACAGCGGACCGAGAGTCGTTGATTGATACCTGTCGGATAGTACACAGACGCTAGAAGACCGAAAGATGAAGCTTCGTCGAGAAACGTCGTGGGCTGACCTCATAACCGATGAAGCTTTTGGGCCAGTAGGAAAGCGGAGTTACATTCTCATCGAAGACAATCGAACAATTTTTGCTGAATGACCCCGCGGTGTGTCTCGAGCGGGCCAAGTCACGCAGTAGTGTGGTAGCAGAAAGACATGGTGGCCAACGGTGTGCTGTGTCGAGAATCAGCATAGAAGAGGCAGTAGAAGTCCAAACAAAAATAAAAAATGTAGTGAAGAAGCACAGAAAAAGGAATGCATCCGGAGGTAGTTCTCCTTTGCTTTCCAGGTGGGATTGAGCTGCTTTTGAGCTTTTGGGGTGAGGGCCAGCGCGATGGGACAAGTCGTTTTGTTTCGGGCAACTTATTTCCTTGGTCGAGGGCCAATGACCAATCAGAGGCGGTCCAGCCAGGACCCTGAGGAGGCCTAGACCGATCACCCTCGATCCCCTTACCTGTGCTCTTTGAGCGCGGATCGGGGCAATTCGTGTTGCATCTGTGAAGCGGTGCCAGCATCAAAAAGCGAGAGGAAAATAACCAGAGAAACAATGACCGCAGCCCACCATGGACCCTGGACCCCCATCGAGATGCGCGCAGCCTCCTTTCCTTGGCCATCTTCAGAGAGCCGTCGCCTGAGGAGCCTGCCATTGGGGTGTTAACTCACTGGTCCCTCCCCCTACTTCCCCATCCAAAGCCCTCTGGCTTCATTTGAATCCTGCCTTGGTTGTTCCCCCTGCACACCTCACCTCACACGCCCTCAACGCAACCACAGGGCCACACACACACACACACACAACAATACACCACATCAAACAATAGAGACAGACATCGCCAGCTTCAACAACACACAAGAACACCACCCGACCCTAAGGGTATCAAGGTATGTGGAGACGTTTTCCCTATATTGTATCTAAGTCTAGAAGTGTGCTTTTCTCAGCCTTGCCATGGTGGGCCAGCGTTGTTGCTTTCCCACCGGGCATTCCACCACCCTGCTTTTTTGTCAGTCCAGTCGTTCCGAGCGCTCAAAAAGAAGAAGACACCACTCTGTCCAAAGCGCGCGCGCCCGCTGCACCACACATCTTGGCTTTCCACCGGTCTTCTTCCCTTTCCTCGCCAATTTTACCATTTGCAGCAATTCACTCCTGGGGCAGCGGTTTTTGGAAAAGCAGTGTCGAATCCAGAGCGTTCGATCGACACCATGACAGCCGGAGCTCCCTCCTCGTCCACCCGCCTGTTCAGCGAGTTTCGCCACAGCCCCCCCTGTCTGCATAGTGTTCGAAGTTCCAGCATCAGCAGCTAGCTCTGCGCAACGTTTCTGATGAGACTTATTAAATAGGCCCTTTTTTCGCAATTGCCTCTTGTCTGCCACGGCTCTACAGCCACGCACACTCTTGTCTCTTGAGAGCTGGGTGTGCACCACAACCGTAACCGACCGCACCGTTGCACGCGACCGAACCCTCGGGACGGCGCGGACTGTTGCGGGGCGCGCCGGTAGACCAAGTCGCCGTCAAGCTTCAAAAAAAAAAAAAGGTCGAGCATGTAACGGCCCCCCATGGCGGACGACACAAGTCACCAAGTCACAACTGATTTAGGTCACCCTTTGCCGCGGCGATCCACGCCCGAGAAGTCGGTGACCCTCTACCACCACCGACTGGCCCACGAGGCCAGCAAGAGATTTGAAAATGAAAAGCAACAGTCCACCCTCACCTCACACCCACAGCCGCAAATTCATGCGCACCCACAGGCCACAGCGTCGCCCAGGAGGGATTCTTCCGGAGAGAGCAATGAAACTGATCCCAAGACCTGGTTCGATCGCTCCAACAACAACCCAGTCGGTCATTATGATGCCTCGATGGACGTCGACCCACCGTTTTTCCAAAAGGAAACCGACTCTTCCAACGAGGGGCGAGACGGAGGTGGTGTCATTCCAGATGCCCCCTACCCGTTCGAGGGCGGCCTTCGCCAAACTGTCACCCACAGCAGCAGTGCCGACGACTACCGCAGTGTCATTGACGACTTGACCATCGAGAACAAGCGGTTAAAGGAGGAACTGAAGCGGTATAAGCAGTATGGCCCGCCCATGATGCAGAAGGAGAAGCTGTTTGAGATCAAGATTCACGGACTACCGAGGCGGAAGAAGCGCGAGTTGGAGGCCACGCTGAGAGACTTTGCCGCCAGTCTTGAGGGGTCGAGTGATTCACCATCGTGGAGGAAATCGAGCCGACAAGAAAAGAAGAACATGTATTCTTCTGGGGACTCGAAGCATGCGTCATCGTCTTCCTCGCACTCGCGGCCCGTGGATTCGGCCTATGCATCCATGTCTACCGGACCTAGTTCCCACGGTCCCAACTCGATAGGGAGGTCGCTCGGACGCCCTTCTGTTGGTTCTCGCGCAAAGTCGTCGCAGCAAAAGGTGGAGAACTACCTTCGAGACACCCCCGACGGTCTGCTCCCGCGTCAGATGGTAATGACGGACAAGGAGAAGAAGAAACTGGTGGTTAAACGTCTCGAGCAGTTATTCACGGGCAAAATCAGCGGGAGGAACATGCATCGGAACCAGTCCATGTCCTCGCTCGAGGCGCCCGCACTACCACCGGACGCCGTCATGGGACCACCCAAAATGTCGGAAGCCTCGCGAGAGGCGTTCATCCAGCCGCTGGATCCTAGCCAAAAGAAGACTCGTTCGAGAGATAATGCGTCGACATCCAATGGCGATCAGACGGAGAGCGGCGGTCACGGAAACGGAAGCGGCGATGGCAATGGAAGCGGAGGCAGAGGCGGAAACAACACATCACCTCCCTCGGTCCCGCTGCCAGAACAGCGTCCAACTAGGCCAGTCGATTTGGACCCCGACCGATTGCAAATACCGTCCGAGAATCTAAAGTACATCCAACATCTTGGGCTGGTCCCCGAAGAGTTTCTGGTATCCAAACAGACCGAGTATGACGATGTTGCACCCGATGCGGACGGCTGGGTGTATCTCAACCTTCTCGGAAATCTCGCCCAGTTGCACATGCTCAACGTCACCCCGGGTTTCATCCGGGCCGCCGTCAGTGAGAAGAGCACCAAGTTCCAGCTCTCGCCAGATGGCCGGAAAATTCGATGGCGCGGAGGCACAGATGGGACCAAGTTTAGCAGCGACAGCGGGGACGGCTCACAAAAGAGCCCCATGACCGAGGACACTGATGGTTCCAATGAGAGTGGCCAGCGCAAGAAGCTCAAGAAGGGTCAGGGCGGTCATTCCGACTCCAAATTTGTCCCGCAGGCATCCTCTCACTCCGACCTGTTCCACTACAAGCCTCTGTTTGTCCATCGAACTTCTTCGGCAGAAACGTCGGTCGAGGGCACGGGATCCCTGGCATCGGATGAGGTCGAGGATAGCAACCTTGAAAATTCCAAGTATGGGTACAGTGGCTCTGGATCAACGCAGCGCAAGAAACGGCGACACGACGGTGCCATCATCTACTACAGCGGTGCCCCTTTCTGCACGGATCTGTCGGGTGATCCTGGTGACATATCACCCACCACCTATATGACCTCGACTGGCCGGGACTTTCCGACGCTCGACTCGGCACCGTCTCTGCTGCAGAGGAGCCTGTCTGGGTCGTCTCTCGTGATCCGACCGCTCAGCGATGCCCGGCCGTTTGTCTCGGAAACCCTGGGCATGGAAATTGACAAGTATCTGCCCAGTGACGAAGAGACGGACGACGACATGGAGTTCCCCTGGTCAGACAGCTCAGCACTTGTTCGACCGAAGATGTCCGAGACACCTCTCGAGCCCTGCGGTCTGGGCGGTGTAATACCAGAAGACCACTTTGCTGTGGTTGTGGTGACCCGTCGGCCAATTAACTGCGTTGTGGACACGCACCTGCGCGATAGGTCGGTGTCGGTGGACAATGCGGAAGTTATTGCTCGTCGACTGGAGTGTATGAGGACCTCGTCGCCGCTGCCACCTCGACGGAATAGCAGGACGGGTGGAACCAACTCTCCCATTCACATCAAGTATGTCGAGGGACGGATGCTTCGTCTGAAGCCGGCTTCTCTGCCGCCCCCAGCCATGTATCTTCCTCCTTTTAGCAGCGAGTCCGACACGGATTCTGGAAGCATCGACATGACTTCGGCAGAGAATGACGATGTGGAACAGGACAGCACTTCCCAGAGCTTGATTTCGAGGCGGGCCAACCCTCACTTCTCGGATGCTCGCTTGGAGGAGGATGAATCCGAGGAGTCTGAGGAGCTCGGTGATGTGAATATGGGAGCAGATGCTGTGGTGGGAGTTGTTTCGGACGATGCCCACCGTCCGCCTGCTGACCGGATGGAGAGCTCGAGCACTGGGAAGGTGGCCATGCTTTTACACCCAGGAAGCTCTGTTGCGACTGCGGGAGGGGATGAGAGCGGATATTCTAGCTCGATGGAGGATGATGCTACTTGAAGTGTTGCGTTATATGGAGGGAAATTTGGGGGGCAGACTGACTTAGCATTTTCCGGACATACGTATGGTGTTTTTGGTTTGGCTTTTTGGCATTGGGAAAACGAGGTGATATATATGTCTCGACTTTTCGATACAACAAGGGGGCGTTTAGTTGGTGATTTTTTCGTCAAGTGGAATTTGTAGCATTTCAGATACCACGACAATCCGGGCGGGCAGGTTTGCTTTGGGATACCTATAGAGACTTTTTGATCTTGGGATACCTCTGGAGGCCATATGTGGGGGAGGAGGTTAAAAGGTCTTTTTTGGCCGTGGGATAATTTGCAAAAATAAAGACAAAAGAATTCATATCACTGAAGGGTTGTTCCTCGAGTTGTGATGTTTTTGTTTTGTTTTGTTGTGTAGTTGATTAAAAAAAGCCCCCTGAACGTGCATGTAGGGTACCCCGCAATGCCTACTAGGAAGAGCTCGAACTGTCACCGATCTACCCCGCCAATATTTTTTGACCGCTTTACGTACGGGAACAGCAACAGGCGGGCGGGCAGTAACCAGGCTAGACTACCTCTTTGCTTGTCATTGAGAGAGCGCGCGATCAGGGTCAATCCACTTTGCGACCGAGGACGTGGTGTAAACGTCTTTCAATAACAAACAACACCTTGACCGAGTCTTTTTTGCGCGCGCACAATCAGCTAGCTGGCTAGTAGCTGTTTCGATATCGCGACCTTACCCACCTACCTACCCAACAACTAATTGACCGACCGAGACCGACCGAACAATCGATTCCAACCAAGACATTCACGATCATGGCTACCACCTCCGCCACGGTGAAAGGGAAAGGCGTAGGCCCAGACGGGAAGTCAGTCTTCCCCCCCCCTTCCCTTTTTATTTTATTTTATTTCTTTTTTATTATTAGTACCAATCCCATTTACTGAACCTGTGTTTATGTAGGGACACCAACCCCCGAGGAATCCCCTACGCGCCCTTTGTCGACAAGGTAGAAGACTACGTCTCCTCCCGTTCAGACGTCGAGCCGACGCTTCGGTCGTTTCAGGAGATGGTAGCAAAGTACCAGTTTATGGAGCAGAACCTGCAGCGGAGGGTGGCGGGGTTGAGGGATAAGATGCCCGACATTGAGAAGACGTTGGAGACGGTGAGGTTTTTGAAGTTGAGGAACGAGGGTGATGACGAGGGGGAGGGGGGGGAAATCGAGACCACGTTTGAGCTGAATGATACGCTTTACGCCAAGGCAAAGATTGGGAGGACGGAGGAGGTGTATTTGTGGTTGGGGGCGAATGTTATGCTGAGTTATCCGATTGAGGAGGCGGAGGAGTTGTTGGATGGGAAGTTGGAGGCTGCGAGGAGGAGTTTGGGGAATTGTGAGGAGGACTTGGATTTCTTGAGGGAGCAGATTACGGTGGGTGATTGCTACTGACTACTTGCTGACTATACTTTTTGGATGATGGCTGACTGGGATGATAGACTATGGAGGTTGCGGTGGCTAGGGTTTATAACTGGGATGTGGTGCAGAAACGGAAGGAGAAGGAGGAGGAGGAGAAGCAAGGGAAAGGGAAGGAGGAGGGGACGGCGGGGGGGTGATGATGGTGATGATGATGATAATGAAGGGAGAGGCTGTGTAAGAGTCGAGATTCAAGAGTCATCAAAAAGAAACGAGACATTTGGCAACAAGGTGGCATGACCATGATGAGGATATTGCCAAGCGGGACTTGTATTACTGGTGATGGGGATCAACATGCTGGATGTGTCTGTTGCGGTTCGGGATGGTGGCCGGGACGTCGAGTGCAACCCAAATGGCACAGCACCCTATGAAGCACTTGAGACGAGATGTGGCCCGGTTTGTTAAGATAGGAACGGTGGTGGCCGTTGGGGGGGGGGGGCCGTTGGGAATGGGCCGTGGGTGTAGGTAAAAAGTTGGTAAACCGTCGACTTAACGGGTCGACCTTCAACTGCTGGTTAAACGGTCAGAGCTATCCATCCAGCTGGCTTCATGATTGTGATGTTCTTGCGGGAGTCTGAGTTGTGTACACAGAATAAAGAGTAAATGATGGCAGCTGTCAGCCCCACCCTTATACCCCCTTAGTGCGAGGCCTCGCTGGTGCGGGCGGGGCTGGCCGAGCTGCCGGTCAGGGGATTATCGCGGGCAGGATTGAGTTGGCGGCGGCATTTCAGGCACTGAGGGTTACTGGTTATTTGAACCAGACAACAACAGGATTCCCTGTCTTTTTCCAACATCCCCCCTTTTGTTGATTCATCTTTCCTATCATTTGCCATCCGCCACTTGTCTCAAACGCCTTCTGCACCCTTTCCTGCAGCAGTCAGTCAGTCTTTTTCCAATGCAAGTACAATAGCGCGCATCATCCTTTTTCGTCCCATCATCTCCTGTCACCGCCCAACTTTTTACTGCCTACTCACCTACTTTTAACGAACACCTAATCTAACATCTTCTTCCTCAAGAACGATAGACGAAGTATTGAAAGACGCCCACGACACCCTAGAGCCCGACCCGAAGAAACCGAAGCAAGAGACATAAACGCAACAAAATGGCTGCCGCCGCGCCTGTCCCCCGCCCCTTGGAGCTCGACCCCAAGTACGATGACTACGACTTCCCGACCACCGCCGCCGTCCCCCTGAGCGGACATGCTGGCTACCTGACGGCGGAACAACAAGCTCAGGTCTCGCAGCTGCGTCTGATGCTCGAGTCTGAGGGCTACACCAAGCGTCTCGACACGCTCACACTGGTACGCCTTGCACCGGAATAGCTTTCTATCAGGTTCAGGGTCGGGATACTGACAGATGGGAAACAGCTCCGCTTCCTCCGTGCCCGCAAGTTCGATGTCAACCTCTCCAAGCAAATGTACGCACACCTTCACTGGGGATGGATTCCACAGTCAGGCAGGGGCTAACAACACGCCAGGTTCATCGAGTGCGAGAAGTGGAGGCAAGAGACCAACCTCGACGACGTCGTCCCCAACTGGGACTACCCCGAGAAGGAGGAGGTCTTCAAGTACTACCCCCAGTACTACCACAAGACCGACAAGGTACATAATTCATCTGGGCTCCACCTTTTCCCCCCCCCCTATTGCTAACCCCACCATCAGGATGGCCGGCCCGTCTACATCGAGCAGCTCGGCAACATTGATCTCACAGCCATGTACAAGATCACCACGGCCGAGCGCATGCTGACCAACCTCGCGGTCGAGTACGAGCGCGTCGCCGACCCCCGCCTCCCGGCCTGCTCCCGCAAGTCGGGCGTCCTCCTCGAGACGTGCTGCACTGTCATGGATCTCAAGGGCGTCGGCATCTCCAAGGCGCCCCAGGTGTTCAACTATGTCAAGCAGGCCAGCGTCCTGAGCCAAAACTACTACCCCGAACGCCTCGGTCGTCTGTATCTGATCAACGCTCCTTGGGGCTTCAGCACCGTCTGGGGGGTCGTGAAGGCGTGGCTTGATCCGGTGACGGTGCAGAAGATTCATGTGTTGGGCAGCGGGTACCAGAAGGAGTTGTTGGCGCAGGTTCCTGCCGAGAACCTGCCTAAGCAGTTTGGTGGTTCGTGCGAGTGTGCGGGCGGTTGCCAGTTTAGCGACATGGGTCCTTGGCGCGAGGAGCAGTGGGCCAAGCCGGCCAAGTGGGAGAAGAAGGAGGGTGCTGCTGCTGCTGCTCCTGCGGCGGATGCCACTATTCAGAATGCTGGTGCGGATGTGAAGGAGGGTGGCGCTGCTGCTGCTGCTGCTGCCGGGCAGGGGAATGCGGCTCTTCCGGTGGACGTCAAGGCTGATGCTCCTGCTCCGGCGGCTGCGTAGGTGCAGTCATTGAGGAAGGAGGATGAGGTGCTGCATCGGTGTGGTTGCGGGGACATGCGGTAGTGTTCTTGCCACTCGGTAATGAAGGCCGGCTTCTTTTTGCATTGTAGTTACATGTAGACAGTGGGCGTGGAGCGGGTGTTGGTAGTTTGCGATTGTATTCAGATGGTACCTTACATGTGATAGGCGTGGCGGGGTGGGAGGAGATGAACAAGAATCCCTAAGTTTATCTCTTGACTTGAATGGCATAGTAATGTTTTTTCTTGGTTGAGAAAGTGTAGCAATGGTGGGAGGTATTATTATTTTCCGTAACGCCTCCTTTGTCCTCTGTCCCCTGACCTAGATACATATATATATATATACATATATATATCACTTGTTCTGTTTACCAACCACATACCCACCCGCCACCCTCGCCCTCTCCATCTTGGCCACAACAGCGGGCATGTCTCTCTTCAGCCTCCCCAGCGTCTCCACCGCCTTGGTGTACGTCCCCTCGACAACCTCCTGTCTATCCAACTCGCCCATTCCCTCGAGTGCCTTTTTCCCGCTTTCCAACCCTTCCTCCCTCGCCCGTTGCAGCACTGCCGAAAGCATCTCCTCGTCTGTGGCTATCTGGGAGTTTGTGGCGGTCATGTAGGCGGATGCGGTCGCGGCGGGGACGCGCCGCTTGAGCTGGGCGATGGAGCGGAGGAGGTCTTCCTCTTGGGAGACGAGGGACTCGATCCTGTCGCGCTTGCGGGGGTCGAAGGGTTCGTAGTGGTCGGTTTGGGGGTTGTGATGGTCTTGCGGGTCGGAGGAGAAGAGGGTTTTGGGGAGGGGGGGCCGAGAGGGAGCCGTTTATTGAGAGGGAGGGAGGGAGAGGGTGAAGAGGCGGGTTATGTACTAGAGCGTAGCGAGCGTCAGCGGGCGCATCGTGGGATGGGATTGGGAGTTGGGGAAAGGAAAGGGGAAAAGGGGAAGGGGGGGGAACGTACGTCGTTTACCAGCTTATCAATCTCGTTGCGCAACTCGTCTTCCTCTTGGGGATGGGGTTCCCTTCGTCGTCGAGGACGGGGGGGAAAGCGGCGTTGATGCTATCGGTCGCTGCTTTACGGACGTTGGTGATGAGGTACCGGAGGTCGTCTGGGGATTGGAGTTCGATTTTTCGCTGGATGGAGTCGTCCATTTTTATTTTATTTTATTTTTGTCACAAAAGTAGGGAGGGGGGGTTGTTTGTCGACTTTCTTTCTTTGCTGGTTGGTTCGCAGGGAGGGCCGGGGATCAGATATTATAACTGCTCTAGTTATGCGCTATTTGCCGGAAAACAAGAATCTCTTTTTCTCTGTTCCCCTCCCCGGGTATAGCTTCGTCTCTCGTATCGTCGTGGTGTTTCGTGTCGTCGTCGTCGTGCTCAAGTCCTGGATGTTATTGTCGTCGTTGTCATATCAAAACATCCGTCCATCATCCCCCAAATCGCGACGCCAATATATCTTATCGATACTCTGAACGCCCAGTCTTCAATTAAGCACCTGGCCCGTGCACACCACCTTCCCCGGACGCTAACCCCGAACTGCACAAGTCCAATCTGCCTGCGAAGAAAGCAGAAGTGGGGTTCACCACTTTGGTGGGGCGGAAGAAGCGGGGGGGCTTACAGCCTGCTCTCGGTGTTCCGCTACTGAAACCCCCATAGTCTCTAGGTTATCAGCTGCAGGTTAAGCTGATCTATCAACACACCCCCGCTTACATCCGGTTCAGACAGGGCGAGCGAGTGGTTGATATCTCAACTTCTATTGGCAGCAGACAAGACCGGGACCGGAAGTTCAAACAGGGACAAATCAACCGGGGACACTCTCGCTGACGCCAGACAGGGCTGCCAGACAGCAAACTGTTCGACAGTAGTAAATAAATAATATGTCTCCGTAACGAGAGCCTGGAATTCCAAAAGCAAACTATGTCAAAGGTCTGAACATGAATGATTACCAAACACCGCCTACCACCTGTGCCCAAAATCCCAATTACGCCTGTCAAAGCCACTCCCACGCGTGCGACAAAAGCCGAGAGAGGAGATTCTCCCCTCAAGGCAGGAAAAAAAAAGAAGAAAAAGATAAGAGAATAGTACCACCCGGTGTCACGCCCATCCCACCGTCTGAAAAGGTGACTGACATATGCCCCGTCCCCGGCCAGCCACACCCGCCCCAAGTGTTGTTGTTTCCTTGTAAACAATAATGATATTTCCCCGAACCCCCAACTAACGATGAACAAACAAGAACTCCTGGCACCAACCTAGCCGTGGGCCAAAAGAGCTACCCAATGGTAGACCGAAAGGAAAAGAAAGAAAAGAGCCGGAAAATCAATGACGACCTCCTGTCCACTTATGTGATGGTTTTCCTCGTCGAGTAGACGGCTGCTGGAGGTTGGACGAGGTAAGAAGTCGAAGTGAATACTGATGCTGAACAATTGTCGAGAGTTTCTGAAAGAAAAAAGCTTGTCTAATAGTGGTTGATGAGTTGAGTTGTCGTGGAATACGGTTCGTGAAAATCGTTGTAGTATAATCATGCTGTTCTTGCCAAACATGGCTGCCTGTGTGTGCGCCTTGGACGTTTATTGAGGCAGCATCTTCTTGATCTCCTCGTCACTGATGTGGATCTCGACGATGGGATCACGGCGCTGGTCGAGCGGGGTGTATTCAAAATCGCTCATGGATGGCAGGAAGATTTCGGGATTCCAGACGAAGCCTTGTCCCCTCTCGAGGTAGGTCACCTGGTGGCACCGTGTGAGTGGCGGGGGTCAAGCACAGCATTGTAGCACTTCTGCCACTGCTGGCAGCCAGGACAAGGAAACAACTTACCAGTCTCATGGGTCCTTCGTGATCCTCGCCGCCAATCCGGATGGTCGTGCACTCCTGCTTGGTGAAAGCAGAGCCTGCGTGTTCATCATTAGCATCCCGTTTGGGATTGGGGGGGAAGCAAAGAGTAATGAGGTCAGGACTTACTCAAAAGGCTGGGTCGTCTGGCGTGCACCTTTTGCTTCTGAGGAGCCCTAGGTGAGGCCTTGGGAGAGTGGCCTGGCGTGCTCGGGGAGCTAGAGTACGACGACGGCGACGAGCCATCCTGGCGGTTCGCCTGGCGATGGCGCTGGTCGGGAATGGCGATCGAGGTAGGCATGTTGTCCATGGCGGGCTAGGACTAGGAGACTTTAGGCTTTGGTAGGGTAACAGAACAAGACCGCCAGGTCTGTCGGGGCGAATTGAAGGTGCGGGGGAGGTAGTGTGGATTATTGGGTTGGGTTACGACTATGCTGCTACTGCCGAAGGAACGCGCAGAGCTGCAGGGACGGAGATACCATGTATTTATTCGCAGAGTATACTCCGTAAATGTTGGAAGCAGAGGAGCAGAGGAGCAGAGGGAGCAGAGGGAGCAAAGGGAGCAAAGGGAGCAGAGAAGCAGAGAAGCAGAGAAGCAGAGAAGCACAAGCACGTCAGACGGTGAAAATGGCGGGGCGGGGGACCGGGAGTGAGGAAGATGTAATGTGAAAGAAAGGCGAAGAGAAGGGTTTTAGAAGAGGCAGCAGGCGGGTAAGACCTGAGGAGGAGTGAGTAACCCCTCAGGGTGTCGGGTCGTCTCCCGAATGGTATGCGTACTGTGTACCTGGGATGTGACTAACATGGGAACCTTTGTCTCCAACACAACGAACCCCTCCAACCATCCAGGATCCACGCCATCAACTGACTCAGGCCATTGCAGGGCAAAGGCAAGATAACGGCGACCGGCATCTCTGCCTCCCACCCAATAGCTGGCCATCCTCAGCGATGAACGCTACGTGGGAGGGCTGAACAGGCCTTGGCTCGTGAAGTCGGTAGTGAGGTAGCATGCCACTCTTTAGTGTGGGGTAGGATGTAGCCAACGTCCTTCTCCGCACCGCTTGCCTAATGCTGCAAGGCAATCTCATGATTGCGCCCAAGGGGCGACTAGAGATTATTCTCAGTTTTGTGCTACAGAAACTTGCCATGGAAGACAGTTCCCTCAGTGTCATCAGTTCTAGGTCGAGCGGTGACGAGGAAGCACGGCAGCAGCTCGTTGCAACAAGCAGCAACCTTGAAAAGTTGGACCTTGAATTGCAGAAGCACAGGCCACACCAGTGCCCACCTTGTCCTCGACCTCTTTCGGCCTAGCCCCCCCGCCTCATCAATCAGACAAGGCTGCCGAACCAATCCCACCGCTCAGAATCCTCAGGCTCCAGGCGGGTGACGAGCCACTTGGAAGCTAATCGCCAAGATATACCTGACTGCTGCTGCCACGCGCCACGAGGCGAAAGCAACAACGACAGAACACCATCGAAACCACTTTCCATACGAAAACATTTGCAATTTGCTTGCATTTTGCATTCCGGCATCACCAGAACCTACCGCACTATTCAAATTCATCGCATCAGCCTCGGGAGAGAAAGGGATATCTAGGGCAAAAATGGGTGACGTCCTGGTCGAAAGCGCTGCCAACAGCGTCCAGCCTCACAAGAAGAGCATCCCCTCCACCATCCCTAGCATCGAGAACTTCGAGGGCGTAACGACAGAGGGCAACGATGAGTACGAGAACCTCAAGCGGCTGCAACGGCAGCTGGAGTACATTCAGCTGCAGGAGGAGTACATCAAGGACGAGCAAAGGTAGCCGCTCGCACTTTCTGCAGTCGACGTGGGACAGGAGCTAAACCTTTTGGTGTTAGGAGTCTGAAGCGTGAGTTGGTGCGGGCACAGGAGGAGATCAAGCGCATCCAGAGCGTCCCCCTGGTCATCGGCCAGTTCATGGAGGCCATTGACCAAAAGTAAGCACGCTTCATCCTCGACCCTCGACCAACCCAGCTAACAAACCATTACCAGCACTGGCATCGTTCAGTCCTCCACCGGCAGCAACTACGTCGTCCGCATCCTGTCCACCCTCGACCGCGAGAAGCTCAAGCCCTCCTCCTCGGTCGCCCTCCATCGCCACTCCAATGCCCTCGTCGACATCCTCCCCCCCGAAGCCGACTCCTCCATCGCCATGCTCGGCGCCGACGAAAAGCCCGACGTGACCTACGCCGACGTTGGTGGTCTCGACATGCAAAAGCAGGAAATCCGCGAGGCCGTCGAGCTCCCTCTCACCCATTTCGACCTCTACAAGCAAATCGGCATCGACCCTCCCCGCGGTGTTCTCCTCTACGGCCCCCCCGGTACCGGCAAGACGATGCTTGTCAAGGCCGTCGCCAACTCGACCACGGCCAATTTCATCCGCGTGGTCGGGTCCGAGTTCGTCCAGAAATATCTCGGTGAAGGCCCCCGCATGGTCCGCGACGTCTTCCGCATGGCTCGCGAGAACGCCCCGGCCATCATCTTCATCGACGAAATCGACGCCATCGCCACGAAGCGTTTCGATGCTCAGACCGGTGCCGATCGGGAAGTCCAGCGTATCCTGCTCGAACTCCTCAACCAAATGGATGGTTTCGACCAGACGGCCAACGTCAAGGTCATCATGGCCACCAACCGAGCCGACACGCTTGATCCTGCCCTTCTCCGTCCCGGCCGGCTCGATCGCAAGATTGAGTTCCCCAACCTTCGTGATCGCCGTGAGAGGAGACTGATCTTTACGACGATTGCGGGCAAGATGAGCTTGGCGCCAGAGGTTGACTTGGATAGTTTGATTACGAGGAACGATCCGCTGAGCGGCGCCGTGATTGCGGCGATTATGCAGGAGGCGGGGCTGAGGGCGGTGAGAAAGAATAGGTACAACATTATTCAGAGCGATTTGGAGGATGCGTATAGCAGCCAGGTGAAGGGGACGACGGATGAGAACAAGTTTGATTTTTACAAATAAGCGGGGACATGAAGGGGGAGGGGGGAGCGGAAACCAAAGGTTCAGGCTTACAACAGCGAAGATTGATGGCCAGGTGTGTTTTTGGGGTGGAGGGGGGATGGGTGGCTGCTTTGTTAGAGGAGTCGAGATGCGTAATGTACAATATAAGTATGGCATGGAATAGATGGCGTGTCTTGTCTTTTGCTGAGCTTTGGTTGGTGATGGTGTGAAATGGTGCAGTCTCCTTTAGGCTTCGGTGTCAGAGCCTGCTGATATTCTCCTCGTTACAACATTCCACAATACGAAGCCCCGAACGCGTGTGTGTCAGGGACAGGTGTCTACATTCATATCACTTTCAGGGGGGGCTGGCAGAGTGTGTTGACAAAAGTTTCTTTGATATCGTTGAATACGAACAACCCATTAATACTATGTAATACACACTAACCTCACTCTTCTCTCTCGATGAAAAAAATTTGCACTTTCTCAACCAACGCTCGAGATAGCTAGGAGGAAAATCATGTAAACGCTTCTTGAACCCACAGAAGATGCCAACAGCAACAGCAGCAGCAGCAGCAGTAGTAACTCACACACACACAGAAACACAGCAAAAAAAACAACCAAAAAAAACCGGGTATATCCTCCGACAATCCACCAACCAACCAACCAATCAATCAATCAATCAATCAATCAATCAATCAATCAATCAATCAATCAATCAATCAATCAATCAATCAATCAATCAATCAATCAATCAATCAATCAATCAATCAATCAATCAATCAATCAAATCCACCGGTACTCCCCCATCCTTCATCCCCGTGTGTCAGTAGTTAGTAGAAGAACCATCCTCTCTTTTCCCCCCTTTCATGGGCAGAACAGCGAACAAGGCGCGAGAAGAAAAAAAGCCGTCTCTCCTGCTCCCCACCGCTTAGACTTTGAGAAAAAAGAAAAAGAAAAAAAGCCCGTCTAATGTATATCCGCCCCCAGTTCCCTCAGTTTGTTCCCCCAGAATTCTATTTGCAGCAAGCAAGCAGGCAAGTTCCTGCGCTTTTTATGTATCCCTTTCCATCCCTCCCTTTCCACCCTCTTTTCTTCTACAAGAAACAAAAAAAAAAAATAAGAAAAAGTGTATCACCCTTTTCCTCATTACTTCATTACCCATTACCCTCCACCCTACCCCCCTCTTTTTCTTTCTCGTTCTCCCGAAAATCCACATCTGGCTTTTCGTATAATCGCCAAAATAGTCGGAGAACCCCCAATGAATGGTGTGATGGTACAAATATCCGCCCCCCCCCCTCCCCCTCCTCCCCCTGTCTCATATCTTACAACCCCTACCCCTCCCCTTCCTCCCCCAACAACCGCCCTAAACATCCCCTTCACCCTCTCCATCCTCTCCCTCTGCCTAACCTTCAACCACCCCTCCACCGTGACCAACTTCTCCTCAACAACAACAACAGGAACCTCCTAAGTCCCCATCGCAACCCCCAGTTCCAACAGCAGCTTCACAAACTTAGTATGCAGCTCCAGAAAAAAGTCCGGCATCCCCACCAGCTCCGCCAACCCCTCTGCTTCAACGCCACCCCTCCCCCGCCCCCGCAAACCCACTGCCCATACGTCTCGACAAACCCCCCATGCCCCCCGTTAGAAAACTACTCCTCTCATTATTATTACCCTGTTGCTGCTGCTGCTGCTGCTGTGGTGGTGGTTCGCCCATAGCAAAACTCCCATACCCCGGGCCAGGCATTATCGGACTCGAGGCGTTGCTACCGCCCGTCGATTCGGCAAGGGCGCGCTCGGCTTCCGCTTCGGCGAGGGCTTGGATCCAGGTTGCCATGTCCCTAAAGGCTGAGGCGACATACCCAAAAGTTTTCATGGCGAGGCGTTCGCGGTGGGTCGACAAGGCTAAAAAGGCGTACACCCGCTTATGGCCGCGGGCGTGCACATCTGGGATGCGGAAAATGTAGGCCGTGGTGTAACCCGCTGCCGGGTCGCCAAAGAAGATGGGGCCGCCTGATACGGCGTTGCCTACGCTGTGGGTGGTCACAAAGGCGGGTGTGATGGGTGAGGCGCAAGGGGTGGACATGGCTGACGGGTTGGTAGGTGAGGTTTGTGGCGCTCTAGGTAGAGTTTCTAGCGACAATGTCCGCAGACAAGAAGCCCGGACGATGGAAAAGGATGAGGGGGCCAGGGGTTCGTGGGTGGAGATGTACTCTAGGTAGTGAGTGTGTGAGTTCATGTTAGCCACCGAGCTGCTTTCGCTCGAGCGGGAGGCGACCGACGCTGCGGTGGGCGTGCGGCGGTGGGTTGGTCGAAGTGTTGGGTTGGAGGACTCATCCTCGGATGCGGTAGAAGAAGAAGACTGTGATGTTGGTGGTGAGGTGGTGTTGTACACTCTTGCGCAAGGCGCCTTGGAGCGCAAAGTAGGACCGCGTTCGGGTCGGGAGTCCGCCCCGACGCCGCCGCTTCCGGGTTGAAGTTTTGGTAGAGTCAAGGCGCAGTTGTCACACGGCCCGGCTCGGCGGGTCACATAATCATCATATGTCTTGCGGAAGGACGAGTCTTGCCATGGTTTGGACTGCTGCTGCTGCTGCTGATGCTGTTGCTGTTTTGAGTTGGGTGGTGCTCCTTCTGGTGGTAGTTGTGGGCTCTGTGGTGGTGTTTCCACCGCCGAACCGCCGAGACCGCCAGATAAAGATGATGCTGCTACCTGCGCGGCACGTCGTAGGGCGGCCCTGTGGGTTTGAGCCTCTTGTTCGGCTGCAGGAAGTGACGAGCTCCGCCGGGCGTCTGCAAAGTTCATTCGTCGAAGCGCCTCCGTGACAGCGGTGGTGGCTTGCGTTGACTCTCCTCCCGGCATCGGAACGCTGGAGCGCGGCCGGTCGGGGCCTGACCCGGGACGGTCATGCAGCTCATCGTCATAGCATACGTTGCAGGGGACCGGCAGCCCCTCGGTGACCATCAGGGGCGTGGGCCCGTGAAGATCACAGTAGTGGGCCAGACACAGCTGTAGGTGAGGAATTAGCATCGTGTCGTGATGAGGGCAGGCATGGCATGTGAAAAGGGCAGAGATGGAGGAGAAAGAAGGAAGAGCATGGTGGCATCGGGGGAGAAAGAAAGGGAGGCGCATTTGTCAAAGAGACTCGGTTTCGCTGCTGATTGAGCCGAACGCGTTGGGATGGGACGCTTATGGGCTCGGTCTAATCCCTTTGAAATGAAACACCAGCACGTGGAGGAGTGGCCCAATGCCGATATTTGCTGCGCGGTGGCTCCAAAGCTGCCGGACTGCTGGGACTCTGGTCGTCAAGGCTGAGAGGCGTGGGGGTGCACAGCAGGAGACAGTCGAGAGAAGTCGTCCAAAGTGAGGCGGTGAACAGTTGTTGGGTTGCATTTGGAAGATGCGACAAGGGCAAACGGCAAGCACAGCATCAGGCATCGAATGACCATGCAGCCAGCCATGCATCGAGGTATTGGGGGGGGGGAGGAAGATTATGATTATGGGTGATTCTTGCGAGCGACGAGCAACTTACTATCGACGTCATGACTGGGTGCTGAGAGTGGTAGGTAGCTTATCGCAAAACTCTCAAAAATATCATGCTGCTGCTGTTTGGCGCCAACGAGATAGATGAAGGTGGTTTGCGACGCGGGGCGCGCGGGTGGGAGGTGGGTTGTGGCGACAAGGCTGGCAGGTGGTTCGACTGAGGAAGTGTATGTTGTTGTTTTCGTTTTCTGTTTGCTGTTCGTGGCGGGGGTGCTGGACTCTGTAACGATCGTCTTTCTCTCCGAATCAGAGGCTGGTTGGTTGAGGTGGTGAAATGATTGAATATCTCGGGGGGTCGGGGCAAGAGGTGATCAACCTCGGAGTGAAATATCGCGAGCCATGGCAGCTGTGGGATTTGCGGGGAGGGGGAGGGGGGGAGTGCGGCGCCAACGATTCGTGATGATGATGATGATGATGCTGATGCTGATCAAGACCCCTGTAAGGTACTTTGGGAGGGTTGAGGTACTTGGGGGAAAGCGACCTAGCGTATCGATAAGGTAAGGTAAGGTAAGGTGGTAAGGCAGCGATGAGAAAAGCGTTGGCTATGTGGCAGCAACAGCGCCGGTGGTTTTCTGGGAGTAGTAGAGCCGATTGATCGCCAGTGGTCGAGATCTTGGGGAAAAAAAGAACAAAAATGAGGTGATGCAGGGCTGATGGATCCCTCTTATTCAATCCTTCTGGAAGCGCGGCGGTTGTGCCATAGTGGAGTTGCTCTCAACTGCTACGCCGAATTGGGGGGGACCCCCGGTTCTTCCGACCGGCACCAGGAACCGTGGTCCTTGGAAATTTCACAGCCGGGAGATGTTCGAGGCCTTGTCCACCATCTTGGCAGGTCCTTCCTACAAGAACAACACGAGAATGAAATTATATGTGATACCTACCACGTCTTGTCTCTCTGTCTCTCTCTCTCCCTCTCTCTCTCTCTCTTTCTCTCTCTCTATCTCTCTCTATCTCTCTCTATCTCTCTCTAGCTCTTCTCCTCTCCTTCTAAGAAAAACAAAATGTCACCATCGGCCAATTGACCGGCCGCATTAGCTTGATGTCGACAGTGACAGTGACAAAACGATCCTGCCCGCACCCCGCGCTCTCCAACCTTGTCACTCACTCATCCAGTGCATATGCAACTGCTTCCCAAAATATCCTCCCCTCTCACAAAACCATCGGATGTCTTTTCTGTCTCTCCAGGCGAGAGCCCCAGCTAGGCTAGTGAGACGTTCATCTCCGTGTCTTAGTCACTAATACACCGGTCTGTGACCTGATTGCCGGGTTTCCACGTGGGAGAAATCCATCTGGACCGCTGCCACCCCCCCCCTCCCGGCTCCACGGGTTGATCAGGCTGATCTTGGTCTGCAAATCGGCAGCGTCTTATTTGTAACCTCTACGGGACACCATTCATCCGGGCCTCTGTTTTGGGTTGAACAGCATCGACAAAGTCCCTCGTGATTTTTGTCACCAGGTTAGTTCTCTGCCGGTTGAATTGCATCTCTCACCTACATATGTCGCACAGTGGCACCGTTACAAGCGACCGTTGACACTTGCACTCTTGCCGCCGTCGCCGCCTCTTGGCCCTGAGAAAATCCCCACACTCACACCTCCCTCTTTAAGAACAAGTCTCAAGCCCCTTACCCATGTCTAGCACGCGGCTCTCCTTTTCTTTCGTTTCTAATTCGGACATTCCGAATTGATGCCCAAGAAGAACTCCGCCCGAAACAACGGGAAACAGTTTCTTGACACGAACCGAAGGGGGGGGGAAGAGTCCACGAAACAGTCGAAACAATTTCAACCCTCGCCAAACATCCTGCTCATGCAGATGAGAACATGGGGGGAGAGGGGCAGGGTAACGATTCCATCACCTCGATTTCGTCACCTTGATTTCATCATCCCGCTCACACAACGCGGCTCGCTCGCACTCGCTTATTTGTCTACTTCAGAACATACCTGTTCTCTCTTGCGGTTACCATTTTTGATATCTCTCAATCCCGTTTAGGACACACACACACACACACACAAACCATGCTTAGGAAAATCTTGGTGGTGTGTGTGAGTGGAGGACACGGTCACCACCACCACCAAAACACCCAACGTATCAAGAACCAAAAAAAACCAAAAAAAAAACAGGAGAGATATTTAAGCATCTTTTTAGCCTCTGCGCTTCTCCGGTCCGAAACCCACTTCTTCCCGTTGTCTGGGAATTGACCTACCTTCCTTCCATCACACCGTAGTAAAAAAGCAACCTACCACCTGCGACGCTCTAACGACGTCAACAAGGGTGAGTTATAGGTATTAGGTGCCGTAGCTAAAAAGGGGGGGGGGGTGGTAATGCTAAGGTACAAAAAACGTTGGATTATGATGCCGGGTGTTACTCTACTTTTTTGCTAGATAGTTATATCCCGTCGTCGTCAACAGCACTCTGTCAACCAATGTCGTTGAAGCCTCGCCTCAAAAGAAAAAGACTACAAACACCACCACCACCACCTCCTCCTCCTCCTCCTTCTCCTCCTTCTCCTCCTCCTCCTCCTCGTGTTACTGAGAAGTCTCGCAAGCATCCCCAGAATCAACTCTAGCAGCCCCTCCCAAATTCTACCGAGGGTAAACCTCCCCGAGGTTCTCGGGATATCTAACCTCGGGGACGACATCAGTTTGTTTTTGTTCCCGCCGCCCCCCACCCCTCCACCGGCAAAGTTTTCTTTCCTGTCGGGATTCAACGTCGTTTTTTTACCCCGGATTATACAAAAATTCCTGGGAAGGACCCAAAACCCGGATATTCTGGCATTTTTCCCCCCCCCCATCTGCAACAGTGTGATGACAACAGGTATGGAGCCCAACCTTGGATCCAGTCAATGCCAGTTTTATCCGGCCGACACCTTGGATTGATGGTACCCGGCTGGGCAAACTTGACGGTTGTAATCTGTTATCTTGCCTTTCCAGAAGGAAAAAAAACCGAAGAAAAAGAAATAATGCTTTACTGGATCGGTGGCTGTTGCTTGTTTTTCTCATCGTCATCAGCTCGTCATGACCATGTGAGCTGAAGTGAAATCAGTTCGTGATCTTTTATGTGCAATAGCGGCTACAAGACATCTTTTACTCCCCTGATGAGGTAGCTTGGACTTGAGTGATATACCCCAACCAGGGTTATACGTAGTGTGCGTGGAAAAACTCATGGAGAATTCCGAATTATTTGCCAGAATGTAGGATGGTAAAATACAAAAACAACCCGGCCCTTTTCGAGGGCCAGGATTTGATCGTAGCTATCAAGGAGACATCTCTACGCTGAAGGGGACGTCTCTCTTCGTTTCACTCTACTTCCACACCTTAGGGTACACATTGATGTCAAACTGTGAATCGTACAGAAATGTCAATGCAATAGCACCTCTCTCCTTTCCTTTCCTATCCTATCCCCCATTTCCTCATCCTATGCAACCACATTCCCCATCCTATGCAACTACATCCCCTAAAACCATGCCAAAATACCTGGGTATCTAAAAGGAAACAAAAACAAGAGAAAAAAAAAGAGAAAACCCGCCCCCATGTTGAATCATACAAAACTCGTCAATCCTATCTTACCCCCTCCAATAATTATAGTAAAAACTCAAAACAAAAAGAAAAAAAATCCATCTAACATGTATGCCTCCCCAAAGATATATATGCCCACCCATGCGATGAAAGAAAACAGAAGAAAAAAACGCTCAGACAAAGAAACAACAACCAAAAAAAAACACCGCCCCTATTATCCCCCCCTTAAAATGCAATTGCTCCTCCTTCCCACACACATCTACTGGAAAGTCTCAAGCAAAAGGATCCCTCCCCTCACTCTTCTCAAACTCAACCTCCACCCTCTTCTTCGCCGGCTCCCCCTCCCTATGATCATCTTTCACCTCCTCCACCTCCACCTCCTCTTCTCGTCCCTGTCCCTCCCCCCTCTCAACCCAACAACAACCTCTCCACCACCACCACCACCACCACCACCACCACCACCACCATACCTCTCCACCCACAACTTCCTCAGCACCCCATAAATAAACTGATACTGCCCCTCCGCCTGCACCATCATCTTCCTTTGCTCCCTCAACTGATTCACCGTGTCGAAAATCAAATCCTCCCCAGCACCATCCCCCAGTCTCACTACTCCCCCCCCTCGCTCCCCTCACCCTCCCCATCCCCATCCCTATCCCACTCCCCCTTCCCTCTTCCCCCCTCTTTCACTGACCGACCCGCGCCTCGAGTTGTTCGCAGTAGCAACCATCTCATCCCACCGCTCCAACACCCCAGCCTCCAACTCCCTCATCAAATGCTCCAGCGCGATAAACGTCCCCGACCTCCCCACCCCAGCAGAGCAGTGCACAATCCTCGGATTATGCGGCCCCGCATTCTTCTCCCTCGACAAGCCCATCAGCGTAAAAAAAGAGTCCAAGTCCTCCATCGCCGGGACGCCAAAATCCGGCCACTTTTTATAGAGAAAGTGCCAGAGAATCTTTTCCTCCACTGGCCCCCCCACCACTCGACACACTCGATTCAGTAGGTGAGGGGACATAATCCTCCTCCAAAACAGGAACCTCGAGCGTGCCAGACGACGAGGTGGCAGCACCAGGAGACTTCATCTTGACGTCCATATCCGCATCCCTCTCCGTTTCCCTCGTCGCCGCAGAGCTCGGTTCAGGAGTTTTATCTCGTCCGTTGGTGAAAAGCCGAACCGGAGAGCGGGATTTCTTCCTGTTTTGTCCCCCGCCGCCACCGCCGCGGGAATGGATTGTAATGACCAGCTTGCGTAGCTCAATCGCGTCCCCTGCCGGGGTGGGCTCCAACCCGTCGCACCGGACCGTCGCCCTGAACCCATCCCCAAACTCATCCCTCTCGTTGATCTCAAGTGGGGGGTCTTCCTGGCTCCGTGGAAAGTAAGGAAAACACTTCTCCATGTGCCCCTCGTGCGTCTCGGTCAACATGACAATCACACCCGGCGATTCGACCTGTTCCACCACCATCCTCCAGACGTGGTCCATCGAGTTTTGCTTTGGACCCTGCATGGCGATGTACCGGTCTGGTTCTCTCGGCCGGCCGCTGATGGGGAAAGGGTGCAGGACGATGGGGGAGGCGTTGACGTAGTCGAGTTTTCCTTCTGGGACCTGGAGCTTGATCCGGTGGTTGTGCCAGGGTTGGATGTTCATGTACCTGTCCAGTTTTCGGAGATGGGGCCCTTTCACGCGAGCCCAGCGGAAGTCGGGGGAGAAGCTGGACGAGTTTTCGTTTTCGAGGCCTTGTTGGATGCGCATTCTTTCGAGCCAGACTAGTTCGCCGAATTTGAATTCGATGTCTGACACAAACACAAGTTAGTGATGTGAAAAAGTCAGGGGGAGGAAAGGGAATTACTGACCTATCTCGTTTGATTCCAGAAACGCGGGCATCTTCACCTGCTTTGGTGCTCGCAACAATGAGGATGATGATGATGATGATGATGATGATGATGGCTTCTCCTTCAGTTGTTGCTGTTGTTGTTGTTGTGGTTGTTGTTGTGGTACCTGCAGCGACTGCTGTCCACTCTCCCCATTATTCTCCCCAGCCGTCTGTAGCCCACTCGTATCCATCTTCAAACTCAAAGGTGACACCGGCCTGCCATCAACCGAACCAGCAACCGGCGCAGTCGCCAAAGGTGAATGCGGCATCGACGCGGGAGGCGAATCGCGCGCCCGCTTCTGCGACCGGTGGAAAACCCGACTAAAAGGGCTGAGCTTCCCGCCAAACGGTCTCAGCGGCGACTCGGGCGCCGGCAGAGGAAGATCGCCAGGTGGAGGGGTGATCTTTCCGGTTGGATCAGTCGTCGAGTTGTTGTTGCTGCTGCTAGGTCCAGCAAGACCGTTGGTTATTAGCGGGGGACCAGCAGGCAGCTCCTTTTTGGCCCGCCTGAACCGTGGGAGGTGGGCCATGGTTGGCATGGATGGCGATGAGCTGAGGAGGAACAGGCGCCGCTTGATGTGCTCCGTGGCGTTACGTGTTGGGATTACGGTTTCGGTTTGGCTGTGTATGTGGCACACAACACGAAGCAGTTCGGATTATTATTATGGAGATCGTTGTGGTAGGGAGGGTAGTGTTGAGGCGGTGACTGGTTGCGCAAGAGAGAAAAAAAAAAGGTTAAAACGGAGAGGGGCGATGAAACGGTTACTCAAAAGGTGAGGAGAGACCAGTGGGCGAAAGGTGCGATGGAGGGGAAAAAGTGAGGCGGAGGAGGGGACGACGAGGTAATATGTCGGGCGGTGGCGGCGACGAGGGGTAAAATAGGTCGATCTCTTTTCCACCCCCCGGTATTACTTGCAGTAGGTGAGCAGGTCACCTCTTTCGTCGGAGCTCTTCTTCTTGTCGGGTCGTCTCTTTGAAGATTAGATCAGAAAAAGGGGGGCCCCAGGACAAGGCTATTGTTTGTCTCTGACCCGGCCGGGAGCAAGCGAGTTTGTCTCTCTCTCTCTCTCTCTCTCTCTCTCTCTCTCTTTTGAGGAACATCAAACAGGAGCCTCTGGAAGGAAGGTGACGTTTTTGTTATTTGTCGCAAAGGAGACTGATGACTGGTCGGAAATGTTGCGCTTCTGCATCTTTTTATGCAACTGACTTGGACGCCCAGAGGCGGCTGCACAGCGGGTGCTTTGCAAATCCCGCTCCAGCGCTGAAATTAGCGGCAGCAGTGGAGCCCCTTTTCATGGGTTAATTTTCCTTTGGAATTCCCGCAGAAGCTCACCAGTGGGTGTTGGTGACCGGGGCCCTGGCCGGCTTTGCGGCTGGTGAAGAAGCCAATGAAACCTCACACCAAGCGTCATATCAGACGGATGATAATGGTACCCAACCTCGAGACACCCGTCAGGCACATCTGCCATGGCAATGGACAGCCCTGACTTGCTCGTCCTCTCACTGCATATGCAGCTGACGTGCTAACAGCCTCACGCGATCACCTCAGTCAACAGATCGACATTGTTCTGTTGGCCACATAATAAAACAGAGAGATTGGTCACGGACAGGTCAATGTGTGAAAAAAGGTCACCTGTGTCTCTACAAGACCTTGATCTTGTCCCTGCTCTACTTCTTCCCCCCCCTCTCCCTCTCCCTCCCCCTCCCCACCTCCTCCACCCCAGCCTCAACCTGTATCCTAACCGCCTCCCTCAACTTCTGCACCACCTCCCCCTGCCCCGAAAACGCCCTCTCCAGAATCTCATCCATCTCCCTCTCCACCTTGGCCACATTCCTCCCCCCCATATTCTTATTCCCTCCCCCACCAACCTTCAAATCAACAAACACCCCCGCCCACCTCTTCGTAAAAGCAACAATGCTCCTCCTCAGCTCATCATCCAACTGCTCATGAACATCCACCTCCCCTTCTTTACCCCCTCCTCCCTCCTTGACCCCATTCCCTCTGCCTCCTCCTCCTCCTCCTCCCAAACCCAGCAGTGAACTTCCCGGAATATACCCCCAATCGTCCCCCCAAACTGCCCACCCGTTCCCAAACCCCCCTGATTAGATTCCCCCCTACCGGCTTCAATATTCCGTCCCAAATCTGCCCAAAATGCTGCATCTCCCTGATCCTCCCCGAGACCGACTGCGTACCAATATGCACGTTTCTGATGTCGCCAATCTCGAGCGTCACAAGCTCGTTCTTGAGGATAAGCAAGTTCTTAATCATAAACAGATCTGGGTCGGTACCCTTGTGGGGAGCTGCGCGGATGCGGGCCTCGGCGCGGTGAAGGCATGAGATGGACTCCCGGAGCAGGCTGAAGATGATGGGGGAGTTGCGTTGCTATTGGACAGGTTAGATGGGAGTGTGGATGGGAAAGGGGGGCGGGAGAGAGAGAGAGGGAAAACATACGCAGCGTTCTTTGGGCATGGATTGATCAAACATGACCAACAGCTCAATAGCTCGCTTGATAGGGGGGAAAGCGTTCGAGGAGGAGTCATTGTTGGTTACTGGCCCGATCTTGAGCGAGTCTGGGGCGACGGCTGCCTTGGTGATGGATTTGGATATCTCGGCTTCGAAAAGAGCGTCGGTGAACGTCCAGAGGTGCTCAGTAAGTAGCCGCGCGGTGAGCTCCCTGCAGTGAGCCACAAACGGGGTTTCATCCTCGTCGAAGTCCAACAGGAGATACTCGTTGGTGACCCAGCCTGTTATGTTGCACACTGTTCTCAGGTCGCTATTGTGGAGAACAGACTGGAGGTTGGTGGCGACAGGGGCGACGTTTGTGCCCGTGACCAAAGACCCGGCGTGGGAGGATTTGAGGGCGGTGAAGGCAGATTTGGGGTCGGTTGAGTATTGGGTCTCGATGGCGAAGATTTTCCGGAAGAGGGAGGCTTCATTGTAGGAACGCTCGTAGCACTGCTTGACGAAGTTACGGGCCGCGGTCTCGACGGATTCCTTGGCTTCTGAGCGGAAGGCGTCGAGGTCGCTTTGAATTAGTGGTTTCAGGTCTCTTTCTCTGACGGCCCAGTAGGCGTAGAAGATGTTGTTGGCTGTGTTGGCATATATGTCCCAGTTGAGTGCTGTTTGCGGATGGCCGTTTTGATCGTAGACGTTGCGGATGACGGTCTGGATGTTTGGTATTAAGGAGTAGGACTCCAGCAATGTCTCTTCAAACCGGCCATAAGCCAGGGCGTGCCGTGCGGACTCGGACCCCGTAGCCAATATTTGTTTGGAAATTTCGGCAGAAACTCGGTTGAGGCGATTGGTGAAGCCAACTTCGAGCAAGTGCAGAGCCTTGGTGAGCAGGGCCTGATAGCGGGCAAGATAAGACTCGGCATCTCGGTACGTCGTGTTTTTCGTCATGAAGGCTATGCAAGAGTCGAGGCTTGACAAAATATCGGCAAACGCGTCGTCCTCCACAAGTCGGCCTGCTCCTGGAGCATTGAGTCGTCTGCTGACATTGTCCAGATACGCGTAGTAGTGAAGATCTGTGCCAACATCATCGGCCAGCTTCTGCAACCGTTTCTGCTCTGTGAGTAGGTCGTCGCATTGGGCCTTGAAAGAGCCGGTTTGTTCGTCAACTGCCCGGAACGACTGGCTCAGGGATTCGAGAACCTTGAGAGCACTATTCGCATCTTCAACGAGGGTGCCCAAGTGTCGTTCGGTCATGACCAGCTGATCGTGGTACAACAGGAATTCCTGTTGACTTGCTTCCAGTAGCTCCTTGTCCAGCTCGGCATCGTGAGCGTCCTGTTCGACCGGCAGCTTTGCCGCCAAAGACTCCGAAACGCCCAATGCTTCCCACGTTCGGCCATGTCGTATCCTCCTCCCCTTCTTCTTCTTGTGGTGTGGCCTTCCACCTATTTGGGCCTTGACAATGTCGTAGAAATCCGAGTACGACTTTGCTCTTCGTGACAAGGTAGGTTCTGGTGGGGAATTGGTGTCTTCTTGGTCTTCGAAAAGAACTGGGAGCGATCCCGCGCCATCGACATTGTCTACACCCTGTACATATGGAGCTTGTCAGTCAAGAGTATTTCTTGAGTATATAGCTCCTGAGAGCCCAGACCACTTACATTTGGAGGCTGGAGCAGTGACTTCTTTCTTTGATGGCCTGAGCTTTGCGCCTGTCGCTGCTGTTGTTGGTAGTCGGGTACAAAGCTGTACCAGGAGTCTTCAAACATTTTTGTTTCTTAGCTCCCGTGGGATTCGGTCGATTTGTTGCTAACACCGGCTCCGGTGGCCGTCTCCGTATGTCTTCTCGGATGCCGCGTATATCTGGCCGCAACGCAACAGGCGGGACCCTTCACCGCGGCCGACAGCACGCCCTGGCTCCCTAAAAGTGCCCCACAATCCAGTGGTGGGATGCGGGGCGCACGGGCCGCATGTTAAGCTCTTTGATGCCAAGACATGAGCTTGGGGACCATCTTATTGAAGAAAAAGGTTCATGCCTGCTGCATCCGAAGACAGCCTCGTGAACACCCAGTGACCTCACCATATCTCGGGCCATCACGGGTATTTCAGTCGAACTCGGCTACCCAAGGCATTTTCGTGGTCAGGGTATGAAGTCGACGATAATCCGAGCTCTTCTGTTCTCTCACCTCTGACACAAAGGAATCTGGAAGCCAATCAGACCCGGCATATAAGTCAGCACTCAGAGACAGTTCAAGATAGCCTCGTCTGCCATGTATCGCACAGCTCTACGACAGACCGCCAGGACAGCAAGGCCTTCGCAATGGGTACGGCATTCGAGTACCGGGGGGGAAGCTCAGCCTCGCCGTTCCATCATCCCTCTCGTCGCTGGAGCTGTCCTTGTGGGAGCTGGCGCTGGTGGTTTCTGGGCTTACCAAAACTACTCCCAACTATCCAAGCAACAAGAACAGGTTCGAAGCCCTAAACAGGCAGAAAAGGCCGAGATTCTCCGTGAGAAACCACGGAAGAAGGCAAAGTCTAGGGAGGAGAGCAATGAACTGATCAGCCCTCAACATGTCCAAGTCAAGCACAGTCATGACCACCCCGGCGTCTATGCTTGGGGTTCCAATGTGGGCAAGGTTGCTGCTCCTGACTCCAAGGAATCCAACATCAAGACACCACGGAGGATTCCCTTCTTTGACGGCCAGATTCTCAGGGATTTGAAGCTGGAACGAGACTTTGGCGTGGCAGTCAACGAGAAGGGCGACCTAGTTCAGTGGGGTGTCGGCTACAACAGAGATGCCCCCGGCCCGGAAGTTACCCTCAGGGGCAAAGATGTCACCAAGATCGCCGTCTCCCGGGACCGTGTCATTGCCCTCTCGTCCAACGGACAAGTCTACTCCATTCCTGTTGCCAAAGCTGACCAGGCCTTTGCCGAAAACACACCAAACTCTCATTCTTCCTGGTCCATTTGGTCCGGCTCCCCCAGCCTCACCCAGCACTACAGGACCCTCAAGCCTGCCAACTTGGGTTGGAACGAACAAGTGGTTGATGTCAAGTCCGGCCTTGAACACTGTCTGATGCTCACCTCCAGGGGTCGCGTCTTCTCGGCCGCCTCTAGCACAGAGGACTTTCCTTCCCGAGGTCAGCTCGGTGTTCCTGGGCTGACGTGGCAAAACCGCCCAGCTGGTCCATATGACCAGCCTCACGAGGTCGGCGGACTGCGCGGTTTCAAGGTCAGGGAGATCGCCACGGGTGACTACCACTCCCTTGCCCTTGACAACGAAGGGAGGGTCTTTTCCTTTGGTGATAACACCGTTGGCCAGCTTGGCTTCAAGACCGATCTCACAGCTACCCATATTGACACCCCCTCTCTGTTGCCCGTCAACCAGCTCTACGCCGGCACCAACCTCAAGCCCAAGGTTACCTCCATCGCCGCTGGCGGTCTCAGCAGCTTCTTCACCGTTGACGCCACCAAGGTTCAATCAGAGTCTGGGTCGGAAGTCATGCCCGCCTCTGAGCTCGGCAGAGTCGTGGCCGAGACGTGGGCTTGTGGTTCCGGTATCCACGGCGAACTCGGCACAGGCAAATGGCTTCACGTCTCTGTTGCTCCCTCCAAGGTCAAGGCTCTTTCCGATCTCTATGAATACGACGAGGCAACCAATACTGTTCATCCTATTCGTCTCAACAAGATCGCCGTAGGAAGCACACATGTCTGTGCTGTCATGGACAATGTGCATGGTTCCAAGGGGAACTCTAAAGGGGGTCCACAGTTTGGGAACGATGTCTTGTTCTGGGGAGGGAACGAGAGCTATCAGTTGGGCACGGGCAAGAGAAATAACACGAACGTGCCGATTTATATTGGGGCGTTGGATGGGGACAGTGTTGGGGCTGGGAAGATGGATGGGGAGCTGGGGAGGAATAGGCTCCAAATTGCGCCGAGGGCGAGGGTGAATCTGTTGACTGATAAGGGGGGGAAGGCTGGGAAGGGGAGGCAGGTGGATGTGGAGCAGAGGGTAGAGTGTGGGAGGTGCGTGAGCGCTGTCTACTCTGCCGTGTAAGATTGGTTTGTTGGGGAGATGGACATGTATAGATACGTGTAAGAACAAAACTGTGGCAATGGGATGGATGGTCAAGGAGTTGTATATGATGAAAGAGGGCAGGCAAAACTCCAATCGCATCTCGATTTTTTTTTTTTTTTTTTTTTTTGGCTTGGGAAAGGTTTCGATTTCATCATTTTGTCAACAGCACATGAACCTCATACATCCGAGTGCTTTATGATGCAACAACTCGCAACATTTTCGACTACCGAATGTCTACCTATGCCTTTGTACCTGCAGCTCGGGAACTAGCCGGCGGGTAATACATCGACACCACACCACCGCACCCCGTCCCGTCAAGATGAGCATATTCTAGATCCCGAGACGGGATAGAGAGGGGGATTCGCCATGGCTAATCTGCTAACCCCTCCTTCGATGATCAACGACGTCAGCTACCATGGCTGTGATTGACGGGAATATTTCATTGCCATTGCGTCGCAGCTTGCAGATATTTCACATCTAGGTCTCGTCTCCCATTCTGGACATGCTTCTCTCTCTTTGATTTGCCCTTTCTGAGGTTTTGAACATTGCGCTCTTTAAATCAGCAAAGATGCGGCTTCAAACCTCTGCAGGGTTGCTGCCATTGATATCCCTAACCACAGCCTTGACGGAGACCCCCTTTCTCGGCTTCCCCTCCCCATGGATCTCGCCCGACCCATCCGATACCGAATGGCAAGCCGCGTACGAAAAAGCTGTGGCCTTTGTTTCTCAGCTCACCCTCACTGAAAAAGTCAACTTGACAACCGGAACGGGCTGGGAAGGCGACAGATGTATCGGCAAGACCGGCTCGGTCCCAAGATTGGGGTTTGAGGGGTTTTGTCTGATGGATGGGCCGTTGGGTGTGAGATATGGTATGCCCTCCTGTCTCCCTTCTCCAACACCTCCTAACTGACAGTCGATGATAGTCGACAAAGCTTCAGCCTTTCCCGCGGGCATGAACGCCGCAGCAACCTTCAGCAAACGCCTCATTCGTGCCCGGGGCGAAGCGATGGGTGAAGAGTTCCGCGGCAAGGGCGTTGATGTCCAGCTTGGTCCTGTTGCTGGAGCCCTAGGCAGAACACCGCAGGGAGGGAGAAACTGGGAGGGTTTCTCTCCTGATCCGTACCTGACTGGAGTGGCGATTGCGGAAACGATCAGGGGGATCCAGAGTAGGGGTGTGATTGCCTGTGCTAAGCATTACATTCTTAATGAGCAGGAGCATTTCCGCGGGAGTGTGGATGTGAGGATTGGCGATAAGACGATGCATGAGTTGTACTTGTGGCCGTTCGCGGATGCGGTGAGGGCTGGGGTGGGGAGTGTGATGTGTAGTTATAACAGGATCAACGGGACGTATGCGTGTGAGAATGAGTGGGTGCAGAATTACTTGTTGAAGAATGAGCTGGGGTTTAGGGGGTTTGGTGAGTTTCTGGCGGTGTGTCTCCCGGGAGGATGCTGATGAGAAAGACAGTGATGTCCGACTGGGGAGCACAACACAGCACCCTTGGCTCGGCCCTCTCGGGGCTCGATATGGCAATGCCAGGTGACATGATGGGTCCCCCTTCCGCCTCATCACCCCCCTACGGCTCGCACTGGGGCGGCGCGCTCACCCAAGCCGTCCTCAAAGGCGAGGTTCCCCAGTGGCGCCTCGATGACATGGTCACCCGGATCATGACCTCCTTTTTCCGCGTCCACGTCGGGAGCTACACCTCCCGCCCAGAACCCAACTTCTCCGCCTGGACCCGAAACACCACTGGCCCCCAATACAAGTACTCCAACCGTCCCTGGACCACCGTCAACTCCCACGTCGATGTCCAAGCCAACCACTCGGCTCTCATCCGTGAACTAGCCGCCAAATCCACCGTCATCCTCAAGAACACCGGCATCCTTCCCCTTTCCAAATCCTCCCTGACCAGCCTAGCAGTAATAGGCAACGATGCCCACGACAACCCCCACGGACCCAACTCCTGCCCCGAGCGAGCCTGCATCAACGGGACGGTAGCAATGGGATACGGCTCTGGCACGACCGACTTCCCCTATCTGATCTCACCCGCCACGGCCCTGTTGGGCCTCTCCCAGGAGTACAACATAACCTTTTTCAACACCACCTCCAACTGGGACCTCCCCACCGCTCAATCCACCGCCTCCAACGCTTCCGTCGCCATCGTCTTTGCAACCGCCACCTCGGGGGAGAATTTTGTGTCTATCGATGGGAATGCTGGCGATAGGAACAATCTCACGTTGTGGGACAACGGTGACGCTTTGATCCGCGCCGTGGCGGCTGTCAACCCTAACACCATCGTTGTGTTGCACACCTCGGGCCCTGTCGTCATTGATCACGCGGATAAGCACCCGAATATTTCAGCTATCCTCTGGGCCGGGTTTCCCGGTCAGGAATCTGGGAACGGGCTGGCGGATGTTTTGTTTGGTGATGTCCACCCACAAGGCCGCAGCCCGTTTACCTGGGGTAAGGACTTGGAGTCGTACGGGGTTGAGTTGTTGACGGTGGCGCCTGATCCGAGGAGTCCGAGGCAGGAGTTTCCGGAGGGGGTGTTTATTGACTATAGGTGGTTTTTGAGCGAGGGGAAGGGGGAGAGGGGGAGGGTTACGTATGGGTTTGGGCACGGGGTTGGGTACACGGAGTTTGAGTATGGGAATTTGGTTGTCGAGAGGGTTGGTGGGAGGGGGGGGCACGAGGTGAATAAGGGGAGGACGATACCGGCGCCGGTGATGGGGGAGGTTGTTGATATAGGGGATGTGGATCGGTGGACTGAGCCGGAGGGGTTTGAGGGGTGGAGGATTCCGAGGTATGTTTACCCTTGGGTCAATGCGACTGTATATAACAGTGAGAATGGCACCGCGCGATCACCTGGCATTGGTGACTTCCCGCCGGAGGCTAGGGATGGGGGGGTGCAAGAGGAGCTACCGGCCGGTGGGAAGGAGGGTGGCAATGAGGGGTTGTATGAGGTTTTGTTTGAGGTGAAGGTGGATGTGAAGAATGCAGGGACGAGGGAGGGGGTGGAGGTTGTTCAGTTGGTGAGCTGCCTTGTTTGCTTCTTCTGTTGTGATCCCGTACGGCTGATGATGAATAGTACCTCTCACCCAACAACCCTCTCGCCCCGTCTCTCCTCCTCCGCGGCTTTGACGACGTCCTCCTCGCCCCCAACGCCACCAAAACCGTCACCTTCTCCCTCACCCGTCGTGACATTAGCGAGTGGAACACCGAAGCCCAGAACTGGGAGATTCTCACCAAGTATCAGCAGACCGTCTTTGTCGGGGCGAGCTCGATGGATTTGAGGTTGAACAGGACACTGCCCCTTTGAAGAGACGTGAGAATCACACACTGAGCTAGGTAGCGATATCATGAACAGTTTCAATCTATCATCTACCAAGCTGTCTTCCTTCCTCTCTTCCCTGAACACAGCCGGCGAACTCTTGGATACTTCCGCCATCGGCCGCAACATCTCGACATTTACGCCTCGTTGATCGCGTTCTCACATGAGGCACCAGAGTCTGGTATCACATGCAAAATGATCCGTTCTCGAGGCCGAATTCTCGAACATTCTGGCAGCTGGACAGATCTGAAGCCAACATTTTTCAGATCCACTTGATCGAAGCCAAATCGACATGACAGATACCACTCGCGACCTCAGCTCGTCACTTCTCTTGATGTTGTAACCTCATCTTTCCGCCCAGCTTTCACTTCCAAAGCGTTCCAACATTGACATCTTGCCTATTAGAACTTCCATCAGGGGCTTTCTCCCATGTTTCGCAGCTCAGAGACGATCCAATTCCCAGATCTGGTCCCCGATCTCAACATCCATCAAAAAGCCACACACTCCACCGGTACCAAAGCCCCCCCTCGAACTAACAACGCCTCCGGAGAAGAATGAGAGCAACTTCGCACAGCACTGGCAGTTCACAGTCAAGCCATCAGATTTGCAAGTGTGCACGAGCCATCTGGTTTGTCTATATAATCGAGTCTTTTCTCCCATTTCCTTCTCTGTTTTACATCGAACATACCACACCACCGTCGACTTTGACATCAACTTCGACATCCATCGATATCATCTTTAACATTGTCTTCAACATTGTTTTCAACATCGTCTCGACTCGGACTTCGACAACGTCGACATCGACATCAACACCACCAGCGACGACGAACGATGCGACCGACCGGACGACAACGACGACGACAACATTCCCTCTTCCCGCCCTTCCCTCTCTTCCCATGAGCACACCAACACACCCCCGGGTGGCACGATCGGATTGTGGACGGTCAACTAGGGGGGTAATAGACTCTGGGTTGTAGCTGCTGGGATAGCACGATCCGACCGTGGACGGTTACCTGGCGCGAAGCCTCCCTCGTTCTTATGGATGGGTGTATGGGTCTGGCGGATATGATTCGAGGAATAGGATGGTGGAGTCTGGCTGGTTGTTGCTGCCTTGGTGAGGGAGTTGTGGTTCTTTTTCTTTTTCTTTTTTTCTTTTTCCTTTTTCCTTTTTCCTTTTTCCTTTTCCCTTTTCCTTTTCCATGCCATATATTGCCATCTATCTTGCCGTCTATCTTGCCATTTATCGGGCGGCGAAGTCGGACTCTGTCACCTCCTCGTGGTGTCGCCTGGAAAATCGTCTCTCCGAGGAGAGCGAGGCCAACGCAGAGACGCATGCGACTTTTGTAGGTAGCTACGAGAACAATACAAGACTTTTTTTTGGTCATGACTTTCAATGCCTTTTTGTGTGTGCCTTCGAGACTCTGCCTTGTGATTAAACAACTCTTGTAGCGCTCCTCTTGCGATGCATCCAAAAGAGATGGGGCAAATACCTCGACACCCATCCCATGATGTCGATCATGGTTTTGGCGTCTGGAGAGGTTAGACTTGAGATCATTGGGGGGTTTCTGTTGCTCCTGACTTGTCTGCATCACGAGAGACCACCAGGATGGAGGTATAGCTCAACCTGTGCGAAACATTCTCTCCCTGTCTCAAGGTACCACCACCACATCGGGGCTTCAGTTTCCAGAACCCATCATACCCTGTGAACCAAAGACATCCCCGTTCCGTTGTTCAACAACAGGCCTTGTCGGAGCTCAGACTTCTCACCACGTTCCACCTCAACCCACCTGGGTACTTGACTTTCTTCCCCTCCAAGTTCGAACACTGCCCGATTCATGTACGCTGTGTGATGGGCAAGTAAAACGCAGAGTTAAATCGAAACCACTCTGCAGCTATACGGCCATTAAGGATTTCTTCAGGGGATTTGTGTGGAGGTTTACACCTAACTTGAGGTGTTTCGTGGCTTTATCCAAGTGTTTTTAGCTGTGCTTTTACTTTGCTTCTTACTGCGTAACGGTAGCATGGACCCAGGTTGTCGGGAGTGATGGCCCCGGGTGGAGGGGGGGAAGGGTGGGGGGGCTATGAAAAGGGGGAGGGTGGTGCTGTAATGATAAATGGGGAAAGGGGTGCTCTGGTACAAGAGACTGGTAGAGCGATGGAGAAAAGCATCATATTTCTGTTGTTGGGATCTCATGTCTACCCATAAGACTTGGCATTTTTCTTTGATGAGTTGCTGAGTATGGCTGCTGTTGAGTCAAGTCTTTTGATGAACGATAAGGGAGAAAGAGGCCTTGTGGTGCTGCCGGTAGACCAGAGAGAAGCCTCGGGACTAACCACCTAAGGTTATAATCTCACGCCCCAGCGAACAATTTTATCAAACCTCGGTTGCCCCGGCTGGTGTAAGTTAGCACAGCGGTCAACCGCGTTCGGTCCTGAAAAAAAAAAAATTGATATAAAGTTTCCCCTGGGGGTACACAATTTCTTCCAAAGCAGGCGCGCAGCCACAGACAGAACCCGAGGTCGAGCAATGAGTTTGTCTTTTTTGTTTTTGTCACATCTCTCCTCGTCCAACAACACCCTCTTCTCATGATGCCTTCAAACATGTTCTCCAGCCCAAACATATCAACTCTCACCAGCCACACACAGACAACCACACCCCCGCTACAAGAATAAGCCCTTCCCACACGCCTGCCCGCCCGACAGGGATACATCCCGGACTTTTCGGGCTCGCTCCACAGTCCGACAAAAGGGACCCGAGCCCCGAGCCGCACCTTTCGCGCCCCGGAAAGCCAAAGCAACCCGCAAGAAACATCCACTTCTTCGCCCAGCAGATGGATGTCAAAAAGGGTTGGCGGGCGCTAAACAAACCGGCAGACTCGGAGATGACCTCCTTCCCTCAGTCATGAGGCTCATAAGAGGTACTAACTTGAATGCCGGCTCATCATGGTGATTCATAAAAGCGAGGCGAGTTTACAAATCATTCTTAAAAAGCCACAAGACCTGGAGACCTCTCTCCCGGAGTTAACAGGAAAAATACCGATGGTGTGGAAGGACAAGGCGGCGGTCTTCGGTAGTGTTCAACAAGACAGAAGGCCTCGGCAGGGTGGTAGGGTTCCAGTCAACCATCGGGCGGGTACACCCTACAGGGCGATCGGAAGAGCCGCTCTTGCTGAGGGAAAAAAAAAAAAGAAAAAAAACCATGTCAAGGTGGTTCCCGGTTCCCGGCGACAGGGTATTACAATGTTCGCTTTATGCCGAATCACCTGTTCTTCGGCTGCTTCCTGGATTGAGCTTGACCGCCGGAATGCATAAAAGAAAGAAAAAATATTTTTTCTTTTCTCGAAGAATTACAGAATATGGTTCGACAGGCGATATCCACAGGGCCGGATCAGGCCTGCAGGTGGAAAAAGAGTCCACGTCGGGTTGGTGTGAAGCAGTCAGAGGGGATTACAAATGGGAGAATTGATATGTCCGAAGCCCGATCAGATAAAAATGAGGCTTGACGATAGCAAGGCTTCCTATAGGTCAGTTTTGTTATACGCGTAAAGTGCTAGAGGTAAGACCGCGGGTTGGAGACAATGTCGCGTGCTCTGTTCTGTAGCGAACATTTTCCCAGGTGGCTGGAAAAGAAAGAGACCCCCCTTCGAATTCGGGTCCAAGGTGGAGATGGCGTCCGAAGCTATTAAGAAGCGAGTTCTCTCAGATTCATGTCATGCAGCAAAAAGGGCATTGGCTACCTCACAATTTTGCTTCATCTCAAAGGGAGATTGAGAGAATCCCAATCTCGAAACCCAAGAGTTGGTGCGGTCTGATGTTTTTGGTGCCGGTTGCCGAAATCCGCGGGTGGAATAAATGGTTGCGACGAGCGGTTGCGCGAGAGTTTCACTGATCCACGGCCGGGCTTGCAAATCGATGAATCGAACGAGCAAACCAACAGGATCGGCGCTATAAAACCGTGACAGAGCCATCCTATCCACCAGCAGGCCAGCCCCACCGTTTGAACCTTTTCATTTGGAGGAAGAAAGAGGCGCGCAGAGGCACAGCTGATAGCGTTGGCTCGAAGAGTGGAAAGCTATCCTACTTATCAGCCTTTTGGAAGATGTTGGACGGCAGAAGACATGATGCCGAGATGCCGAGTGCAAGCGGCACAAAGCAAAAGAATGCGCAACGGTTTCTCTGGCGAAACCCCACAGGCGGGAAGCAAGCCACATGTCGCTGGTGGGCTCAAGCCTCTCCTTTGACGCACGTCCGCGGTTAGGAAGTGGTATCGCTGACCAATTGTGCCTCTTTTATCCCATGTTCCAAGACACGACAAGGTCAAATCCTGTCCGGAAGTGCAAGTGGCTTCTTTACCTTACTCTTCGAACAAGTCGTTTTCGCTCGTGGGCTTCTGGAGGTTTGTGTTCCTTCTAGAAAGTGATGACGGCATCACTTACACCACAGCAAGCATAATACTGTGTGTGCGACTAGCGTGATGTTCACCGCTGCAGGGGCACTCTTGCTGTCATTGATATGCAGCAAGCGAAAGAAACCCACTGCGGCATTCAAACTGACCCTGTCGCCCGGGCGTGATGACCAGGTGGCTCCCGGCGAAAATCACACGGGGGGTGTTGTGTGTGTACTTCGGTCCGCTCAATTACTTTGTCTGTGGTATCTCTTCAAGACTCGAGTCGTTGCTTGTATTATTATAGAGAAGAAATAAGCCAGACAAGAGAAAGAGAAAGAGAAAGAGAAAGAGAAAGAGAAAGAGAAAGAGAAAGAGGAATGAGGAGAGTCGGTCTTGTCAAGTCTTGGCCTCTCCAGCCAAGTGCTTGGGAATACCATTTTTAGTGCCTCGTTTGCTGGTGTGTTGCTCGCGTGTCCCGTAACCTTAGTATACCTTTGGTATGTGTGTGGGTGCGTACTTTGTACCGCCTAGCTTTGCTTCGCATGCATTCCCAAGTGAACCCACCCGTCCTTCTTTTAAACAAGGGCCACCGCCGTCATACTTTACCAAGGAGGGCCCCCCAGTCACAATCCGTCACACACTTAACCTCACTTGCTTCCCGTCCCATTCTTCCCCATTTTGCGATCTCGAGGTGTTGATCCTTTTCCCAAGTAACACACACACACTCAACGACAACCGACCGCAGGAAAGACGTGTGTTGGTGTGGCGTTTGAGCTGCTTTTCCTTCGTGGCTTTTTTTTGGAGCCCATTTTCTCTTTTTCCCAAACGGCCTTTTTTGGGGGTTGCTCGACAAGACGGAAAAACCGACGAAACGAACAGGACGGACGACCAAATCCAGTAATTCCTAGAAATTAATAATCAGCATCAACAAAGAATAAAACGGTCACAATCTATTCGACAACGACGTCAACCACGAGCACCTCACCTAAACTACCGGTTCAGGCCAATAGTGTAAAAAGAGTTAAAGAAAGCAAGCACGAAGAGAAATGCAGATGCAGCGACGATAGCCGAACCAACTCCAACAAATCACCTCTTCCCCTTTCCTCCTTCTTCATCCTAGGAAAGGGCCGGTTTGCCTCCCCGCCGGGTGGTGCATGTGTTGTGTGTGTGAGTGTGTGTGTGTGTGTGTGAGTGTGTGTGAGTGTGTCACACCTCAACCTCAACCTCAACCTCAACTCAACCTCAACCTCAACCTCAACCTCAACCTCAACCTCAACCTACCTACCTAGCGACGAACCTATTTTAGACGATTCCGGCGCATCACCATCGCAACCATGCCAGACTTCTCCCCCGTCCTCCCATCAACAACCTCGGCACCCCCCTCCCCGCCACATTCCCTCTCCGCCAAAACCATCACCACCTCCCCAAACCCCCTATTACCGCTCTACAACCTCGCCGCCAACATCCCCATCCCCGCCAAATTCAAAAAGGCCAAACCCTCTCTTCGGTTACAGCGGGTAAAATCCAAAGACGAAGCCGCCTCTCACGATGTAACCAAACTGCAAACATCCTTCGCCATCCTTCCCTCTCTCAAACAGCTCCAAACCCGCAAATGGACCCTCTGGGACCTCCAGCACGTGGTGACGTTTGGGTGTTTGGCCTTTTGTCTGCTCATCACACCATCAGCCCCGTTTGTCAAGAGCGCCGCGATGGGGTTGCTAGCGGTTCTGCTGGCCATGCCAGCGACGAGACAGTTTTTCCTGCCGTCGTTGCCGATTTGGGTGTATTTGTTTTATTTCTTTGCCAGCAGGTATGTTAGCGACCGTCATCCGAGAGAATCTTTTCCTTTTTTTTTTTTTTTTTTTTTTTTTCCCTCTTTTTTTTTCGTTGTCTGATGCTGACGATGATGATGAAAAAGGTTCATCGCCCCTGAATACCGCCCCCACATCTGGGTCAAGGTCCTTCCCGCGCTAGAAAACGTCCTCTACGGCGCCAACCTGAGCAACATCCTCTCGGCACACACCTACACCATCTTGGACATCATCGCCTGGATCCCCTACGGCCTCGGCCACTTTGCGCTTCCGTTGGTGACAACGGTGATGCTGTTTTTGTTTGCCGCCCCTGGGACAACGCCCGTCTGGGCGAGGGCGTTTGGGTACATGAGCATCCTCGGCGTGACGATCCAGATCCTCTTTCCTTGCACGCCTCCCTGGTACGAGGGCCTGCACGGCCTCGAGCCGGCGCACTACGGCATGGAGGGCAGCCCGGCTGGGTTGAAGAGGATCGATGAGCTGTTTGGCGTGGACATGTACACGACGAGCTTCACGACCGCCCCGGTGCCGTTTGGCGCGTTTCCTTCCCTGCACGGAGGCGATGCCGTGCTGGAGATGCTGTTTTTGCAGTACTGCTTCCCGAGGTTCAGGGCTTTTTTCGTGGGGTATGTGGTTTGGATTGCGTGGAGCACCATGTATCTGAACCACCACTACGCGATCGACCTTGTCGGAGGAGGGGTGATTGCCGCGGTCACGTATTACATTGCGAGAACGAAGTGGCTTCCGCGCCCGCAGCTGGACAAGACGACGAGGTGGGAGTATGAGTATGTCGAGTTTGGCGACAGGCCGAGGGTGGCGCTCGACGAGGAGTATGGTGGGATGGGGTTGGGACTGCTTCAGCGACGGGGGAGCGACGAATGGACTCTTGGGAGCTCATCGAGCTTTGACTCGATGAGCAGGGGTGACACCCTCTGCGGGAGCAGCAGCTCTTCGCCGAATATCCTCAGCCCGACGACGCCGAATGATGACCACCATGGGGGGGACCTGTGGAGCAAAGTCCGGACGACGAGCCCGAGGGCGGTGGGGTTGACTGGGGTGGTGGTTGAGGAGGAGCAGAGGGAGGTGTATGTGAGGTGATTTCTTGAGAACCTAATCGACACATCCATCCTTTTCTCGCCATTTCTTCGACTCGATTCCGGTTGCTCTTTTTCGATCGCCTTTTTTTATACAACACGCCACTACTGCTACTATCGTTATTATTTATCTGTCGGGGCCAATTCATCAGCATTTTATTGGTTTGGGGTTGGGGGCAAACAAATGGCATTGGCAGGGCATTTCGCAAACTGTGTGTGTGTGTGCGTGTGTGTGGTTATTTGGTATATACCCCATATCGTTCGCTCGCTTCATTTATATATATATATGTGTGTGTATACTGGAAAGGGGGAAGTCAATCTGGATAGACAGTCGTTTCTGTTTATTGGAGAAAGAACAAATCAGACTTTTGGATGGACGGAAGAGCGAGGGAGGGGGGAGGAGGGGGGAGGAGGATATATCCCATATAATGAGAGGTTGTCGAAGAGAAAAGGAGGGTGCGGGGGATATATGCCATCTGTTGGTCTTTTTAATGATAATGGCTTTTTTATTATTATTTTTTTTATTGGTCGGGGGAAGGGAAAGGATGCGGTGCATATAATGGATCAAGAGGGAGGGGTTGCATACCTAGTTGGGGAAGGGAGAGAGAAGAGATGGGTGATGATACCTGCGATTTGGATTTTGTCTTGAGAGCGAAGGGGATACTGGGAGGAAGGAAGGGTTTGCGATATCTAGGAGAAGGAGGAGGAGGAGGTGATGATGATGATGATGGTGGCGGTGGTGGTGGTGGTGGTGGTGGTGGTGGTGGTGGTGGTGGTGGTTTTGTATCATATAACGAATATCTCAAAGGAATTTAAATCAAGTCAAACAAGTGATTAGAGGAGGGATGGGTGTGTGATGTTGGAAGAGAGGCTCTTTCCCCTCCACCACCGGGACGCCTTCGGAGGGTTTAACCACTCTGGCCGGCCGGGTTCGGGTTGGTAGGCGGCGGCGTGGAAAAAGGGGGTTTCGGTTTCAGCCTCACAGCCTTGTGTCGTTCGGTTTTTTTTTTTTTCTTTTCTCTTTCTCCCAAGATTGTCACGAGTTGGATGGGTGTGTCAGATTCGCTTAATCGGCCGGTCCCAGAACGCCACCACTCCGAGGAGTCATATTCCCCAATCTGTACTTCTTTCCATCATGGGACACGGCGAGGGGAAAGGGGGGGCTATAAAAGCATGGGAGGTAGGGTCTGGAAGCGGGAACGGAGAATATCTTGTGTGTCAGGTAGACAGACAGACAGGTAGATGCTGTGAGACGGGAGGTAGGTAGGTAGGTAGAAAGATGCAACCCTTCGGAGAATGCAACATCAAAGATAATAAAAACCAAAAACTCAGAAAAAGGGTGATGCCGAACCGAAAACGGGAGATTCTTCTTATGATATATACATGACAGTCAAAGAGAGAGAAAGAGAGAGAGAGAGAGAGAGAGAGAGAGAGAGAGAGAGAGAGAGAGAGAGAGAGAGAGAGAGAGAGAGAGAGAGAGAGAGAGAGAGAGAGAGAGAGAGAGAGAGAGAGAGAGAGAGAGAAATGTTTTCAGCTCGTGGGGTCAAAGTCACGATGAATGAGGAAAATCGGCCAGAATATCTGGCCTAGTTCTGATTTTGTTGTCAAAAGCGAATGGTGTGTGTGGTGGGTGGCACCGGGCTGAAGGGAACGGCCGCCAATGCCGTCAACCATCTTGATAAATCGCTGGGAAAAAAAAAAGACGAGTACATTAATCTACAATTCAAATTGTCTGCATTCCCGTATCTGTCTAAACCCGACTAACTGACTATCTGGGCTCTGTGCCCATCCCCGAGTCTTACATACAACTGACTGACATATACCTCTCCCAATCAACCCACAAATTTACACCCATCTCACATTACATGCAATGTAAAGGAGAAGAAAGAAAGAAAAGTATGCATATCAAAAAAAGACAATAAACAAACATCCATCCATCCAGACCCATGTATGGAAAAGCACGAAAAAAGGTATCTCAACGCCCCACCCACCAACCCGCCGAACCCTTTATGCCCTGACGAAAAGAAATACTTTTGATGCCTGATGCGAAAAAGAAAACCGAAAACCGAAATTAGCGCGCTCTTGTGTGGTTCACTCGCGATGTAAAGACCCGAGACCAGATACTGGGCAACTTCCCAGCCGTGCAAGACACATGCCAGCCATTAGAACCGCACCTTCGACTTGCTCTTGAGTTTATTCTTCTTCCTATCAGCCTTCTTCTCCTTCTTGTGTTTCTTCTTGAGCGGAGAATCATCACGATTCTTGTCCTTGGCAAAGAGAACCTTGGCTGTGCTATCCTTCACGCCAGAGTCATATTTCTTGAGAATGCTCTTCATTGGCGACGAAAGAACTTGCGAGGCAGCACCAACAGACGGTTTTCGCGTGGACATGCTCTTCGAGGGCGATGAAGGGATAGTCGAAAGAGGGATACTCGAGGAGGCTTCGTCCGAGGGCTCCTGCTTGATCATGTTTTTCAAAGGTGAGGGGAGTGGGGGCATAGACATGCTGCGGGCGCGGCCCGGGTAAGGGGTCGACTTGCCGGGAACATGCACCCGGGTGAGCGACGTGGAATTGCTAGCAGGACTGCTGCTCGGAACCGTGTATGTGGGCAAGGTGAACGTGGAGGGCGGCAAAGAAGCCTCGCGCTTCTTGCGTTCCGACATGGACTGGTAATCGTCGGACTTGACCACGGCTCGCGGAGGTGAAGAGCCCACCTAGGCGCTCTTTCCGGCGGGAACAGGAGGCGGAATCGGCGTCACTTTACTTGCAGTCTTCTTAGCCTTGTTGTCCTTACCATCAGACTTTGTGACAGAGGAGGCGACAGGGGTAGCAGCCACGTTGTGCCCAGGGATGGGGGGAGGAGCAATAGGGGTCTCCTTGATGGGCTTAACAACGGGGGCACTGACTGCTGGGGTGCTGGCACCAACACGAGACTTCCTCGCCTTCTTGCTGGGCGTGGCAGCTGTCTCCTCTCCACCGAGCTTGCGCTTCTTAGCGGCCGCCTTGCTGGTGGCAGCAGCGGGGGCGGCGGGGGCGGCATCGCCCATCTCGACGTCTTCGTGCTCCGACTCGTCACCCATGACGGTGAGACCGTTGTTGGTGGCGCCGAACGGTGTGTAGCGAACCTTGAGCCCCTTAGGCTGGGGTCTAGGCGGCACGGGCGGGGCAGGCACAACGGTCTCCTGGCCGATGTGAGTCTTGCGCTTGATGTGGAGGAACTGCCCGATGGGCTGGTCGGCTAGAAACCGTCAGCAAACCCTCTATTCACCAAGAGAAAGAAAGCTTCACTCACCACTCTCATACTTCTTGCCATCCTTGCCGGGAATCAGGATCTTAACCGAGTGGCTCAGCTGCTCGAGTTCACCGCCGTAATCCACGCCCTCGTGGGTAAAGAGTGGCTGGCCAGAGATGAGCTTGTCCGTAGAGATCTTGTACTTCCTGATGACGTCGATGCCAATAGACTTGGGGGTGGTGAAGCACCAAAGCTGCTTGCCCTCGGCCTTTGCATTCGCAAGCATCTTGGCAACGCTGGCAGCATCGAGATCGGGGTCCACTTTCCGCAGATCGAAGCGTTGCTGAATGAGCTCAGCAGGGCGACTTGTCACTTGTTAGCAAGGTTCCCTCATCAAGCACAGGATGATTCTCACGATGACTTGACGGCTGCGGCGTTTTGGGCCTCCGGCTCAGGCTCCGACTCGGACTCAGATTCAGACTCGCCGACGGTCTCCTTGCTCTTCGCTTTGCTTTTTGCCTTGTCCTTCGAAGCAGCTGGAGACTTGGCTGTCGACGACTTGGCAACTGGAGCAGGTTTGGCTTTGGGAACAGGCTTCTCAGCTTCGCTCTCGCTCTCACTGTCACTCTCCGACTCGCTCTCCGACCCGCTCTCCGACTCGCTCTCCGACTCGGCCTCTTTGGCTTTCTCATTGACCTTGGCGCCGTTGACCTTGGCGCCGGCGGCAGGAGCATCCTCATCACTCGACTCCTCCGACTCACTGGACTCGGACTCGGACTCGGAATCGGAAGCAGCAAGAGCGGCTGCCTTCTTAGTGCTCTTGGCCGGAGCGTCCTTCATCTCGACATCGCCATCGTCGCTGTCGCTCTCGCTCTCGCTTTCGGAGTCGCTCTCACTGGAGCTCGAATCTGAGGCTTCGACATCCTTTTTGGTCTTAGTCTCGGTCTCGGAAGCAGGCTTCGTGCCGTTGGTGGTAGGCTTAGCAGCCTCCTTCTCTTTCTTCAAGTTCAGCTTATCGGCCCAGTCGTCATTGTTGTCGTCGGCCTCCTCGTCGGTAGAAGTGGAGGTGCTGTCGGTGTCACTGTCGCTCTGACTCTCGCTCTCGGACTCTTCCTTCTTCACAGGCTTGGGCAGCGCCTTCTGGCTCAAGGCATTACGGAGGCCAGCAGCTTTGGCGATATGCTGGGACAAGGTAGCAGAGGGCGCTTTGGGCCCCGCCATTGCGACTGTTTTGTGAGTTCAATAAAGTAGAGGGTGGGTAGTAGAAGTTAGCGGTGGCTGGAGGTGAGCAAAAGATTGTGCGATTCAAAGGGATGTTGTTGGTGGTTGATTTGTTGATTTTTTTTTTCTTTTTGGAAGCTGTCGAGTCGAGTCGCTCCAAAAATTCACGATGCGCTTCAGGAAAAGCGAAAAGTTGCTAATCCCTGCAAAAAAAAAGCGCGACGGGTTGTGGAGAGGTGGGGGCAGTTGATTGAGCGTGCTGATTGGCTAACCTTTCACTGCCGCCCTGGGAGAGCCTCTGTGAATAATCGTGGTGAAAGATTTCGTGAGAGGAAGATGAGACACTTGAAATTAAAAAGACGCAGAGTTATTTATTTAATTATTTATCTATTTTCATAAAGTTTAGAAAACTCAAAACAAAATTAAATAAAAAATTAAATAAAAAAATGAGTTAAAAAATTATATAAAAAAAAGAAATACAAAAATTAAATAAAAAAATAAAACAAAAAAAAAAAAATTAAATAAAAAAATAAAATAAAAAATACAATACAGAAATTCCCCCAAAAAAATCCAAAGAAAATTAAAAAAAAAAAAATCAAAGCTCTTATTAAGATTCCAGATGCCACCGCGGAAGGAACGCCCTGAAAGCCTACAGAAGGCAGGTACTGTCCGTACGCATCTCCGTTTGCAAGTCAAAAAGTTCAGGTGGGGCGCTCGAGTGCCTCTGTCTCGAAGCTTGAGAAGCCATTCCATTTCTTCAACGAAGTGAGCGAGTCCAGATCTTAGTGTCAAACTTATGCAAGAGACTTCATAGTAGAGAAACTGGACCCTAGTTTCTCAGGATCACTAGAGCATCCCAGTCAGCGTTTTGGACCAAGATCATTGTGGTCGTTGAACTCTTTTTACCCAACCACCTACAGTGGCAATGGCGATGAACAATAAGAGAAGGAAACTCGAGGGCGTTGACATCCCTCCCAAGGCCCCTGCCTCTCCTGCTACACCTGGTATGAATGAATAAAGAGCCCCGTAGTCATAGTATAGATAGGCTAACATTGTCCGAGTAATGAGCGCGTTTGCTGCTCGGCAACAGCTCTGGGGAGCCCCATTGCCAGTCGCAAAAACGCCTGTGAATAAAAATCCAACACCTGCCCAAAAAGATTCCACGCCTGCAAAAACAATACCTACTCGTCGAAATAAACGCGGGGCTGCCAAGGAGCAGGTTTCTACGCCTGTCAACGAAGACCCAACACCCGACCTCAACCGTGAAAGGGGTGATTCGATTCCTCCATCGCCTATTCTTTCCCCAGTGTACGCACGACACATACGCCTCGGGTTCCATAGATATTCTGAGCTGTGCTAACTGTTGGCATAGTCTTGGAACACTCATACCCCCAGTAGTCAGAGAAAGACAGCCTCAATACTCGTCCTTGAAGCCACACAAGAAGAACTATCAACAGAAGCCAGATGGTTGCGTGGCGCTAAGAACGCCTGATGGAGAGCGGCTGGTGATACTGGGAAGCTATGGCATCGGAGTCCATCAAGGCGAGGCCACCATCGCCGGTGCTCAGTTAACACCACTGGATCCAGTCCAATGGATACACGCTCCGCACTGCCATGCTCTCCCAGTCCTCCGTACTTCTGAAGACACCGTGGTTGAGCTGCATCCCCATCCCGCAGCTGATGGGTTGCGCCAGTTGGCAAAACTGAACCCTGCCTTTGGAAAACTCTGGAACGAGGTCCCCACCCAAGGGGTGCCATCCAAGAAAGACTCGACATTTCAAATTGTTTGTCTGTTCCACTCTCGACTGTTACGGAATTGTTCATGCTAACCCTCGAATAGTTGTTCTCCCCAGAAGACGTCCCTAAAAAGGTCGCCCTCCAAGAGCTCGTCTCCCCGCCAGAATGGAACAAGAAACTGGCCTCTCTGATCGCAACCAAGCGAAAAGGGGCCTCATCCCCCATCTTCTTCCTCTGCGGCCCCAAATCATCCGGGAAATCCACCTTTGGGAAACTCCTCGCCAACCGTCTAATCACCGACCGAGCCGGCAACAAAAACGCTCCTTGGTCACCCATCTACATCTTAGACATTGACCCAGGGCAACCCGAATTCGGCCCCCCCGGCGTGATCTCCCTCGTCAAACTCACCTCCCCCAACCTCCAGCCCCCCTTCTGCCACCCAACCCTCGAACCAGTCACCTCAATGATCCGCTCCCACGCCATCGCCGCAGTAACCCCCGCCCTCGACCCAGAGCACTTCATCGAGTGCGTCATGGACCTCTTTACGACCTACCAGACCCAGACCCATCCCGGAGAAGAGAAGAAACCACCAATGGTAGTCAACACCCCAGGCTGGATCCAAGGTCTCGGGTTGGACATTTTGTCTGATCTCATCAAGGGAATCAAACCGACAGAGGTGGTGTACATGTCGACCGAAGGACCAGAGGAAACCATTTCTGGTCTTCAAGCCGCCATCTCTTTTATTCCCACCACCGCATTCAGCACCCTCCCCTCGCAAAACACAACCGAAATCCTCTCCCCCTCCCGGATCCCGTCGTCTCTCCGTACGATGCAGGCAATGTCTTATTTCCATCTTTTGCCGTCGCTGTCAACTTGGAATTCAACACCGCTGTCACATTGCCCCCCTTGGAGGGTGAGGTATACGGGTCCTGACAGGGGATTCAGGGGTATCCTCTGCTACGACTACCAACCTTCACCGAGAATCTTGGCAGAGGCAATCAACGGTATGGTTTTGGCGCTTGTGAAAATTTCCAACTTGGCCGCGTTAAGGGGACTAGACAACATAATCGAGGCTGGGAGTGGGAAGATGCCGTTGATAGACAACCCTATGGGGAAGAGCCTCGACCCGAAGTTTTCGGAGCTGGTGGGGTTGGTGCTTGTGAGGGGGGTAGATGAGAGGAGGGGCGAGCTGCAGTTGCTCACGCCGGTTGGGATGGGGGGCGTGGAGAAGGGAGAGGGGAGGTTGGTGTTGGTGATGGGGAAATTTGATACGCCCAGCTGGTGTTATAGTGAGGAGTTGTACTTGAGGGATCATGATCAGGGGAAGGGGGAAGAACAGGGGGAGAGCGATGGGGAGGAGAGAGGAGGGGAGGAGGAAATGGAGGTTCCGTGGATTCAGAGGTTGCATGGGAGTCAGAACCGGGGGGCGGGGGGGAAGGTTTGGAGGGTTAGGAGGGATTTGGGGAGGAGTTAGATGGTGGAGGGGGGATGAGGTTTGTTGGGGTGATGATGGTTTGGGATATAAGGGGTATTTTTTTTTTGGTTATCGGGTTGTATTTCATCTAACTTGCTGGGACCTTCAGCCTCCACCAATGACACCGACATCGGTTACACCCCCATGTGCCCTCTTGGTTGGACCGATCATGCTTGACACCTACTACCGCCCATCCATCTCATGGAAACGGACAGACAGGAATCGAACTCACATCACTGATAAGTGAAGGCTGCTGTGCTGATTACACCAGTTGGGGTCGTTTTTGTGCGAAGCTTCTTACGGGACGGGGCGTTGGGAATGGGGTTTATGGATGGAGCGGAGGGGTGGCGTTTTGATTGCGGGAGGTTTATTGTAGTGAGGGAGGTTGACTGTGTCTTGCAGAAGGGAGCATGACACTGATAGAAACACATGGACAGAGATCACATAGCTGAAGAAAGAGGCAGGTTCGGAAAACATGGCCATGTCCCATCCATATACACCTCTACACAAAAAACCCACCATTAATACTACATCACTCAAACAAAACCTAAAAGTCCAGGCCCCCCTCCTCCTCCCTCTCCCTCTTCACCCTCACAAACTCCCTCTCCTCCCTCAACAGCCCATGCACAAACCCCCTGAACTGATCAATATAAGGCTTGATACTAGTCTTCTCCCACTCGGCCCCCCTTCTGTCTTCATCATCCCCCTCCTTCTTCACCACCCCACCCGCCGTATCAATCTCATTCACCAACCCCCCAATCGTCGGCACACCCAACGGATCAAACCCGTCCAGATCATCCGTATCAATCGGCACACAAACCCTCCCGGTCCCAGGGTGCACCACAAACGGACTCTTCAACAAATGCGTCTTTTGCTCCGTAACCAAAATATCCAGCCGTGGATACGTATACTCCAGCACAATATCCTGCTTCGCCTCCAACAAATCCTTCGTATTCACACTCCCCATCGTCTTGGCCACCGAATCAATATCCCCCCACTTGACCACCGACGACCGCCCCGGATTAGCCTCCCACTTCTCCTTCAGCGCCACCCTCAGCTTAACATCAGGAAGCAACATCAACAGCTTCTCCGCCCTATCCTCCTCCCTCCACGGGTCCTGCGCCTCAAGCACATCCGTCAAAAAGTGCTCCTTGAGAATCCCCAAACTCCTCGCCAGATGCGGATGCAAAGGCCTCCTGACATTAACCCTCTTCCCGGTCTTCTCCCCCCCCTTGACCACCGAGAAATAATTCCCAATCGCCTTCCTCTTGTGATCATCCAACCCCCTCGCCTTGCGATCACAGACCCAAGCGTGCGCACCTCTCCTCCCGCTGTACACCCACATGACATGCTCATACCCAAAGTCCTCTTTCAGCGCCACCCCCAGCACCTTGATCGCCATGGTGATGAACCGCCAGCACTTCCCACAAATGTTCGCCTTGTCGCAGCACGTCCGAACATCGTCATAGTCCGTCAGATCGATGTCAAAGCAGAGCTCCTTCGCCACTGGCTTGAAGGCGCTCGAGTTGCGAAACGTCTTTCGATCGCGGGGGTTGGCCGTGTAGATGGGGCCGATCTCGATGCGCTCGGGGAGGTGCTTGAAGACGTCTTTGCGGAGGAGGTCGAGGGTGGCGTAGGATTGGAAGCGGAAGACGACACCCCCGGAAAGCCAGAGGGAGAACTCGCGGTGTTTGAAATCGGGGGTGGGGGTGGGGGAGTGGTTGAGCCATTGGAAGTAGTGGCGCCAGGGGAAGAGGAGCTGGTAGAAGGCGCGGAGGAGGTCGGGGTTGGAACCACCGCCGGAGGGGCGGCTGGGCTGGATAAAAGTGTCAGTGTTGTGATGGTGGGGGGAGGGTGGGAGAGGAGGGGGGACATACCCTGGAGATGAAGGCGGCACTTGGCCTGTGACGAGATCTTTGTTGGTGTGGTTGTTCTTGCCAGAGAACTCATCGTCCGAATCGGAATCCATCCCGTCGAACAGATCCTCGAGTTTGATGTCGGATTTGGTTTCCTGCTTGATTTCGACGGGGGCGTCTTCTTCTGCTGGGGCGCTGGAGGGTGGTGGTTCTTGCTCGACGGCGGCGGGGGGAACTACAGGTGGGGATTCGACTTCGTCGACGTCGGCCATGAGGAGGTCCTCGTCTGTTAGGCCGCCGTTGCCTAGGTTGAGGGTGGTGTCTTCCATTGTCGGGGTGAGCTCAGTTCGAGCTGGGGGGTCTTGTTGTTCGGGGGTTGATTCTGAATGAGGCATTGTTTTGATTTGTGGTGCTTGAAAGACTTTATTGTCTGTCAGTTTAGTATAAGAGCCGTTGTTGGATTGGCACAGAGAGACTTGATGGTGATGCTGAATGTTGCCTGTTGGGGGAGGGACCCTGGTGGCATTGAATTTTGGACAGGACGCGTCGAGCGAATCTCAGAGCGCGTCGCGCGTAAAGTGGCCCCCACTTGTACCGCTGGGATGGTAGGAACATAACCCTAACCCTGTCACTTACATGAGAGCGGCAGCTTTCGGGACCGCATCAGAGACGCATACGCAAAGATGGATCTCAAGGTTGTCTCTGACAGGGCTGGAACCAGGAAAGATGGACGCCCCGATGGTACATACATGCCCGCGATGCCTTCTGATGAAAGGAGAGATTTGTCTCTTGTTTTCTTCACGATCCGAATAAGACTGCAGTTTTGATCTCATATCCAATCACTGCTCCTGCTGGTTGCCACTTGCGTCTTCAAATGATGGCCGGCCCAAGCGTCCGGCTCGCCTGGTCACCCTTGTCTCGCCCACGTCATTCACTGCGCCCAGGCGTGGAACAAGGGGCAGGCGCTCACTCAACAACGAACGACCACTGCCCTAACTCCCAAGCTGAACAAGCCCACCGTTATCCGTAACCTTCTGCTGCCTTCGACCCTCGAGATTTAAAAAAGCAAAAATGACCGGCGCCGGCTTTCGATTGATTGTCGAAAACGGCAAGTTTCGAGACGCCCACGGCCGCCAGATCACCCTCCGAGGCATCAACGTCGCCGGCGATGCCAAGTACCCCAGCATACCCGACCAGCCTTCCCACGTGGCCGAGAACTTCTTCGACGGCGACAGTGTCAGGTTCACAGGACGACCGTTCCCCAAAGAAGAAGCCCATCTCCACTTCTCGAGGCTAAAACGCTGCGGTTACAACACCATCCGCTATGTCTTTACCTGGGAGGCCATCGAAGCCGCCGGGCCGGGTATCTACGACGAGGAGTGGATTGATAACACGATAGGTGTCTTGCGCGCTGCGAGGGACTATGGATTTTACATTTTCATGGATCCTCATCAGGATGTGGTGCGTATTTTGTTGTTCTTGTCTGGCTGCGGCAGAGTGCCTTGTGTCTGATGCTATCCGTGCTCGTTACAGTGGTCGCGATTCTCGGGCGGATCTGGGGCGCCCATGTGGACGTTGTACGCTGCCGGTCTGAACCCACAGAGCTTTGCTGCGACGGAAGCTGCTATTGTACACAATGTCTATCCGGAACCCGAGAAATTCCCCAAGATGATTTGGTCAACCAATTACTACCGCCTTGCTGCGGCTACCATGTTCACCTTCTTCTTTGCCGGCAAGACGTTTGCGCCGAAATGCATCATTGATGGGATGAACATCCAGGACTACCTGCAAGGGCACTTCATCCGTGCCTGTGAGCATTTGGCCAAGAGGATACACGAGGCTGGCGACATTGAGAACGATGTCGTCTTTGGGTGGGAGAGCTTGAACGAGCCAAACAAGGGCATGATCGGGTATGAAGACATCAGTGTGATTCCGAAAGAGCAGAATTTGAAGAAGGGCACGTGTCCGACGATATGGCAGACCATTCTGACCGGGTCAGGGCGGGCTGTCGAGGTTGAGACGTGGGATATGGGTCAGATTGGGCCCTACAAAGTAGGGCGGACGTTGGTGGATCCCCATGGCGAGGTTGCGTGGTTGCCGGCCGACTACGACGAGTCCCGTTATGGGTACAAGAGAGATCCCGGGTGGAAGCTGGGCGAGTGCATCTGGGCTCAGCATGGGGTATGGGACCCGGCTACCGATACGCTGCTCGAGAAGGACTACTTTGGGATACACCCGACGACGGGGGAGCATATTGACTATCCTTATTTCACCAACAACTTCTTCATGGACTACTTCCGGGCATACCGGGATGCTATTCGAAGTCACCACAAGAATGCCGTTATCCTTCTGCAAGGCCCGACGATGGAGCTCCCCCCAAAGATCAAGGGGACTCCGGATGGCGATGACCCTCTTCTCGTTTATGCCCCGCATTGGTATGACGGCATCACTCTGATGACCAAGAAATGGAATCGGTACTGGAATATCGATGTAATAGGTGTCTTGCGCGGGAAGTACTGGACGCCGGCTTCGGGTCTACGGTTTGGTGAGACGGCTATCCGGAAGTGTTTTGCGGAACAACACGCAACCATGAGGCAAGAGGGCTTGGACTACATCGGGAACGTGCCTTGTGTCATGACCGAGTTTGGTATCCCATACGACATGGACGACCAGAAGGCGTACAAGACGGGGGATTATGCCAGCCAGTCGGCTGCCATGGACGCCAACCACTTCGCCGTGGAGTCTTCCGGTCTGGAGGGTTACACGCTGTGGCTCTACATGACCAAGAATGTACACGAAAGAGGAGATCAATGGAATGGTGAAGATCTTTCCATCTTTTCGATAGACGACAAGCTGCTTCCTGTCTCGCCGATACCCCGATCACCCTCGACATCGAGCCTCCTCAAACCCGGCGACGGCAGCCAGCGCAAAGAAGTTGATGATGACGGCAGTGTCACGCCAGCTAACCTCAGGCGGTCCCTCACCAACCCGTCCATCTCGAGTGAGGTGACCAGTCGGCAGCCCGAGCTCACTGTCGCTCCTGGGTACCGAGCTGCCGAAGCCTACGTGCGACCGGCACCTGTCGTTACGGTCGGAACTATCAATAATTACTTTTTCGATCTCAAGCAGTGCCAGTTCAACATGACCATCATCGCCCATAAAGCAGCCGAAACAGACACGCCGACGATCATTCTCCTTCCTGATTACCATTTTCCAAAGGATGAGTGCATTGTGGAGGTGAGCTCGGGGAAGTGGGAGATCAGCAGTGATGAGGAGGAGTCTATTATGCTGCAGAGGTTGAGGTGGTGGCATGGGAAGGGAGAGCAGGTGTTGAAGATTACGGGGTGGTCAAGAAGCATAACATTGGGGAGGGAGGGGGGTATTATGATCAGCTGAGTAATGCTGTGGATTTTGTGGGGAGTTGCTCGGTGATGTAAATGTGAACGATGGATTGAGAGGATGGGGCACACGCTCTTTTTGGAAGGGGCTGGGGGGGTGGGTTGAAAGGGGCGCAGCAAGTACATATACATATGATTCTTGAGGTTTGATAGAGAGGATCAGCGATACCTTTTACATTTTATTTTGGTAACATAGCGCGTTTGGTAAGTAAGGGAGTATATATAATGAGGGATGAGTAAATGAGATATACGAAATTGGGAAGTTTCTGGATCGTTCCTGTTGGGTGTATCATGATGACTGGGGATACTTGACACCCCGACTCTTTGAGGTACCTTACCAGAGCCTCGGACAGGTGATATCATGTTTGGGTGCCCGGCTGGACGGGATCATGCCCATTCCCACAGGGAACGGTGGTGGTGCAGCTAGGGGCAGTGGTGAAGACGGCGTGAAACTCTTATCTACTTAACAACGGCTGCCTTGTAGACGGTGGTAAACCAAGTCCAGATATCAATGCATCTCTTGGGGAAGCGCCCTGAGAGTGAGTGCCCTAGTCCCTGAGCTGCAGGAGGGTGGTGTCCGCTGCTGCACAGCCAATACCCCACTCCCACCACCCCGGCTTCGCCCAAGATTGGACCCCGCTTCATCATCCCATTCGTCCACCCACCGTGGACCTCTGCCTTGTGAATTGCTGTCCAACAATCCCGAAGCGCTTCTGCCCATCGCACATTCTAATAAACGACAAAGAGAGAGGAGAAGCGGGACACAGCCGCGCTGCCGCCCTGGCCTGGCCTGGTCCTTCTTCCTTTCTCTTTTCTCCACCCCGTCGTCGTCGTTGTCGCAAATCACCATCTCCACAGGTGCTCCTTTCCGACCTTGGATGCGCCGAGGATCTGATCAGGATCACAAGTGATCGATTACCTGCTACCTGCCTACCTACGCCGCATCTTTTCTCTCTCTCTCTTTCTCTTTCTCTCTCTCGTGTGCCATCGGCTTGTGACGACAACGAGGCTTCGAACGTCCACCGCTGATACCACCGTCGATTACCTACCTGCCGTCCTACCAAAAGTTAGCCACATAAATCTCTCCGCGCTGCTGTCTTTCGTTTGGTCCAGACGTGATTGGGTTCCTCGAACAAACCAGGCAACTTTTTTGACAACCTCTTTATTATACACATCATCTCTCGTGATCTCTTCTTCTGCCAAAACTCTCTTTGCTCATATAGTGCGCCCACCTCTATATCTCGAAAGCGGGAGCGTATCTCCCCTACCCTCCGCTCCCCGAAGTGTGTTGGGCAAAACAAAACCAACATCGATTTTACACTCCCAGAGTTTCTGTAGCTATAAAACGAAAAAGAGGAAGACAAAATGTACAACCCTCCCGGACAAAGGGACGCAACCCGCCCCTTCCACGTCCCGCCACCTCCTCCGCCCATGTCCCCTCCTCCGCCAACCGTCGGGATCAACAACCCCATGATGACAATCCCCCCTCCTCCCCCTCGCCATCCAAACGCCCCCTCAACAGCCGGCAACGTCCTCCTCCCTCCTCCCCCCTCGGGCCCCCCACCAAACAGCGGGTTTCCAAACAGTGCGATTGCCCCCCCGAGTGCGCTGGGATCAACCGCGCCGTGGCATGGGACATGGGGAAGGGCATACGACGGGAGAACAGCGTTCAACATCCCGCCTCCTCCACCGGGTGGTGGTGCTGGCGGTGGTGGTGGGGGGGGGAGTGGTGGTGTGCTGAGGGCTTACGATCCAAAGTATCACGCTCAGGTTCTTGCGGCTGGGAATAACGGGGCGACGTACACTGTCCCGCCTCCTCCACCTCCGCAACAGCAACAGCAACAGCAACAGCAACAGCAACAGCAACAGCAACAGCAACAGCAACAGCAACAGCAACAGCAACAGCAACAACAACAACAACAACAACAACAACAACAGCAGCCGCAGCAGCAGCCGCAGCAACAAAGTGATCAGATGGGGGCGCTGACAAGTGCGACGTATATTCCGCAGGGGGATACATATGGTGAAGGGGTGGGTATACCCGGGCTGGGGCTGGAGGATAGCGCTATAGGGTGGAACATGGGTGCATATTTGGAGTCTGCCACGGCGACGCCGCTGGATGAGAGCTCGGGGAGGGATAGGTTGTACGCGAATGCTATGGCGCAGCGGGGGTCGTCGACGACGAGCAATGCTACTGTCTCTTCGGTTTCTGTCCCGCCTGAGCTGGCGGCGCAGTGGCCGATGGAGAAGGTGCTGGGGTGGTTGCAGGCGAATAGCTTTTCGAATCACTGGCAGGAGACGTTCAAGTATCTTGGGCTGGACGGGGCGAGGTTTTTGGAGTTGGGGAGCAGTCATGGGGGGAGGGGGAATTTTGGGATGATGCATCAGCAGGTTTATCCGCGGTTGCTGGCGCTGAGCGGGCCAGAATGGAACCAGGCGAGGGAGAGGGAGGAGGGGAAGAGGATGAGGAGGTTGGTGAGGAGTATTGTTACGGGGAGGCCGGTGGAGGTGAAGGGGGGGAGGTTAGGCGGGGGACAGCAGCAGTCGCAGCATGCGAGGCAGAATTCGACGAGCGCCCCGCCCGCGGTGACGGGGGGTCAGACGGGGAACAGGTCGGCCGAGAGCCCTAATGTGAGTGTGGATGATGGGTGTTGGGATACGGGAGTGACAGATGCTGATGATGGTGACAAACAGACGCCCAATCCGATCAAGATCCCAGAGTTGGGGTTTAGCAGGAGGTTCTCCCAGTCTCGCGCCACGACGATGCCTACGCTCAGCAGCACCATGCCGACGGATCACAGAAACATGATGAAAGAAATCGACACCAGCCGCCGCCACAGCCCGACGTTGAGTGAGTCAGGCGAGGCGGGTGGCACATTCCGTGGTGGTTCGACCCCGTTGGGCGGAGGCGGCAGCGGCGGCGGCGGCGGCAGGGACAGCCCGAGTGCTGGAAGCCCGAATCCCGCCTCGGGTCTTTTCCCGTCCTCCACTGCCGGAAATCTCTCAGCGTCTCCACACAGCAGCAGGTTCGGCCACCGATCGCGAAACAGCACCGACTCTGTCTCGTCCAGTGCAGCAATCTACGGCAGCGGTGTACCTGCCGACGCGGCCGCCATGTTGAAGAGCGGCATGAATATCGCAGATGTGGTGAATGCTGCCCGGAATGCGAATGACAGGCGGCATGCCCAGGATGGGGGGAGGCCGTCTCCGCAGGAGTCTGGTGGCGGGGATAGGAGTGCGGGGGAACCGCCTGGGAGCGCAAAGGGGAGTGGTTCGTTCTTGTCGATTTTCACGAGGAAGAAGCACGGGAGGAAGGATGATGGGTTTGGGGGGGATGAGGATTCGCCGACGAGTCCGGGGTTGAGTTTTAAGCCGCAGAGCTTGGGGGATAACAGGCCGGGGAGCAGTGCGGGCACGTACGGGCATCATCATGCGGGCAATGTGAGGGCGAATCGGGGCGGGCCGAGGGTGTTCATTCTTGCCACGGCTGATTGTTGGAATTATCGGATGCTGGATGTGACGGATATCGAGACGGCATCGGATTTGAGGCAGTTGATCTGCATCAACTTGGGGCTGCCCGAGAGCGAGGGGGCTCACCTCTACCCCACCGAGCTGGGCAGGTTTGAGCATGATGGGGAGGCTCTTGATGATTCGAAGCTGCTGGCCATCAAGGCGCAAAGGGCTGATGCGATTGGAACGCTGAAGCTGTTTGTCCGTGTGGGTGGACCGCCACAGATGCGCCAGACGGGAGCCCAGATCGCCATGGACGAGGAGACTTATGTCAAGCTCAACGGAAGGATGCGGTCTAGTTCGTCGCCGCCGACCTCGAGGCAGAACACGCTGACGGGCAAGGAGGGAGAGGACAAGATGCTGACTGCAGAAGCGATCGAGTACCGGACCGAGCAGCTGAGGAAACAAAAAGAGTATCTTGCCAAACGTAAGCAGGTCGCTGAAAACAATCACGTTGCTGACAGGAGCCCCTCGTCTTCCATTGTTGGCAGAACCGTCGATTTCGACCAGCCTCGGCACTCGCCCTTTGAGGACCGAAAGATGGACACTTTGCTGCCCCAGCGCAAGCCGCCGGCACCCCCTAGCGACCCCTCGGCCACGCTGATCAAGGCGAACTCGTTGAAGAAGACGGGCCACGGCCTGCGCCTGTCGGGCGACAGCGGGTACCACCCCAAGCGGAAGACGTCGTCTGACTTGCGCAGCAGCGGCGACGTCGTGTTTGAGAAGCAGAAGCGATGGGGTCCCGTAGCCGACCCGTCGGCGGGCATCGGGGCGCTGCTAGTGGGCATGAGCGACGGCATGGCCAGCATAGCGCGGCCCCGGCCAGGGGGTGGCATGATGCAACAACGACAGCCGTCGCCGCACCGGGTGGCCACGGAACCTATCACGTCCCAGGAGCTTCAAAGAGGTAAGAAGGCCATGTCAACTGTCAACTTTGGACCAGCGCACCAGCGAGAGAGATCTGGTTCTGGCGGAGGAAGTCCGAGACCGGGAGGGATGCCGGGCTCGCCGGGCTCTTACACGTGGAGCTCGAAGAACGTGCCCTTCCTTGTTCCGGACTACTCTCCCAACGGGACACCTGCTCCTCCCCCGGCGTCGCGGATGCCGGATGGTGGTAGGAGTAGTGGTGATGGATGCCTGGACCAGAATCACAACCACCAAGCTCAAAATGGAACAATTGCTAAGATGCGTAATGTAGCGCGCGCCCCGTCGCCCGGGAACGTTAGCCCAAGCTCCCGACGGCGGCCGAGCGATTCCTTCAGCAACCAGGCGGCTGTAGCCAAGAAACGGAAATCACACGGCCCGGATACCGATTTCACGGACAACGATGTTACCTTCTCGGCGAGCTCGACGCGGGCGAGTAAGAAGGTGGACGACTCGGACTCGGATGATGATTCGGATGATGGGCTGTTTGCCATTCCCATCGCGGCGAGGAACTCCGGTCCGGACAAGGGCAAGACGACAGCGCCAGCCGAAGGGAACAGCGGCGATTCGGATGGTGCTTCCGGCACCGGCACCGGGAAACGGCCGAGTTTGAGGCTGAACACGAGGTCGGGGAGCAACAGCCGGGCGAAGAAGACGCTTTCGGTGGCGTTTGCCGCCTCACCGCAGTCGAGCAGTGCGGGGGGGAAGACGCCGTTGGAGGATGATGATAGCGGGAGGTCGTCTTCGCAGAGGAGGGGGACGCCGGGGACGCCGCAGAGTGAAGGGGGGTGGGACTCGGAGGAGAAGGACAGCAAGATTAGCAGGAGGAAGTCGTTCATCGAGAAGGACGTGTGGGCCAATCGTCCTCCGACGGACGCGCTGGTTAACAACCTGGAGGATTTCTTTCCCGACCTGGATGTTGACCAGCCGGTGCTGGAGGAGGGGCTGGATCAGGAGCCGCCGTCGCCCATTGCGGAAGGCGATGAGAACAATCAGGGGAGCGCTTCGGTGCCGCCGTTGCCGCCGCTGCCGCCAGGGTTGTCGACTGGGAAGTTGCACACTTTTTACAATGACAACGACACCTTGGGATCGGATGAGTCGACGCTCAAGGCGCTTGAGTCGAGGCCTGTGTCGATGCAGTCGCTCGCGCATAGGAGCATCAGGCGGTCGGGAGGGGGCGGCGGGTTGGGGAGGATGAAGTCTATCCGTGAGGTGGCCAGGGGGGCGAACGAGTTTGGCAAACGGTACACCCAGGGCCCTGGCCAAATCGACGCTCAGAGCTCCGCCGCCGCGGCGGGGAATAGAAACACCAACCTGATGAGGAGGAAGAGCACAAAAATGTTCAACGCCAACATCGTCCAGATCCAACCCGACAGGGGGTCCCTCAACCTCGCCATGGGAGGGCTGACCACCATCCCCCAAGACAGCCTCCCGACCCGGTCCACCAACAGCAGGGAGAGCATCCCCAAACGCCAGACCACCTTCCGCTGGTTCAAAGGTCAGCTCATCGGCAAGGGAACCTTTGGCAGAGTTTACTTGGGCATGAACGCCACGACGGGCGAGTTCCTCGCCGTCAAGGAAGTAGAAGTCAACCCCAAGGCCGCCCAGGGCGACAAGAAGAAGATGCAGGAGCTGGTCGCCGCGCTGGACCAGGAGATCGACACGATGCAGCATTTGGATCACGTCAACATTGTGCAGTACCTCGGCTGCGAGAGGAAAGAGACGTCGATCTCCATCTTTTTGGAGTACATCTCCGGCGGCAGCATCGGCTCCTGCCTGCGCAAGCATGGGAAGTTCGAAGAACCCGTCGTTGCGTCTCTAACTCGGCAGACGCTGTCTGGGCTGGCGTACCTCCACAGAGAAGGCATCCTCCACCGCGACTTAAAGGCTGATAACATCCTTCTCGACCTGGACGGGACGTGCAAGATTTCGGACTTTGGGATTTCGAAAAAGACGGATAATATCTACGGCAATGACAAGACGAATTCAATGCAGGGGAGCGTGTTTTGGATGGCGCCCGAGGTTATCAGGAGCCAGGGGGAGGGGTACAGCGCCAAAGTTGATATTTGGAGCTTGGGGTGCGTGGTGCTGGAGATGTTTGCGGGGAGAAGGCCGTGGAGCAAGGAGGAGGCGGTGGGGGCGATTTACAAGATTGCCAACGGGGAGACGCCGCCTATTCCGGAGGATATCAGGGAGGTGATTAGCCCGGTGGCGATTGCGTTCATGTTGGATTGTTTTACTGTGTAAGTTTCTTTTTCTTCACAACGGCGCCGGGGGCGGGGGAAGATGTGGTTTGCTGACAGTAAGAGAACAGGGTCTCGAGCGAACGTCCGACGGCTGATGTTTTGCTCAGCCAGCATCCATTCTGCGAGTTGGACCCAACGTATAGCTTTTTGGATACGGAGCTGTATGCCAAGATTGCGGGGAGGGTTAATGATTTGGGGAGGGGGCAGTAATGAAGGCAAGGGGAGGTAATGGATAAAGGGAGAGTCTTTGGTTTTGGGAGGGAGACGAGCAAGCGTTTGAGCGTTTGCTACACACACATAGATATATACACACACATACATACAGGCATGATATGTACAAGAGGAGGGGAGGGGCAAGCATAAGATAGCTTTGTTGTTATATAACTTTTTAGGTAGGAAGAAATGGAAGGTTTGTTGGAGGGGATATCACGATGTATTGGTAAAGTTCAGAAACCAAGAGAGCGTCTTTCTATTTCAAGCAGTTCTCTTACTTGCTTGACAACATCATGATAAAAATCAACAATCCAAAAAAAAAATAAAGGAAAGAAAAAACCATCAACGCCATTTTATCCCTTTGCGTAACTTGATGAAAAACCCCCAGGATCCAAAATCATATACATTTATATAATATATATTTCCATCTCCCCCTCTACGTCGGCCTCCTAAAAGGATGCGCCTCCGTATTCAAAACCCACTCATCCAAACTCACCACCTCGGGCTCCGCAAACAACAGATAAAAATACTTCAGCGTCTCCGCCAGCCAGAAACTCTCCATACTGTCATCCATCCCGCCCGCGTCACCCTTGGCAGTGACGTCCCTTATTGCCGAATGTCCCACCTCTGTCTGCGTGTGTTTAATCACAGACTCGAACATTTTCCATCCCTTTTCTTGCCACTTGGGATCGCCTGTGATGCGGTACATGTACCAGACCGACTCGATTGCTTCGGGGCTAAGTAAGGGATACAGAGTTAGTATGGGATGATGGGGAAAGAAAACAAACAAAGAATAAAAAATAAAAAATAAAAACATACCGGAGGATGTAGCGTTTATCGCTCAAAGAGGTGAAGCCGGGGGGGATGATCTCATTCTTCAGGCGATCGGCAATGTACTCTTCGTGAGTCATTGGTTTGATTGGCTCCGGGGGTAGGGTCAACTCCGTAAGGGGGATTTGGCTGTCGTCGTCGTCCGAGTAGGTTGTTGCCCAGTCATCATCACTGGTGTTGGTGTTTGTGACGGGGGCAGAGTTCAGATCCAGGCTGTTTTGCAAGTCCGCTCCTCTAGGCTCGTTAAAAGTTCCATTCAACTGGCGGCGTTGGAAGCGAGAGGGGAACGACCCCTCCCGTGCTTGGGGCCTTTCCTCTTGCTGCTGCTGCTGCTGTACCGGCTGCTTAGGCTCAGCCTTCTGGTCAGACCCAGCACCAGTGTCAGAATTGTCGTTGCTCTTAGCCACCGGCCGTCTCGCCGCCTCCTCCTTTGCCTTCTCCACCCTCTCCTTCTGCAGCGCCTGCTCCTTCTTAATCTCCTCCACCTGCTCCTTCCAAGCAGCCTTGCTCTCGTAATACCTCTCCATCTCCTGCGCCCGATACGAAGCCCTATAGTCCAACTGCTCATGCCACGCCGTCTCGTTAAACTTGCAATCCGTCGCCGACTTGCAAGGCATAATCTTGGCGTACTCAGGCATGATACCCGTGGGCATAACATCGTAGGCCCAGAAGCAACCCTCCGCAAGCTTCTTCCCAATCTCGACATCCTCCGGGCTCTCAAAGATCTTTCCCCCAAGTCCAAACATGCCACCCAGAAAGCAAGTCAAGTGAGTAATCTCCCACTCATAGTCCAAGCTGTCGGCCGTCCCATCTTTGCTCGTCGCCTTGGCCGAAAACAAAATATCCGGATCCCCCTTCGCCATCGGCCTAAACAAGAGATGCTTCTTCACCGCCGCCACAGTCTTCTCATGCATGGTCTTGTACTTCGGCACCAGCCCCCCCAGCAGCAAATACTGCTTAGGAAAGTACTCATACGCCGAATCCTGACTCCCGCCCATCCCGTACGACCCCCAAGCATTCGAACTCACCAGCCCCTGAGGAGCACACTCAAACCCGTCCGGCAACTTTTTCTTCCCCGGCCTTCCCGGCGTCATTTGATCCCTCCCCCCAACTCCATCATCCCCCCTGACAACCTCCTCCCTCCTCTGCACCTTAACCCCCGTCCCCCCAACAACTCCCAACCCATCAACCCCCACCACCCCAAGATCAACCCTCCCATCCTCCCTCTCCTGCTGATCAACCGGGAGCCAAGGCGCACTCCTATTGCACCCACTGGCATCCAAATGCTCCGGGAAAATCCCCTCAATCGCACTCCTCCCCCTTCCCTTCCAATTCTGCAACTCCTCAAACGCGTCCGTAATCCTAGCCACAGCATCATAATACTTGTTCTCCCCCGTCAACTGCGCCAACCTTGTAAACTCCATGCTCATGCTCCCCAGCTCCGCCACGCCCGCGTTCTGCGCCGCCCGTTTCGGCGCAATGTTGTACGCCGGGTGCCACTGGTAATACAAGATCGGCAGCCTGTTGGGCGTGTCAAAGACGCTCATCAAGATCTCGGCCAGCTCCTCCGCCTTGTCCAGCAGCACTTTGTATTCCTTCTTCATGCCCGAGATGTCATACGCCGCAATCAACCCCCCCAGATAACGGATTATCGTTTCAAAAACGGGAATGTCCGTTCGGTAAGGTGTGGTGGTGAAGTCGATTTCCGCAACTGCCTTCAGCGCATCCTCAAACTCCGACTTGAGACCCATGATCCAGAGCGTGTCGAGGGAGTCGACGAGCGTGGCTGCCCAGCCGCAAAAGGGGTCATGGTGGGCTTTTGACACGGGGCGGAGCTCGTCGTGGGTCCAGGCGTAGATTTTGTAGCCCTGCCAGGCGCGCTGGGCTTCGGCCTTGACTTTTGCCAGGCGGAGCTCGCGCTTCTCTCTGGCCTGGGGGGTTTCGGGCTCGAATTTGGCCTGGATGGTGGGGATGGGCTTTGGTTTGCCGGTGGGGAGGGGGATGATGGATTCAGGGGGGATGGGGAACCATTCCGAGGGTTTGGTCCAGTGGACTGCTGTGGTGGAGGTGGTTTCTAGATCAGGTTCGGAGGGGGTGTTGTCGTGGTTGTGGGAGCCGATTCCTGAGCCGGGGAGGCGGTCGGGGATCGTGGCTGGGGTTGTTGATTTATCCTTTGGAGGCTGTTCTTTCTCGTGGGTGCCCTTGAGGGGGGGCGGTTTGGTAGGTAAAGCGTAGGATCCCTTCTCCTGGCTTTCCTCCTTTAGGCTTGGGATCTTGACTGGTGTGTCGCCGTGTCCGTGGTCGTGGTCGTGGTCGTCTGCCACTTTGGGCGTTGGTTTCTCCTCAACTTGGACCTTGGGCGCCGGCGGCTTGACCTCCACTACTGCTGGATCTTCCTTGACAACGGGCGGTTTGGCAACAACGGGCGCCTGGGCTTTCTCGGCCGGTTTTGTCTCGACCTTTGTCTCCCGATGTCTTGTGCTGGTATGCCATATCTCTTGCGTCCTATCCCATTGTGAATTCTTGGAGACGTGGTACAGCAGGACGGTGATGACGAAGGCGCATATCAGGAATACGCGATATCGACGGAGTCGGAACATTGTAGCGGCGGCGGTTTAGCGACGGATAACCGCAGAAGGTATGGGTATTTGCGGAAAGGCGCGCGCGCACAAGCGTTCCGTTCAACTCGATGCCAGGATATATCTCGAAGTCGGGATGTATGTATGGGTGGAATAAAAGTATCCAAAAAAGAGCCAGCCAGCCAAGGGGGTTATTCAAAAGCCAATATCTCCAAGTGGATGGCATGGCGGATGACCGACCCTATTCAATATTCAGGAGAGCTATCGCTGCCCCATGGGAAAGGTCAGTAAAAGCCAGCTTCTCAGGTGACAAGTGAATAGGAAAGAGCAAGAGGGAAGGCCAGAACTCACTTAACCCAAGCCAAGATGTCCCGGAAAAATCATGGAAAAGAGAGCAATGGTCAGAAAGAGGAAGGCGGTTCATCAATCATTCAAGGGTTGTCTGGCCTGGTGGGTGGGAAAGCGCATGCGTGCCAAGCCGATGGCAAAGCTGCCCCCCTGTCGTCTTGAGGGAGGGGGGGCGTCTGCTTGGTGGTTGGATATTTCTTGGCATTGGATATGTCTTGCTCCAAACGGCAATCGGACACCTGTTGACTTCCTTGCGTCTTTCTATTGTAAAGGATGAAGAGGGGGGGGGGGGATACAACACTATAGCCGTTCAAATCCTCTGCCGTTTTAACGTAACAGATCTTTAGCGGCCAGTTAGGCTACCTCGAGGTTGGGATGAAGCTTTGACATTCCCGTCTCTACATAACTTGCTTGACACGGCTGATTCAAGCTGGCCTGGCGTAGATGCAGTATGTCATTCAACCGGTGGCTTTGACGATAGCGGGAATCGATATTAACCCGGAGAATAAATAAATCAATTCAACCTCCTCAACACGTCCAGGTTCGTCAGCTTCGGCAATGCAAGGCCGGGAGTTGCCAAGTCACCTCGTCCCACTGATCTGATATTGCGGGGTAGTTCCCCGCCATCAAAGTTAGCGTCCTGAACTCACGATGCTGACATGCAGCGTTTCTGCTTGAGAGATGGACGCTTTGTTTTGATTATGAGCCGGCTGGCAAGACAATCATATTGTAAAGGCTCTCACCTAGATTAATACCATGTGGCTCAGGGGCGAGCTCTTTGTGCAAGCCCGAATCCGAGCCACAGTAACGAATCATACGGCGCTCAGACATCAGACCTTGAACACCGATAGAAACCTCACTCAAGGCAACAGAGATATCTGATGACAATAGATTGAACAACGAATCAACTCACTGGATCATTCGAGAACTGCCGTAAACCCTCAGTTGTTCAAGACGATGATCAGGGTCCAGCTCCTGCATCTAGAAACGGAACTGATCGTCCGCCCACCTCCACAACCAAACTCAAGAACAACCAAGGAAAGCTTGTGCCGACACAACCGGGCCGTTCTCAACATCACCCGCAAAAATATGCCATCACAAAACCAGAGAATTAAATATCAAATCAGGGCTCCAAAAGCACTGCATCAAGTTGGGGGGTATCTAACACTCAAAAGAAACCTCTTTCAGAAACCTTTTCCTTAAAAAAACCATGGATCCCTCGTAGCGATGCCCGGAATCTACCACGTCCCCATATTCACATATGAACATCTGCCCATGTTGTCCGAGACTTCCAGTCCCATCCTCCAATCCAACCTGGCGCCTACCTAACCCATCCGTGCATTCTGCCTCCGGCTCTTCATCCTCCTCGTCTTCCTCCAGCAAACGCATCCACCAAGACCCTCATTTCACAAAAAAAAAAAAAAAAAAAAAAAAACTCCCCTTTCTCGATCCCCATCTCACGCTTCAAGAGCCGGAAACGTCTCTTTTCCTCGGTCGAGATCCACATTCGCTTGCGCCAATCCTCGATCGGATTGCCACGCTTGGCGACTCTGACCTCGGGGGGTTCCCAAACCCCAGAAGTATAGGTATGAGGACTTTGCACCTGGGGCCTCTCTTGCTTAGGGATATCCTCCATGTCATCGTCCGAGTCACTCTCGGTGTCGCTTTCCACGCGTCTCCCTTCTCTGGTGACGAGTCCAGCGGTGGCTGTCTGAGTGGGAGGAGTGGCGGCCATTGTCTGATTGGGAGAGAGGTTCTAATCCATCTCCGGCTTGATCTCAGTGTCGGTCGACTTGTCCGGCTCATCCTCCTTCTGATCCTCCTTGGTATCCTCCTCCTTGACATTCCCCTCGTCATCACCCCCAGCTTGACTTCCATCACCCTCCTTCAGCACACCACCCTTCCGCTTCGGGATCACCTCCAAAAAGGCCTGCCCCCAGTCACCACACTGCAGCCACTTCCCCATAATCTCCACCACCTGGTTCGTCGTCAAGACAAACCGGCTCTGCATGGCCATGAAATCCCCGATCGGCAACTTCGCATGGCGAACCTTGTGTTCTTGCGCTCTCTTGTAGCAAAGACCCTTCTCCCTGTTGCGATCGACCAACCCTCCAATGATGTACGCGGTCCCTGGTTCCAGTCTGTCGAGGGTATACGGCGAGTCGGAAGTGAGGTAGACAATGTTCTTGTGGACACTGTCCTCCTCGACATCCTCGGTCGACTTGTTATCAAACTTCTCATCGAGACTCATGTGAGGGACGTTGCCCGTCTCCTTCGAAGCGACGTGATCGGGAAGGTTGTACGCGGTATAAGGCTGAATAAACTTGTCGATAGCTTGCTGGGCGCAGTCGACAAAGTTGTTTTCGGTAATGATCACATTCTTCCAGTTGAGGTGGGTGTTCTTGAGCTTTGTCTCAAATCTTTCCTTGAGCTTGCCCCCAAACCCGCTGAGTGACAGATGGGCTTGGTTTTTCTCCTTGCGGTTCATTGCGTACGATCTGGTGAGCTGGCTTGACAGGGAAATCAGTTCTCCTTCGCGCATGTATTGCTCGAAGTCGCAGTCGATGACAACGGAGATGGGGAGGAAGTTGGGTTCGAGAGGCTTCTTGGTGGGAATGAGGGCCATTGGGTCGAGTCCCTTCTCGACAGCTTTAGCCATCAACTCCTCCTTCTCTTCTCGACGCTGGGCTTGCTTCTCGTGGCGCTTATCTTTGCGCTTCTGCTTGCGCTGCTCGGCGTAGGCTTCATAGGCGGCTTGTTTGCGCAACTTCTTGAGCTCGCGCTTGGAGGGACCAGGCTTGACCTCTTCGGTGGCAGGGGTTTCGGTCGAAGCCGGAGTCTGCCCAGCTTGCTCGGCCGGGATCATGTTGGTATCGATGGCAGCCTCGGAGGGGTTGGCTGGCTGCTCGTCGTTGTTGACAGAGGGGGTGTTCTTCTTGATGGTTCTGTTATCGAGCTCGCTGACATCGGTGTCGGCCTTGCGTTTGCCATTGGCAGTCGAGAGGTTATTGGAGTCGCTGGTGGTGGCCAGAGAGTCGGTCATCTCGACGTCCGGTGCGACGGTTTGCGGATCGGTTAGGGTAGCCATGTCGCTTGCTACGGGTAGTAGCTTGACGGGAGGTTTGTAGCAAAGGGAAACGTAAAGATGGCAGGTGGAATTCCGAGAAAAGAGGATGTGAGAACTGGAAAAGACGGTGCTTATACAGTGGTGGAAGGGTAAATTACAAGAGAAGTGAACAATGGCAAGTAATATTCACTTGGTCTGCAATTGTCAATTCACTTGAGCTGCTCCCGGAGGTGGGGTGGTGACCGGAGCTTTAATTTTTTAGTGCAGGACAGTGGCAGAATTACCCCACCACAAGCTGGGGTTACCGGGCGGTGAAGGCTTAGTTGGTTGGCTGGACAGCGCGCTGAGGCGCGTCTTCTTTAATTGAGTCGCGTCTCCCAAGACCAGGGGTGGGCAAGTCACCTAAATTGACAATCCCGACATTTTGGTTCCCCATCCATCTCAACTTCGGGATGTCACCAAAGCCTGTACAACTTTGAGAGTGTACAGAACCAAATCACAGCCACAGCCAACATGTCTTCCAGACCAGAGCTCAAGGTAATACTGACCTTGTCTTCCTCAACTGCTGAACATGTCTAACAAAGACACCAACAGGTCGATGATGAGCACGGCTTCATCCGATACTACAAGTCCCTTCCCAAGGTCGACGAGGACGTGATTCGCATATTCGATCGAGGTGACTGGTACACTGCACACGGAGAAGATGCCAATTTCATCGCGCGCACTGTCTACAAGACCACCTCGGTTGTCAGACAACTGGGCAAAAATGACCACACCGGCCTGCCATCAGTCACCATGACTGTCACCGTCTTCAGGCAGTTCCTTCGGGAAGCGTTATACAAGCTGGGAAAGAGAATCGAGATTTATGCCAGCCCCAACGGCCGCATGAACTGGAAGATTGTGAAGCAAGCCTCGCCAGGCAACCTGCAAGATGTCGAGGACGAACTTGGAGGGCAGTTCGAGGGGGCGCCAGTGATCTTGGCCGTCAAAATCACAGCCAAGGCATCAGAAGGCAGGACGGTTGGCGTGTGCTTTGCCGATGCCAGCGTAAGAGAGCTCGGTGTCAGCGAGTTTCTCGACAACGATCTGTACTCCAACTTTGAGTCTCTGGTCATTCAACTCGGCGTCAAGGAGTGCCTCATGCAGATTGACAAGGCAGAGAAAAACAAGGATCCAGAGCTGGCAAAGCTGAGACAAATCCTCGACAGCTGTGGTATTGCCGTTTCGGAGAGACCAGCAGGCGAGTTTGGCACCAAGGACATTGAACAGGATCTGGCAAGGCTGCTGAAGGACGAGCGGTCTGCGACGTTACTCCCACAGACCGACTTAAAACTTGCTATGGGCTCAGCAGCTGCTCTGATCAAGTATCTTGGTGTTTTACACGACCCTTCCAACTTTGGACAATATCAGCTCTACCAGCACGACCTTGCCCAGTTCATGAAGCTTGATGCCGCCGCGCTCAAAGCCCTCAATCTCATGCCCGGTGCCAGGGATGGTGCCAAGACCATGAGTCTGTATGGTCTCTTGAACCACTGCAAGACTCCTGTTGGTAGCAGGCTGTTGTCTCAATGGTTGAAGCAGCCCCTGATGGACAAGGCCGAGATTGAGAAGCGTCAGCAGCTTGTCGAGGTGTTTGTCAACGACACTGAGCTTCGACAGACTATGCAGGAGGAGCACCTCAGGTCTATCCCTGACTTGTACAGGCTATCCAAGCGCTTTCAGCGGAAGAAGGCAACCCTCGAAGATGTCGTCAGAGCTTACCAGGTTGTCATCCGCCTGCCCGGCTTCCTAGGCACACTCGAGGGAGTGATGGACGAAGCCGCCCGTGACCCCCTCGATGAGGCTTACACCAACAAACTCCGCGAGCTCTCCAACAGTCTAGTCAAACTCCAAGAAATGGTCGAAACCACCGTCGACCTCGACGCCCTCGAAAACCACGAGTTCATCATCAAACCCGACTTCGACGACGGCCTCCGCGTCATCCGCAAGCGCCTCGACAAGCTCCGCTCAGACATGGACAAGGAATTCTCCGAAGCAGCCAACGACCTCGACCAAGAGCGTGACAAGAAGATCTTTCTCGAGAACCACAAAGTCCACGGCTGGTGCATGCGCCTGACCCGGACAGAAGCAGGCTGCATCCGCAACAAGTCCCGCTATCAGGAATGCTCAACCCAGAAGAATGGAGTCTACTTCACCACCAAAACCCTCCAAGCCTACCGCCGGGAATTCGACCAGCTCTCCCAAAACTACAACAGAACCCAATCCGGCCTCGTCAACGAAGTTGTCAGCGTAGCAGCCTCGTACTGCCCCGTTCTCGAAAAGCTAGGCGGCGTCCTCGCCCATCTGGACGTGATCGTCTCCCTCGCCCACTGCGCAGAGAACGCCCCCGTCTCCTACACCCGTCCCAAAATCCACCCACGAGGTCAAGGACAAACGATCCTCACCGAAGCCCGCCACCCCTGCATGGAAATGCAAGACGACGTCACCTTCATCACCAACGACGTCTCCCTCACCCGCGACAGTTCTTCCTTCCTGATCATCACAGGCCCAAACATGGGCGGCAAGTCAACCTACATCCGCCAGATAGGCGTCATAGCCCTCATGGCACAAATCGGCTCCTTCGTCCCCTGCGAGTCGGCCGAGCTGACCATCTTTGATTCGATCCTCGCCCGCGTGGGGGCAAGCGACTCGCAACTAAAGGGGGTATCAACCTTTATGGCCGAAATGCTCGAAACAGCCAACATTCTCAAGTCAGCCACCTCCGAATCCCTGATTATCATCGACGAGCTAGGCCGCGGAACGTCGACGTACGACGGGTTCGGTCTCGCGTGGGCGATTTCGGAGCACATAATCCAACAGATCGGGTGTTTTGCCCTGTTTGCGACTCATTTTCATGAGCTGACCGCCCTCGCGGAAAAGTACCCGCAGGTTCAGAACCTGCATGTTACGGCGCATATTACGAGCGACAGGGACGTGAAGAGGGAGGTGACGCTGCTGTATAAACTCGCTCCGGGGATCTGCGACCAGAGCTTTGGGATTCATGTCGCCGAGCTGGTGAGGTTTCCGGACAAGGTTGTCAGGATGGCGAAGCGGAAGGCGGACGAGCTGGAGGATTTTACAAGTAAGCACGAGGCGGGGAGTGTCAAGTATGGGAAGGGGGATGTGGAGGAGGGGAGCGCGTTGTTGAAGGATGTGCTGGTGAAGTGGAAGGATCAGGTCAAGGGGGGGGGGATGACGAAGCAAGAAATGGTGGAGAGGTTGAGGGAGCTGGTCAGGAGCGATGAGAGGTTGGAGGGGAATCCGTTTTTTCAGAGTGTGAAGGCTTTGTAGGGGGATGATGGGTTCGAGGGGGAAGGGTTTCAGTGTGGACATCATAAGATTTTGTAATGCGTTTGCTTTCGGACACTGGCTGGGTTGGTCAAGGGTAGGGGAAGGGTTATGGGAGTAATGATTTGCATTTTGAGCAATGGCAAAGAGGTTGTGTGTTTACATTTTGCCATGAGCAAAAGGCGGGGCAAGAGTCAGCTCATATGTTGCGAAAGAAAACTTGAAATAATACAAACCTTTTGCCATCCAATCCCATGTCAGATCACCGGAGGAACAGTATCAAAACAACGCTGCTCATATTTCTCACCGCGTCTTCGTCTAATTCTCCCCATCCCCCCTGCCCCCTTCCAATCTCTCGCTGCCTCCCCTCCCACCCTTCCCCAATATGGTAGTGTAAGTTGTAAAGGTACAAGAAACATCAAAAAGAGAGACCAGAGGCTGGAGCGAGAAAACGAGGTTAAAAAAAACTACAGTAAACGTCCCCGACACGCGCACCCACCCCCCAAATTACATCCCCTCAAACTCCCCCCCCAAATCATCCTCGTCCAGATCCCCCTCTTGAATCTCCTTCGCCATCTCCCTCTCCCTCTCCCTCGCCTCCTGAGCGTTCTTGAGTTCAAGACGGTGCTGGTTCATAGGGAACCTCATAGCCTATCATCATCATCATCATCATGTCAGCAACCTCATTCCACTCATCTCACAATCAGTCGGCGCAGACGTACCTTGACACTCTCATCATGCAAACTCAAACAAGCCCTGATCCGATCGTGAAACGTCTCCCCCGGCTCGCTCGTGGCGTAAACATCCCCCACCTCCTTGCTCTTCATGTACCCCTTCTCCCTATCCAGCGTCGCCTCGATAACCCCATCCCGGATCGCCTTGGCCACGATGTACTCGGCGCTCTCCTCGCTGCCAAGATGCAGCCGGATGCAGATATCCCGAAGCGAAATCCGGCTGTAGCTCAAGCTCATCATCCGGATCCCCGTCTTGATGACGTTCTGGCGCAGGCGCAAGATAAGAGTATACGTCCCATCCCGGCGGAAGGTGTCCCCGTGCTGAGCAACAACGCTCTCAAAGTCCTCCAAATCACCCACCCGGACAGCCCGGACGAGCAAAAAGTAAGGGTGGAGCGAAGCCTCCATGGCAGGCTGTCGAAAGGTCGCGCGGTCGGGGATGTCGCCCATCAACAGCTCAACCACAAGCAACAGCTTGGTGGCAGTCTGGCCGAACCCAAGAGCACACGCGCTAGAAGGCGCCTTGCGTGTGGCGGCGGTCAAGTGGTTGTGAGCCTCAGTATAAAGCAGCTGAATGGCCCGCACCTTGCCGAGATAGTACAAGTACCTCGCAACCTGGTTATTCGCCGCATTCTCGGGAAACTGCGTGTGCGAAACCAACAAATCCGCCTGGGAAATGTGCGATGTCAACAGGTAGCTCCGGAGCAGCAGCACAATAACCGAAGCCTGCGTGTCCGTATCCTTGCGCAGAACCGCCGTCCTCAGCGCAGCAAGCAGCGTCGGCCGAATCGTCACAATCGTCGACTGCGACGACGGCGGCAAGGGCGCAAGCTGCTCGGCAAACAGCTCAAAGTAAAAGTACACCTTGGCCGAAAGCCCATCGAGCGCACGACGGTTGAGCTCCTGGATCTTCTCAATCAGGTACCTCGAAAACTCCAGCCCCTGCTGCCACTGCTTGCCGTCATGCAGCAACACCTGCGTGAGAATGCCCAAAAAGACACCAATCTCGGGAATAACCTCCTTCTGCTCCTTCTTCACCCCATTCTTCCCAGAACCAGCCTTGGTCGTCGGCTCACTGTCAATCTCCATCTCCCCTCCCCCTCCTCCCACCTTCCCACCCAGTTGCACCTCCTCCCGTCCAATCGCCTTCAACAAACCAACCGCAATCTCGGCCCCAGACGAGCTCGCCATGTACGTCTCAGCAACAACCCTCGCCAAAACATCCCCCGTCAGCCGTTTCCGAATCGACGACACCGACCGCAGCGCACGAAGGGTGAATCGAGCATCAAAAAGCGCAACGGCACGGTCCAAGAGGGCAAAGTTGCTCTTGATGTCTGTTTTCCTCGTTAATCACCACCACCACATCACCACACGGGATGAAACCTACCAGCAACAGTCTTCTCAACCGGATCCTCCCCCTCCCCCTCATTCTCAACCCCCTCCATAACCACCACATCCCCCTCCACATCCTCCTTCTTCTTGCTCGGCGGCACAACAACCGTCATCTTCTCATCCTCTCCCTTCTTTCCCTTGCCCTTCATTTTGTTGTTGTTGTTGTTGTTGTTGTTGTTGTTGTTGTTCCCTCCTCTGGCAGGTTCCCTGTCGGGTGTCTTTCCAGGCATATTTTGTCGTTCGTCGTTTGTTAACCGAAACACCCGCCCGCCGGTTGAGTTCGGTTTCGATCGTCACGCTTGTCTGTAGTGTCGTTGTTGATGTCAGCCAAAACGAACCTAGGCAGTAGATAGATAGGTAGCTCGTGTTGGGAGGAAAGTGGCACGCACGCACACGTACTCGGTCGACTGCTCTTCGTCGAAAATAAATAACTCGTGGAGAAAACTTCAAGGTCAATAATTCCTTGAAGAAGAAAGAAAGAAAAAAAGAAAAAGTCGTCAAACGTCGATGCAAGAAAGCTTTGCCTTGCCTTGCCCCCCAAAGATGGATTGATTGATTGTGATGAGCGAGCAGTCCACACAAAGCAAGCAGCAGCCGAACGAACAACGCGGCAGCACGGACCAACAGGCAGGCAAGGCAGCGGTTCCAAGTACGCAGCCCTGGCCATCGGTACCTGAGGTTTTGCCCGCAACTGGCAGGCGTGCGGAGGTATCTCATTGGGCGCCCGGTACTTGCCATTGCAGCTGGAAGCTCCCTGACCCACTTTCGGGCAGAGGCTGAACCACTGGGATCAGCTCTTGTGACGTTGTCGATTTGCTGCCTGTTGCCCCACCTTTTCCCTAATTGGGTCTTACAGCAACTTGACGTCTTCTCCCGTTTTGTCTCGAGATGATGAGACATTGGATATCACATATGTAGAAACACTCCCTCAGAGATGACAGCAAAAGCGATTGATTAACAGCCCGACCTCAGACCAAGGCTACGCTGCTACCCTACATGACTAAGCATGATGACTGGTTTCCTTTTCATGTAATGATCCCTCCCGCCCCCCCCCTTATTCCCTCCAAAATCCCAAGGTATCAGTAATTCCCCCCATCCCATTCCATGCCTTGCCATGACGCCCGAGACGAAAGAAGAAAATAGAAATAAAAAACCCGCCTTACAAAACCCATACCAACACATAAAAAAAGCGACTGTGCTCCGTCTAATTACTTTTGCTCAAGCCAAGCATGAAAACCCCTCTGTAAAAAGAAAGGACGAAAAAAAGAGAGAATCTAAAGATCCCCCTTGCCAGGCACAACCTTGGCCGCCTGAACAGCACTCATCTTCTTGATCCAGGAGCTGTTGGGCTGCATCTTCCTGACGGTCCTAAGCTCCTCGGAAGAATAGCCTGGGATGCGGATATTGTACGTTCGTTCCAGGACAAGCTGCAAGTCACGGATCTCGAGCACCTTAGACCCGCGCTCCTTGGCGTTGCGGCAAGCCTGATGGAGGACATTGTCGATGAAGGCATCGGCGAGGTTCAGTACCGACTATGGCAAAAAGTTAGCAACTGTGAAAGAAAAGAGATAAAATGAATGAATCGCTGACCTCTTCAACATCCGGAGTCAACATGTTGCCATCTTGACCCTCGGCAGTCCCACCGCAAACCTGGCGAACCAACTCGTCGAGCTTCTTCTTGTTAAGGATGCGCTCGCCCTCGCCTTCGATCTGGTAGGCTGGCGTCTTGGGGAGGACGGGCTGGTTCAAAACACCGCCGGCAGTGCCGCCTCCACCGCTGAGCGTGGGACGACCGCTGCCAATGCCGCCAATGTGCGGCACCGGTTGAGGAGCCTTGATGGCCTTCTCATCCAAAGTCTTGGGGATGGCGAACTTGGTGTTCATGGCGGAAGCTTGGGTCTGAATCTGTTGTTGCGATGGGTGCGCGTGAGAATGACCTTGCGGGCCTGTTGCGATGGAAGCCGACGGAGGTGGAGCGCTGCCCGGTGTCGTGTTGGGCGGGGGTCCAGCAATGGATCCGGGGCGGGACTGCGAGGCCGAGTTGACAGCGGCAGCGTTGACAGCCGCGGCGTGAGTAAGTGGTTGGATATTGCCGATGGTGGGAGTCGCTGACTGGGGAGTCTGGATGCGGGCCGAGTTTTGGGTAGGAGTTCCGGCCGAAGGTATGCCGCCGCGCGCAGCAGCGAGTGCAGTGTTGAGAGGCGCAGGCACCGGAGTGGGTTGGGTGCCAGGCTCAACCTTAATGGCCTGGGTCGGAGGCTGTGAATGCGACTGTGACTGCGACTGTGGCAGAGGCACTTGGTTGGACGGCGCTTGTGAGATGGGAGTGGTTTGCGACTGCACCGGAGTGGCCGGGGTCTGGGATGGAGTCTGATGCGGGTGCTGCTGTGCTTGCGACGGTGCCTGCTGCTGCTGCTGCTGCTGCTGCTGCTGCTGCTGCTGCTGCTGCTGCTGCTGTTGCTGTGGGGGCTGGTTGTTGTTCACTGCTCCAGGTCCCGCCATGCGACCCGCAGCCAGCTGCTGCTTTTTGGCAGCTTCAAACGCTGCACTGACGGCTGCCGTGGCTGGCTGCATTGCTCCTCCCGGCACACCAGTCACCCCCGCTCCACCAACACCTGCTCCAGCCTGGCCTGCTGCCGCTGCTGCATCACCACCACTACCACTGCCAGCTCCCGGAGTGCCGTTGGGAGTGCTGCCTGGTTTGTTGGTAACGAACTGTTTCCTGATACTATTCGCCAGATTGAGCCCCTCGTTGTGCATCTTCTCAAAGATCTCCCTCTTCTTCTTGATCTGCTCTGCATCGTTCGGTGACAGCCCAGGTTTCATCAGTGCATCAAGCTGCCTCATGCTGTTCCTGCTGGTTTCCGACTGGATGAGAGCCCGGGCGTACTGGTTCTTGACCGTCTCCAGCCACTTTGCTTTGTCAGTCGTGTTGGCCGGCGGGGTGAAGATGAGTTCAGCTATGTGTGAAGCGATATAAGGCGGCATCGGGCGAGGTTGCCCCTGAAGAGCTCGATTTGCGCCCCCAGCCACCTGTCCAGCCTGGCCTCCTGTCTGCGCTTGACCCTGAGCCTGAACCCCTCCTGGCATTCCGCCAGCGCCCTGAACATTCGGTCCGGCATTGCCCTGGTTGGCCTGGGCTTGTCCGTTGTGTTGCTGAAGCTGTTGCTGCGCCTGCTGCTGGAGCTGAAGCTGCTGTTGGAGCTGAAGCTGCTGCTGTTGAGCCTGTTGGGCGGCCTGGGCTTGTTGAGCAGCGCGTTGCTGCATTTGCTGCTGCTGAACTTGAACCTGTGTGGCCTGGTTAACTTGGTTCGCTTGTGCTGCCTGCTGAGCATGCTGTCGACGGCTAGTGACCTTGGAGGCTAGCATGCGACCGAAGTCGGCGATCTTGTTTTTCGCAGTCATCTGCTCCTGGGAACCCGGGGGGGAGTTGTCGTGCATTTTCCAGAGCGCAGCCAGACCCTGGGTATATTTAGACTTCTCTTCGGCCGTCAGGATGTGGATTTGCTGCATCTGTTCTGGCCGGTATAGTGGAACATTGTTCGGGGGAGGAACACCGGTCGGCCGGTTCGGGACGCCACCAGGACCTTGAATTCCCTGACCATTCGGCTGACCAGCCATCCCCTGGCCGGGCGCTTGGTTCATCTTGTCCGCTTTGTTCGGAATGACAGAGGGATTGTTCAGGTCGCTACTCTGGAGCCTGTACCGGGTCGCAGCCGCTTCGAGACCTTGTATCGAGCGAGTATCTAAAGTAGGGTCAATTAGCTGCTGATGTGGAAGCAGAAGTGTATGCCTCTGTGATAGGGAAAAAAAAAGCGAAGCGTCTCCAAAGACAGAAGATTTCTCGACGGGCTTGTTGACAGCCCTCGATTTGATGACGAGGGGAGATGAAGTTGAGGAAGATGAAGTCGAACAACCTGGAAAGGTGACGCGAGGCGTGTCGTTGAAATCGTGTCGGAACTTACCGCAATATGGTAGGGGGACAATGGTCCGTGCGGTTTGCCATATATCAGAGCCTTACTGCCAGCACTTTGCCGTGAACTCTTGCAAATATTTTGCCAACTTGCTGCTTGATCAAATTTGCAAAGAAAAAAATATCTTAGCATTGATATTGGATAGTCTAGCCCTACGAAAAGGCGGAGTTTTCGAGACCCGCGCCGGCGCCCGCGCTCTTGTCTTCTGTAGACATCAGGGGAAACAGGGAGCTCACAAGTCCTAAACAACAGAACAAAGCATTGAGCAGAAAAGAAGTGGCGGAATCTTTTGAGCGAGTAAAGGCATTGCTCTTCATGAAATCTCAGTCAAATCTTTTTCTCAAGTCCACGAACAATTCTTCTTGCCTGTAGCTGTTTTGCCAGTGTCTGTTTGGGAATATAGCACTCAGGCTTGTCGAGTGCCTCACCAAATTGTGAATAAAAAAAAGGGCACCAGATCACTACACATTAGACGCTGAAACAGTTCTTCAAGCTGTCTGATGACAATCCAAGGACCGTGACAGTCTTTTGAAGCCTCTTGGGCATAGTCTCTGAGTTGGAGTCTCCATTCTTGTCCACAATGTGCTCAGCTACACACCTACTGAAACTAATAATTCCGAGCTTCAGGGCCTGCATCAGCAAATCCACGATATTCAAACACTCCAATGATCAAGTTAGAGAGGATCAAGCAGCGGGATCCAGACACTCCATCAGGTATTCATCGTAAATCAAGCAAAGCAGTCGTCATCACAATGTTCAAATCCTCTTACCCCAACAAAAAGTAAATTTCCCGGGCAATGCTTCCACATTTCATATTCCAATCATCAACTCATAATCATAATCATCAACATCGTCATCGTCATCATCATCATCATCATTAAATCTCTTCCCCCCTCTCCCCGCCCCCATTAAATTACTTCCCACCCTAGGGCGAATCCACCTCCATGCTAACATACTCATAATAAGGCAACTCCCTCGCCAACTTCTCCCCCACCCCTCCCACCTCCAAAAAGACCCCATCATCCGACTCGGGCTCATCCAACTCCTCAATCCTCGACGTCCTCGCCTCATGCTGAAAAATCGAGCTCCTCCTTCTCATGTGATGATCCACCATGCTAACCCGTCTCCTCATCCTCCTCCCCCCCGTCTGGTCCTCCGACGAATTTGGCCCCAGCCAAGGCTTCAAATCCTCCAAATCAGTATCACTCCCGATGCTCTCACTGATGGTCCTCTTCCCTATGCTCCCGCTCGTCATCCTCCTCTTCTTCTTCTCCTCCCTCCTCTTGATCAAAAACTCGCGATACTCGGCCTCGTCGAGGTCCGTCTCGTCAGACTCATCGTCGCAATTGAGGTTGTGGAGGCTGAAAATAAACGTCCTGTCTATTACCGCCGGCCGTCTCGTCCTTGAGCGGGAGCGGCTGCGGTTGGACTCGGCGTATTCAATGTAATCCGGCCGGAGAACCCCATCTCTCTCGTCGTCGCTGTCGGCAAAGTCGGAGAGCTCCTCAATGACGAAATTGGAGTCCGTCTCGGCGATGACACGGCCGATTGTGATGGAGGCTGACCGGCCTATCCTGGCCGATATGTGTGGAATCTGGGGTAGAAGTGGGGATGGCTCTAGCTGTGGCTGTTCAGGGGTCGCGGACCGGGATGGCCCGGCGGGTTGGGAATCGTTGTCGGATTCGTCTTCCGACGACGAGGAAGAGGAACAGCTGGTGGTTCGTGGTGATAATTGATCTGGCCGACTGCCATTGAACGCCACCGGAACTCCTCCGGTCGACAAAGGGGGGGGCGCCATGGGCCGGAGGTGATTATGGTGGTGGTGGTGGTGACGGGAGTGTGGAAGCGGCGGCGGCGTGGGCGCAGACACCCCGGGGGGCGGGGGGCTGCTTTTGCGGCCAAAAACCGGGGAAGCCGTTCGCGGGGTCTCTGGCGGAGAGGTAGGCCCGACGTTTTGAGAGATTTTCCCGTTGGGCCACATGGTAGGTCTAATAAGTATGGCGATGCAAGATTTGCTTTTTTTTTGATTTTTTTTTTTGGACTTGCTGCAAAAACCGGTGACGGAATTTCTATGCCCTCCGTTTCGGATGGGTAAAACAAAAGATGCTTGCTGCTGGGGTAGGTACTGTCACAGCGGTGTGTGTCGAGTGGTGCCAGTCTCGTCTGGGGAAACGTCTTATCGATTGCCCGCTCTCGTGGGAGAGAGTGTGGGGGTTACCGAGCAAAAGAAAAAAAGATGGCGGGGAAAAGATGGAATGGCGCGCGCGCAATACTGTGCTGTGCTGTGCTCTGCTGCGATGCGATGCAAGTAATGCTGGCTGGCGGGCGGAATGGCGTGAGTAGGTAGATGTACGGTACGGGAACGGGGTGTTTTCAAGGTGTCAAGACCCAAAGAGTGAATCTCCAACGAGGAGAAGATATCGGACTTCGGTTGGTTGTCATGATAATATCGATCCAGAGTCTAGGTGCGGTTCCGTGCAGCCCAGGCTGATTCCCGATATTGGGGAACGTGTCTGAGCAGGATCGAAAAGCAAGCAATCGGGAATTGCGGGGTGCTCGATAAAAAAGGACTGGTTGGTTTGCGCCGTTGCGCTACGCTGGTGGTGCCGACGAAGGAGCTGACTGATGAGGGACTGACTTGTCTGACGGGTAAGCCAGTGTGTGGAAGCCGGCAGCTCGGAGGGGCGAGGTTGTGTGTCCGGTGTGTGTCGTAGAATAAATGAATTGTCCGTCCGAGCAACAGAGGACAAAAACAAAGCAGCTGACGTCTCTTATCGGGTCCGGAGATGGCTTTTTATCACAGGGCTACTACATATATACTCGGAGTGGTCGGTTGGGCTCCGGATCGAAGAGCCATCTTATACAATTTGGCAAATATTTCTCCTGTGCCTGGCTGCCATGGGTTGCAGCAGGGGTTTCAAGCCCCCTACTACTAATAACGAAGAAGAGCCGCCAACAGCAGGTTCTTGTCTTGATGGCGGCGCCTTTGGGCAGCAATGCTCCGTCTAATCCCTGAACATTTCCCTCAGACGAAATGTTACAGGCGGGACGCAAGCAATCGACATGACGACAACAAACCGGCCGTCGGTCAGAGAGCCGGATGTCTGAGTCCTCGGCTCCGTTAGGGGGCGAAGGCGGTGTCTTGATGGTTGAGTTGTCACTGTCCCATCGTGTCATCACCACTGCGCAAACGAGCATGGAAGCCCTCGTGCAGCATTCTCCCGCTGTGTCCGTCCACAAGGCTTGATGTCCGGGGCAGGCACCTTTCACAGGAACTGGCAACGAATCAGGGTGTAGAGGCCCACCAAGGTGGACGTCAAAAATAGACTTGTTGTCCAATAAAGAAGGCAGAAAAATTATTCTGCCGGCTGCAGGATGCGTGTCTGCTGCTGTGTACGTGGGTGGCAGGAGAGGGAAAAAATGCTTGGATGAGCAGATCCCGTTGCCATCTTCGCCGATGCGCATTCATACGCTCACAGGCGCCGGGAGAACTTGGGCTCTGTCATTCCGCAGCTGAGCCAGATATTGAGGTGTTGTGCTGTGAGAATCCAGAGCTCTTCAAGAGCACCGTGGAGGTTCCAAAAAGGCTGTGGAGCGTGGCATATCCCAGTGCCGGTTGGGCGTCTCCGTTCCGGCACATGCAGGTCGTGAACAGGGGATCCTTCCATAGCCCTTCACGAGAGCGGGCCGTAGACATCGCCGGTGGAGGTGTTGACAAAATGTGCTCATCTGTGAGAGGTATGGCATTCGGCCGTTTGAAAAAACGGTGTGTAAGGAATACACGAATACATGATCTCGCAGGAGCTCTCATCGACGAGGTGCGAGAGGTCCAAAGCTGCTTGTTCAGCGTCAGGTCCGGGTTATCGTTGCTCAGTTGCCATGTGACGGAACCGCTACCGAACAGGCCGAGACAACTGCGTCATTTGCGACAGGCTGTGGTTAGTAACTCTCAAGTCGGGCACCTTGGATTTACCCAACGTGAGGTTCGTGTCGACTTCGAAAATAGGTAAATAATTTGTAAGAAATGATAACGAGGGGCGCTTCAAGAATTGGTGCCTGTGCCTGTGCCTGTCAATCATTCCCGTCACGTGATAGCGAGGTGATTTATCGCGGGGTTTATCGATCTGCCAAGAGATCGGATAACCACCAACCCCAGCCCAAGCTCTCAATTGTAGATCGCATCTTTGTCTCCCATTCACACCAAAACCCGACGCGACATCTTGCCTCCCAGACGCGACATCTTCTTCTCGTCCCACAACATAATCATAATGTCCTTGATATCAACCCACCTCGCCCAAATCGCCCTCTCCTGCGAAGGCATAGACAGCCTCCCGTAAGTCCCCTCTCCCAAAGTAAACAAAGCTGGAAACCCCCCAACCTTTCTCTAACCGCCCTCCAGTTTCCCCACCGAAAATCTTCACCAACGCCCTCCTCTCCAACCCAGACATCACCTCCCTCATCCGCGACACCGAAGCCCACGAACGCGCCCTCTTCTCCGTCCCCGCACCCCCACCACCACCAACCACCACCCCCCATCCCGAGCAACCTAAACCTTCCAACCGCAGGCAAACAGTCTTCAACGTCGCCGCCGGAGAAGTCACCACCGGACCAGCACCCAACTCCTCCACCCGCCGATCCACCGCCGTCGCCGCCGTTTTGGGCGGTGATCTCCACGCGCATCTGACCCGTAGACACAAGGAAGGCGAGGCCGACATTGAACTACTACTACAAGGTGCCGAGAAGCTTTGTGGTGTCTATGCCTTACCTGGAGCGCTGGAGAGGATACCGCAACTAAGAAGAAAGTGGGAGATGCAAGGGCATACGCTCGCATATTACGAGCAAAAGGTCGCCGAGCAACAAGTGCAATTGCAGGCCATGAATCAACGAAACGAATGGGATGAGGACGAGGAAATGGAGCATGTGGAGGAGGAAAAGGGGGATTACATCACAGAGGAGGATTTGCGGCGGGACGAGGAGGAGCTGAGGAAATTGGAGAGGAAGAGGCGGGAGCTGCAGGCCAAGTTGAAGAGCTTGGAAGGTGATATTGGGGGTTTGATGGATATTTGAGCAATGATTGCGCTATATTCTCATGCGAACAAGGGACTCTTAGGTTGACAAGAGAGGTTCTATGCGGGATGATCGGCAGGGGTACGTTCAAACTAGCAGCTTACTCCTTCGGAAGAAGCGCTGACAGCAGGAGCAGAAGCCTTTATCCTCTTCAGAACCTCGACCAACTTCTCGGGATCTTGGGCGCCTTCCACTCTGTACTTTCCATTGATGGTGAAATTGGGCACTCCGGACACTCCATCCCGGTACGCCTCCTCAACCTCCTTGTCGACTTCGGGTCCGCCCCTGCCCTCATCGAGCCAGGATTCGACCTCAGCCTTGTCCAACCCTCCCTTCTCGCCGGCGGCGATCAGAACGTCATGGGAAGTGATGTCTCCATCTTCCTCGAAATGCAGCTTGAAAAGCGCAGAGATAACACTGTTTTCGAGCTCGTTCGACTTTGTCTTTGCCAGCTGAACCAGCCGGTGGGCGTCACGGGTGTTTCCGATCCTGGCCTTGAACGAGAAGTTGATGCCCTCGGCTTCGCCGAAGCGCTTGAGCATCATGGTGGACATGGCCAGGCGGTTGGGATCGCCGAATTTCTTGAGGAGGTGCTCATCGCGGTCAACCGAGGTTTTGGGGAGGGAAGGGTCGAGGTAGAAGGGGTGCCAGTGGATTTTGAAAGTGTCGGAGCTGGCGTTGGGAACGGAGGCTTTGTAGAGGTTGATGGCGCGTTCGAGGCGCTTTTTGCCTAGATAACACTGGGTTGAGGGGGGCGGGGGAAGGGTTAGAGGCGCTTGCATGGAGACCATGTTGGTGACTGTGGAGGTGGTGGTCATGGCATTTGTGTAGGGCTGAAAGACGTACCCATGGGCATATGGCGTCGGAGACGATTTTGATGTCGAAGGCCGTCATTTTGTTGGAGGTGAGTGGACAATCACAGGTGTTTTGTAAAAAATGCAGGCATCAAATTTGGGGATGAGGTTTATGTGAGGAAAAGTGATGATGCCATCGCTGTCTTAAATTTGGAGGTTATCACCCCCTCACCTAATGGCTGACAAATCCGGATGTGGGTGGCAATTCAGTGAAGGAAGTCTCGACTGGCTGTTCTTTAAGTTAAATAGATATCTTTCTCAAAAGTGAAGCTGACCATAACCACGATATCCTCAATCAAGGCAACGACAACAAAGTTGACGGACGACAGCAAGTGTTGACGTCGGAGACGGAGTCTCGGTGCTCAGCCCGTTCCATGTTCCAATCCAGTTGGAGGGGCTGGAGCAGAAGCGGGCTCCATAGTAAGCGCGTTGCCCGTCGCGATTCCTTAACAAGAAAGTGTTAAGATTCAAGGGGAAGGAAGAAGGGAAGCAAGCGTTGGTCTTTTTGAAGGGGGTGACGCAGCTCTCTTCTGGGTTCTGTCAAAACAGAGAGGTTGGGGAAGCAAGCCCTCAACTGTGAAAAAGCAGCCAACAATGCGTCACCAGGTGGGACATCTTCCCACTTTACGCGGCGCATAACCCCTGTCTCTAGGCCTTTGCCAAGAGCCGCAAAGCCAGCTCAGCGCCCGCACCGCAACACCACCCATGTCTAGCTTTTTGCCCGGACAACGGATCCAATGTAAATAAAGTGCGGTGGTTGGGCAACAGGGGACGGGGCCAGACACACCAACGACTGGTGAGAGCAGCAGTTGGAGCAGACAGACAAGAAAGCGAGAAAGAAGAGAGAGCGAGAGAAAATGCAGATGGCTAGCAGCAACATCGTCGTCTCTTGATTTTTGGCCTTGTTCCATCTTTTTTTTTTCTTCCCCGGATATCATCCGCTCTTTAACTTGTCCCGTCTCAGAATATACCCTCACTAGTTAGCTGCCCATACCAGCCACCGGCATTTCTGCGATTTTGCGCAAAGCAACATCCCATCCCACCCCCCCAATCCCCACCTTGTAAGTTGCGTTTTCCAGCCTCCATTCTTGTCTTGTTGGTGAAAGCACACACCACACCCACAGCTTTGGGACCTGCAGAATTCCTGACGGTTTTCCCGCCCTTGCATTCTCCTCTCTCAGTCTGTTGCTCTAACAACTCGATCTCTTTTTTTTGCTTCCCACAGTATCACAGACATACACGCCAGTGCAAGTCGTGCAGATTTTCAAGGGTCTGCCCCGTACATACTACTGGAGTAGTAGTCCCGTCGTCCCACTTCATTACTCAATTATACTGCAGGTGGTGTAGTCTACCTGTTGTTTGTTGTGTGTGTTGTGTGAGAAGAGAGAGAGAGAGAGAGTACCTTGCGGGTCACACTACGAACGAGTGGCATTCCTGGCGAACTACATCGTCGACGACGATCTATCCGAGACCTACCAAAGAACAATAGGCGCCACTTACATTCCAACTCCGACAAAAACCAGACTACACTCCTCCTCCTCCTCCTCCTCCTCCTCCTCCTCCTCCTCCAACCGTCACTCCGGGCGTGTGTTCCTACCGTCGGAGGGCGGGTGTGTGTGGGTTTTATTCTTTGTGAGTGAAAGGGAAGTGTGTGTTGGACGTATAAAAAAAACATGGCGACAAGAGTACAATTAGGATGGTACCGTAAGTCTTTTAACCTCAACCAACCGGGCGCATGACCTACCTTTTGCGCTCTCACGGAGAGGAATGCCTAGCTGACTTCTCTCCCTCAAACCACCAGGATGGGTACCATTCCTCGGCTACCACCACGTGCTGATGATCCTCATCGCCGTGACGATAATCCTGCTCTCCCTCCTCCTAGCAGGCTGCTCCTCCTCCTCCCCCCTCATCCCCGACATCTTCCTCCTCTCCATCTATTACGAAAAATATACGGCCGTCCCCGACACGGCCCAGGTCGACTACCGCGTCTCGGAGGCGATCTCCAACATTGTCGGCGACGCCAGCCTCCAGGCCAGGGTCGGCTACTTTGGCATCTGCATCTCGACCGACGGCGGGAGCTGGCTGTGCTCCAACAATGCGACCTCGCTGGCGAACGAGATCTCGGTGGAGCAGGACCCGCTGAACCTGATTTGGCTGTCGGCGCAGTTTAAGGATATGATTGTTTTTCCCTATCTCTTGTAAGTTTCTTCTCTCTCTCTCTCTCTCTCTCTCTCTCCCTGTTTTGTTTGTGTGTGCTGACGGATTGGGGGGTTAGGATCATCGCCATCATCTTCGCCTTCATCTGCCTCCTCCTACTGGCTACCTTTCCCGGCTGGCACGAGGAGGAAGATTCCGAGGGTTCAGAAAGAGAAGTCAAGCCTTTTCCCTCGAGACCGGTCAGCCAAGTCGCGCTGGCGATTATCTTTATTGCGTCGATTTTTGTGCTGGTTAGTGTGCTGTGGCAGCACACCGCGTCTGTGGCGGCGAGTATTATCGCGCAGGATTTCGGGAACGGGTCGGTGCTGGCGGGGGTTGGGTCGAGTGCCATGGTGATGGGGTGGTTTAGTTTTACGTTGTTGATTATTGTTACGATTGGGTTGTTGGTCATGATATTGAGCATGGCGGTTCTGTCAGATATTATGGCTTGAGGGGAAGGGGGTTATGAATTTATGTTGGGAAGGGATGGGGATAAGGGGGAGGAGGATTAAGTACATATTTTTACGACAAACGGCGACGACGACAACCTCCGACGGCAAATGATACCCACCACCACCACCACCACCACCACCACCACCACCACCACTACCACATACCTAACTATGATTTCTGAATCTTGGGATGAGGATTTTGGGAAAGGGAAGGGAAGGAAAATATCGTGGGGATATTTGTTCACTTGTTCATGTTTGGAAGCTCTTTTGCCTGGCTTTTTTTTCTATCATGATTTTTCTGTCTTTCTCAGCTTGCACATCTTACGGCATGGGTGGGGGGTGGGGGTTGGCAACTCAGCAGCACAAAATTCCTCTCTCTCTCTCTATCTCTCTCTCCAACAACAACAACAACAACAACAACAACAACAACAACAACAACAATAAACATGAATGTAATGATGGATGGAATATGGAGAAGGAAGGGAGGAGGGAGGGGTATTTATACGAAAGGGAAAGAAAGCAATCGTCACGATTACTTGGGATGGGACTGGATATGGGCGGCTTTTTATACCTTGCTGTTTTTTTGTGTATTGGGGCCGGGGAAGCAAGCGTGCGTGTTTAGGGGGTAAAGCAAGCGTGCAATGTTTGCATAGTTATGTCTCTGTGAGAGAGAGACGATGGCTGGTTGTGGGAAACTTATACTAGGTAGCGTTTATACAGGAGTTAAAGAGGAGTCGATATGGGCTTGGGCAAAGAATTGATTTACTGTTTTAGTTGCTTGATGCTGGAAATGGAATATGTGATGTCCTTTGCTTGATTGACTTTATAAATGTTTGTTTGGGCAGTGCAACGTTGAAAATTATACGCAACTCAAGTCTCACATGAAAAGCGCTTGGTTTAGCTGCTCTATCAAAGTCGTACGCAAAGTTGTACATAGACACATACAAAGAGGGTATCATCTCTACACCGAGTAAACACCCAAAACTCCAAAACCGCAGGTTTCCCAAAACTCCAGCCCTGTGCCGTTCAAAATACAGTTCACACATCATGCCTCCTACGACGAGACCGCTCATCTTCCCTTCCGTTGCCCACCACACCGCCTCTTCTCCTGCTGCTGTCGTTTCTTCCACCGTGCTGACTGCAGTGAGGTGGATCAGGCCTCCAGTGATCACCCGCCTTATCCTGCCAGCTATAGCCCCTTCCCTCTCTTTCTTCGGTATCCTCCTCCCCGTCATTATACCTACGCTTCTTCCCCTCATCAAGCGAAGGGTACTGCACCCCCCTATCCCACCCCTCAAGACTAACATTCCCTGGTGGCTCGCCCCGCCACCTCATCCAGTTCTTGAGTTCATGTAGAAAGAGTGCTGTCCTGTCATCACCTGTGTCGGGTAGGGTTATATAATCTCTGAGTAGATTCTCGGCGTGGGCGGCTCCGGATGGAGACTGGAGGTCGACGGTTTTGAGCATGGCAATTACGTACTCGAGAAGAAACTCCCTGTTTTGATGGATGCTGTCCCCCGTTGAGGGAGCTGCCGTAGTTGGGGGGAAGAAGACCTGCAGTTCTCGGCGGAGGAAGAGGCGGGCTTTGGATAGCAGATGGGGGGTGGAAGAGAGGACGGCTGGTGAGGGCACGGATGGAGAGTAGCTTGTGTGGGGGGAGGAGCCGATGTCTAAGGGAGGGGTGTTAATACCGGAGGGGATACAAACGGGGCGGGGGTGCGGACGCAGAGAGAAGAGGTTGTGCCGGTAGATGTGCTGGCGTTGTTGGAGGGCTTGGTCGGGGGTGCTGGATGGTGGTGGTGGCTGATGGTTGCTCTGTCTTCGGCGAAGGTTGCGCCGGACTGGGGGGACTTGGATAGAGGTGACGTCTCCGAAAAGATATCTCTCGAAATCCAATGGGCCCAATTGGAGAACGTCTGCCGGGTTGGTCGCTCGTGAGACTGTCTGCCGGGCAGGTTGTACTGGTGTGGGTGCTAGGGGTGGGACGTTGTAGAGGTGTTCGTTTTGGGTGTCGGCGTCGGTATACCGGACTTGGGTGACGCCTGTTTTGCATAGGGGACAAAAGGGCCGTTGCTGAAGCCAGCTGGCGAGGCAGAGGAAGTCATAGTTGGAGTGGCCGCATGGGAGGGCAGTCGAGGGGGAGGTGATGGTTTCGAGGCAGATGACGCAGGGGTTTTCGTCGCTGTCGGAGGATTGGATCGAGGTGAGGGTTAGTTGGAGGACTTGGGATTTGATGTCGGCTGGGTTGGCGTCGTCTGGGAGGGGTATTGGTGGTTCTGCCATGTTGTGATGGGTGTCGGTCGGCTTGTTGACTTGTGCTGGAGGTTCACCCAACAAAATGCATATGCATCTAGGTACAAAGTATGTATTAAATACATAGAGAGATCTGCTCTCCTTCAGCGAATCTTTTAAAGTTGGGCTGCAGGGACCTGGACGAGTCTTGGCGCGCCCCTGCAGTGATCTCACTGTGGGGCGCGGGGTGGACGTGCTTAAATCTGACAAGACGCGTTTGGACGCGTCGAGGTACAAAGGTACAGAGGTACCTGACCATCCTTTTCAAGACAACCAAGACCGTCCCTCCTCACTTATCACCATCTAATTGCACCCACACAACCGCATTGCCAGGATGGACGATCAAGCCAGAGCCGAATTCGAGCTCCAATCCCTCCAAGTGCGAGCCGAGTTGAAAAAATGGGAGACCGACTGGCAAGAAGAACACGGCGGTAACAAGCCAAGCCGCAACGACATTAAGCAGAATCCCGACATTGCCAAAAAGTACAAGCAATACAGCAAACTCAGAGACGTCCTCTCGGGCAAGATCCCGCCAGAAGAGCTGTCAAAACCCTCAAGACCAAAATCGTCCTCCCACCGACCACCCCAGACCCCGTCGAAGCACTCCAAGACGGCACAAACACCACGAAAACATCATGTCGCCAATCCATACATGCAGTCCCCAACTGCCCGAACTCCCGGAGCCGTGACCCCCTCGACAGCCCGCAAGCTCTTCAGCCCAGTCCTCCCAACCTCAATTGGACCAACTCCCCAGAAAGACGGCCGAGTCCTTGGCCTATTCGACCTCCTAGGCAAAACCCCCTCCAAACCAACCGAATCTCCCTTCCCCAAGCCAATAGGCTCAGCAACCCCCAGCAAACGCCGCGCCTCCGAACTAGGCGACCTCACAACCCCCTCTGCCAAACGAATTGCCCACGATGCTTCCACCCCTCTCGCCGGAAGAACCAACCTCTTTGGAGCTGTCACCACACCCCTCCACGAAAAGCCAAACAACACCACCACAACCCCCTCCACAACCCGCAGCAAACTATTCAATACCCCCGCCTTCCTCCGCCGGACCACCCTTCCTCCTCCAGTAGACGAAACCGACGAAAACGGCCCCTGGAAAGTCGGCCCCCTCCGTCTTCCCCGAGTTCTAAGCCGCAAAGGCGTCAAGGTCAAAGGTCTCTCCGAAGTCGTCGCCGATCTCCGAAAAATAGAAGACGAGGCCCATCAAGATGAAGAAGATGCTCTCCGGGAAATGGAAGCAGAGGAACTCGGCGTACCAGTCACCAAACCTGCCGTTCCCAAGTTAGCTACAGTACCAGAGGGCGTCGAGACAGAAATCGGGGACGGCCAGACAGTACCACCCCAACCAGCCCAACCCAGATATACCGAAGAGAAACCTGTCCTGCTATCACATTTCGACAACGAGGCCTACGATGACGAAATAGATCTCAGTAGGGAAGGGGTAGATACGCAAGGCAACCCCCTTCGAGTCTACAAAAAGCGAGGGCAGAAGCGCACCACAAGAATGGTCAAGATGAAGCCTACCCGTTTCCAGCGCCCTACCGACAACTCTCCCCCTGATTCCGACGACGAACCCATCCCTGAAACGCAATACCCCGACCAGCCACCTCAGGCTCCTCAAGACGACTTGTTACTCTCTGGCCCGGATTTTGAGGGCAACGACGAGGATGACGACGATTTCGACACCCTCAGGCCCACCCCCAAATCTACCGGCAAGGGGGCTAGGAAGACCTTGGCCGAAACAAAAGGGAGGAAGAAGGAGGATGAGAGAGAGGAAGGGACGGTGAAGAAGGCGGTCAGAAAAGTCAAGGCGACTGCGCATGCGAATTTCAAGAGGCTGAAACTCAAGCAAGGCGGGGCGAAGGGCGGGCCGGGGTATAATTCGAGGTTTAGGAGGAGGAGGTAGGTGAGATGGGAATTGGATCTGGGGACCGGGAAGGGGAGGGAGTATTGTACACATCACTGCATTACATGGCATCACTTGGCAAGAGAAAGGGGATGCAGACCACAGGCTGGCTGTTGGGTATGTTTTGCAGGGACAGGGAAAGGAACGGAAATAGAACTCAGAGAGCATAACTCGTTGTTGAAAGGTGTATTTTGCAGAAATAAGGGCAAGGGCACGGAAAGGGAATAGCATGGGCATTCTAGCATAGCAATCTGCAGCATAGCATTCGTCAACTGGTAATTCGCAAGTCATCTACATTGTTTCCTCCGGCTAACCTACCAAACGTGATTGACATTTATGCCTCTTAGCAGAGCATCAAATCTAGTGTTGATACCCAAGTGTATTATAGATCCCTCAACCTGTCTCGTCATTCTTACAAGCAACACCAGATGGCATATTCCATTTCACTGACAACCACACACCATTAACTGCTCTTCAAAGCCTACCAAATCGCTTGCTCAACCCCGACGTAATTCCTCCCTCTTGAAATCACACCTCCCCCCTTACCCCAACCAACCCTCTCGATCGTCAAGAACATAATAACACAAGCTAGACAGTCTCACCTACACCCATCACCTCACTCACACCTCACACAGAAGCTCGTGGTGCACATCCACCACAGTCCATCGCTGGGTCTGTTAGCTATCTTTCGAAGCCTTTTCCTTAATCAAACCCCCGTGAAAGATAGTCACCACGCCCCCCAAAACAGTCACCACCCTTCCAAGATTCGCTAGGTAACATGCCTCTTTCTCATTTTAAAAATACCTACCTTCTCAACAACTCACACACACCTCCAACCCAAACAAATGCTGCCCAATCATGCCATCGCCTCAACACGCCCACGCTGCTCACCCACCTCGTACCCTCTTTCGGAGCGGCGTGCTCACCAAGCCCGCTACCTTGTCAGCACGTACATAGGCCGCCCAGCAAGGCTCAGCCGCAGTCCCCGCCTGCTTCCTGAAATCCTCCTCGCTGTGCACCGTCACCAATTCGTCATTGTATTTGTGCCACGCGCCCCGCTCAAAATCCTTGATCCACACCCAATAGTGGCCGGATCGGGGGGTTCCAGTGTGGCAAAACACCGCGTGAAGCCTGTATTCAACCTCCCCGACCACAAGCCCCTGTTTCTCCTTGAGAAGCTCTGCCGAATCATCAGCCCGCTGGCGCTCCTCGAATTGCTTCAGTTTCTCGGGGGAAACCGCAACCCACCCCCCTTGAACCTCCTTGGTGGCAAGAGCAGTCCTCTCGTCGGCATCAACGAGCTCATAATCCCCATCAGCATCAACAAGACCATTCTCAGTCACAAGCCTGTCAATATCCTCCTCCGACAAAATCTTGGCCGAACCCGGCTCGAACGCCCGTGGCTTGGTATTCAGCTCCTCCAACCGCTTGTTGAGAGCCCACAGCCTCGTCCGCTTCCCGTACCGCTCGTCCCCTGGGACAACATCCATGAAGAGATCCAAATACAACGGATCGTTTAGCTCCACTGGATTCTCGTTCTTCAAGTCGAGCGCACGACTCCTGGGGAATAGAAAGTGCAGAATATCAGCAGGCCTTTTGAAGACCGAATACGTCATCTTGTTTGTCTCTTCATTCAGCTGGACATCCATGCCGCGCCCAATGGCCTGGTACAGATCCTCCTTGACCGCCTTTGTCTCATGAAGCGGTGCCATGATCATGCGGTTGCGGTCTTCGTGTGTGGTCCAGCCCTGTACGTCGTCGTTCCCGCGCGTCCGGTTATAGATCCTAAAGTTGCTGTAAAAGTGATCGTCAATGGGATCGGGTATTTCCTCGCTTCCGTCCTCCCCGGCATTGCGGCGCGCACGGGCTAGCTTGAGGGCTGCTTGCAGGTGTTCCAGTATATTTCCCATGGCCTCGTCGACATCCTGTTGCGCAGTGCCCTTGACCTCGTCTTGGTCAAGTTCCTTTACCAAAGCTTCCAGGGGCCCCGCCTTCTCCATCTTCTTCCCCGATCCCGTTGACGCAGCAGCTGGTGTCTCTCCCACCAGCGTCTGTGAACTAGATACACTGGTCGTCTCAACGTGCTCGAGTTCGAAGGTCTCCTCGCCATTCACCATCTTGGCATCAGCGTCTGTAGATGTCGTGATCTTGAGCTCGGGAACCGCAGAGTTGGCAGCCTTGGGGCCAGTGGCCTTGGACTCAGCAGTAGAGCCTCCCTTATCAGCTCGGGCCATGGCGGCGTTGGCAAGCCGCTGGCGTGGTTTGACGTGAGTGTATCGAGTCTCTTCCATCTCGTGGAACAAAGTCTTGAGCTCGCGCGCGAATTCATGGCCGAGGAAAGCTTCCTTTTTTTGGCCTTCTTCCACCCCGCTCACACTTCCACTCAGGATCTCGCCCACCCTGTCTGTACTGGCCTCGGGCGTGTCTAGGTCCAAGGTCCGCAACAGGTCCCTGATGACATCGACTGTGTAGAGATACTGCAGAATGCTGTTCAGGTAGCAAGTGTTGCGAATGTTGTCAAGCCCGACGGGCAACGTCAGGTCTCCAGCCCCGACCTCCATCTCTTGTCCATTACTGACAGGATCGCAAAAGTCCTGGTTCTGGGTTTCGCCGCTCACGAGGCTCTCCAGCTGCCCGCTGATGGTCTCGAAGTCGCCCAAGGCCTCGTCAAAATCCTTGTCACCTCTACGCTGTCTGGCCATTCTCGCTCCAATGAGATTCATTGCCGTCACAACAACCGCGGCGTCCTTTTCATTGTTGTTCACACTTTCCAGAGCGGCATAGGCTATGGTATCAGGTGCTGTTTGGGCCGTTGAGTCGAGCACGCCATTGGCCTCGGCCTCGTCCATGTCCACCACGGCAATGTAGACCAAATCCCTTTGGCCTAAATCCCGAGCAATTTTGGCCAAGTGCAGCCTGTGCAAATGTCCTGCTTCGGGCCTGGTTTCTCTGTAATGCTTGTACCGCTCGATGATCCGGTCCTTGGTCAGAGTTCGGCCCTGTGCCCTCCAAAAGCCGAACCATTCCCAGTCCTTGTCATATTCACTCTTCTCGGGGCGAGGCAAGGCTTTTTGATCTAAGTGGACGGCGTACATCTGCATTTCCTCGTCCCCGTGGTAGGCCAAGAAATTGAAAGCCTCCCTGTAGTAGCGCTCGTGATCCCGGTCCACGGCGGCTTGCCGCTCATATGCCCAAATCAACATGGGTTCGGTTGTCTTGGAAGAAGCCCCCAGTAAATAGAAGTAGTGTAGATCGGATTCCGACACTTTCCAGTGCACGGTCCGCGTCTGGGCATCGTCAACTCCGAGTACCGTCTGCAGTTTTATGCGAGCAGGCGAATGCTGATGAACAAGCTCAGGCCTCTTCTGGTCGATCACACTCTGTATCTCGCTCTTGACGTTCTCAAAGAAAGATCGCTCTGAGTACAGGAGTGTCCTGCCGCCGTTCTCCGGTGGGACCTGTGGGGAGATGTAGAATGTGTCTTCGGCCTCTTGCCTCTTGGTGAAGCCCAGGTAGAGGAAAAGTTCCTCGCATTCTGGACCGAATTGCACCATGAACGTCTTGTTGCGCTCCGATATCTTCTTCTCGGCACTGGTGGAATCATTAGACATGATGTTTGTAATGTACATGTTCAGTGTCATGAGGGCGCTGGATTCGAGTTTAGCGAGCTTCTCTTGCGTCATGTCCTTAAATCTGCCCGGGTCCTCATCCATGGCCCTCTTGAGGTTTCTCTTGGCGCGCGACTCATCCGTGACGATGTCGATCCACCTGCTGGCCAGGCGTGGTGCTGACACATCGAGCCGGATGCTGAAGCCGCAAAAGCTGCACCGGTAGCTGGTCTTGCGCATCAAAGGGCCCAGTTTCTTGTCCCTACTAGGCCAAGTAACGAGGAGTTGCTTCCCCTTCTCCTCGCCGAAGGATTCGTCATCCCCCGGTGCCATGACAAAGTGATGTTGAGGATGGCCAGGGCTACTAAATTCTGGCTCGGCCCAGGTGAAGACGAAGTGGTACCGGCAGTGCTTGCATAGACAAGCCATCTGGTGGCCGTGTGTCTGCGAGGGAATCATGATAAGGTCGTGGTCGTCGTTGGGACCGACTGGGCCGGGGCGGGCTCCTCGCAGATGGTAGCAAGACTGGAGTCGGGGTTCAGACCAGTTGGCATGCTGCAGAGCACCCCGGTACCAGTCCTCGATGAGCCTTCTGGCAAGGCGGCCACCTGTGTTGAGGGAGTCCATGGTTGATAGGCGGGGCACTGGTGGGATGTGTTAGAACAATCTCGACATCAAGAGTCGCAAACAAGACTTACTGGTGGATGATTCTGTATTCGTATGCATGGCTGTCTGTCTGCTTGATAAACGGAGATGATGGAGATGATGGATGAAATTATGGGGAACAGGTTGGGTTTGCGTCACAGCCGGCAACTAAGCTTCCCTTCGTTTTATATTAGACAGTGAGTCCGGAGTTCCTGATGGTAGCTCCTGCTACGTAGAATCGATTTTTGCCTCTGACGGCTGGCAGCTGACGCAGCCGTGGAGGGAGCGGTGGGAGGCACGACCTGTGATGATGGAATGGAGCAACTGGATGGATGGCACAAGGAGGGGCAGTTGGCAACAACAAACAAAGTACCGCCGTGACCCGACTTTGTTTGAAGAGCTAGTTTCCACGAGTTTCCACGTCATGGTTGGCATGTTAAAATAATCAATAACCATCAATTCAGTCTTCAGCAGCCTCAATACTTTCTCCATTGCCATCACCCCCAAACTACAAGAACCCATTTGTCCAGCCCAGACTTTCTTGTACAGACACACCTTGCTCCAGACTCCCAAATCCCACCTCCAAAAACCAACCAATCAAACCCTCTAAAATCCAATGCACGTCCCCTTCCACGCCCCGTGCTCCCAGAAATCCAATTCGCAACCCGCAGCAGCAGCAGCAGCAGCAGCCGCCGCATCCAACTGACATAACGATATTCCCAAGCTCTCAACCCATACCTTGATAAACCTCCCACCACCCCCCTCAGCAAACCACCCCCCCTCCAAATCCAGCCCAAAATGGCGCCCCACGCCGGAGGGGACTCCTCCTCCTCCTCCTCCTCCTCCGACAAATACAAGCCCCAAGATGCTGTCCACGCCGCCCTGACAATGGGTGCCCTCTTCGGCACCGGAGGTCTCTTCCTCGCCGCCGTCAAGACTTCCCTCGAGAAGAAGCACGTCGGTCCCTGGGCTGTCTTTTCCAAGCACGGCAACATCGCTGCTACTTTTGGTACCCGCCACCCTCACCCCGTCATGTCAATCAATTGGTCGCATTCATACTGACATGGATATATAAAAACAGCCGCCGTCGGCTCAGTCTACGAGTTCTCCCGCATCGCCTCCGCCAATCTCCGCGAGAAGAACGATCACTACAACAATGCTATCGCTGGTGCTTTTGGTGGTGCTGTCTTGGGGTTGAGAGGTAACCCAACCCCTCCTACTGCTAGCTAGCTAGCTAGACCTTGCATGGAAAGGAAAGGAAGGAAGATGTTGACAAAAACCAAAAACAACAGCCGGCCGCATCCCCGCCATCCTGGGCTACGGCGCCGTCATGTCCGTCACCTCGGCCGTCTTCGAGTACACCGGCGGCCGCATCCAAGGCGCCGGCCGCAACCCCGACGTGGACGAGTTCGAGCGCAAGGAGATGCTCCGCAAGAGATACAGGAGGCCGGTGGAGGAGACGATTGCTGAGATTGGGGAGGGGAGATGTGAGTCATATTTTTCCCTGCACCTTTGACAAAGGAAAAATGCTGACATTGTTTGACGCAAAAAACAGCCATCAAGCTCCCTGGATACGATGAGCGGAGAGCCCAGAGGCTCAAGGAGGCCTACGGCTTCGAGGTGAAGCCTGTATGCGCGGATCCTGAGCGTGCTTGAGAAATACGGGTATAGAGGTTTAGAGAGAAAGAGAGACAGACAGAGGTGGCTGGGTTCCCCGGAAAAGGCAAACCATTTTTGTACACACATAGCCGAGAATGGGGGGCTAGCCGGTGGCTCACCTCGCCAAAATGAGAGGTGGTGTAAATGGAAAGGGCTTTTGAATTGTGGTTTTCAGCATCTTCAAAATTGATGCTCCTTGAGCTTTCTGGTATGATTCTGAGCCAACACTGCAGCTTGAGTTCCACCCCGTCTTCATCATTGAGAGCGAATTAAACTAACAGGCAACAAATGAGAATCTGAGCTTTGCCTGTAGCGTAACTGGGAATGAGCAGTCAAGATGAGAACCGGAAGAGCAAGCATCAAAGCGGAAATCAAGTCTGATTTTCTAGGTTTACAAATCTCTATCTCTTACCCCTTAGACCCCCTCAGAATCCAGCCTACCACTCACTCCTTCTGCACCCCCTTCCCCGACCTCAACAGCTCCACAATGTCAGCCATAGTATGCTTCCTCTTCATCACAAGCCCCTCCTTCCCATCCCCCTCCTCTTCCTCCGTCAGCCCCCTACACTCCTCCAGCTCGTGATCCCACCTCCCCTTCGTCGCCCGTCTAGCAACATCCAACCAACTCCTCCTCCTCTCCTCCGAAGTCGCAAACGACAACCTCGACCCCTTGGAATCCCTAGTAGAAGAAACCTCCCCCGGCCCCGACCCAACCCCATCCTCAGGCCTCCAAATATCAGGCCTAGCATGTGTCTCTTCCCCTTTATGCTCCCCCTCAACCTCCTCACAATCCCCTTGCCCCCTCAATTTCAATCCACTTCCACCCACCCCAGCACCAGACTGTAACCCCCCCTCCACAAAATAATGCTCTCCCGGTTTATACCTAGGCGTAGACTCCCCGCTCTCATACCGGTCCTCGCTGTGATCCCCCCCATCAGGAAACTCAGGAAACGACTCAAGCCTATAAACCGGCTCTTCCTCCGTCTCCCTCGCCCCCGGCGAAACCGCAGAGTCAGAAACCGACAGCCTTCTCACCACCTCCTCAAATCTCCGAACCTCCGACAGCTTGCTCGGTCGAGCCGCTCTCTGCTTTCCACCACCCAACCCCAACCCCGACCCCGACCTGCTGCTGGGCGTCACCGCACCGCTCCCCCCAAAAACAGGTGTATTCGCCGGCGGAAACGGGGCAAAACCCCCCTCTCTTCTCTCCGCCGAAAGTGCAGACCCCAACTGTCGCCCCATTATACTACTATCCCCCACCCCACCGCCAGGACTCACCGGACTAGCTGGTGACCCAACAGCGGTATTTGGTGTATTGGGTGGTACTACCACTACACCGCCGCCACTCCCATTCCCATCCCCCGACCCGGGAGGAGACATCTGCCCACTATCACTCACCAAACCCACCCCCTCCCTCCCCCCTCCTCACCCTCTCCACATCGTCTGCCCTCAAAGAAAGCCTGTCCAGCTCCCCAGCAGCAATCATCATGCCCGCAACAGCAATCAAATCCAGACTCGGCCTCCTTCCACACCCCCACCGTTTAAACAGCGGACTCGCCCCCTGCGCCGGCTCCTCCAGCCGATCCCGATTAGCCCGCCGCCGTTCCCTCCCGTCTGCTGCGTGATGCTGCTCACTTTCCGGCTCTGTAGCAGGAAAGGAGACAGATTTCGAGCGCCTGATCTTCTGGCGGAACTTTTCAAAGGCGCCCCGCCGAGTTTGGGAGGGGGATGATGGGGAGGAGTTCTACTGGGTTGTTAGCTTGGGGGGGAGGATAGGAAGGAGGGGAGAGGGGGGGATGTTACCTATTCCCCTGCTGGTTGGGGGTGGTCGAGCTCTGCTGGGCAGGTGATCGTTGAGGCTGATGATTCTCTAAGAGGGGGGTGTTCATCGATTTGATGGAGGGATGATCCCGGATATTTACTGTTTTGTTCATCAAAAGATTTGAGTCGGGAGTCAGGCAGGGCGCCGGTACTTTGGTTGGGGCTTTTTCCTTTGAGGTTAGGTCTTGAACTTGTTGGTAGGTTGGAGGCGCTTTGACGGCGGTGTTTGATGGGAGTGGTGTCTACAAGGGGGATTCTGCTTGGTGGCCGTTTGGGAGCTTCGTCGGGAGAGGACTGCTCGGGTGGTTCGGCGAGGTGCCCGTCGTAGCCAAATTTGGGTTTGCCTGGGTATCCTGCTCGCTAGGCTCGGTATTGTGAGGTTGTATCTGACTGGTTGCTGGAGATGAGGTTCTTGGAGGGGGAGTAGCGGAGTTGCATGTCGAGGGCGGAGATCATATTGTTGGCTGGGAGGTAGTTGTAGGCGAGGTCAATGCCAGGGATGGTTGTCCAGCAGCAGCTGAGGAGACGGATGGCGGCAAAAGTGGCTAGGCTGTCGTTGTTGTTGGTGATGATGTCTTGGAACATATCTGGTTCGGCGGTATTGGACATCGTAAGGTCTGCTGCTATTATGTGTGTCGAATATAAGTGTAGGTATGTCAGACACCGGGCGGCTGCCCGGTTCTGGAACAGAGTAAGGTATCGCCAGTGGCGGGATTACCTGGCGTTTGTGATCATGATAGCTAACGATACTAAAAAGACATGGTAAAAGGTAGCATGGAACTGGTAATGGTCACTCCGGAGGTGAGTGAAGAGAAGTTGGATGTTTTAAGTTTCTCAAGCCAGGTTCTTCGAGCAGAACGTTCTTGCTCTGCTAGTCGGAACACGCTGCGATGTCATGCTCCTTCCTTTGAATTGGTTCATCGCATGTCTCTATTTTACAATACTGTTACCATTCTCAGATTGAATCGGAGGATGTTACTTGTCAACCTTCAAGGAGACATCTGCTCTCTATTCAGTTGTTTTCTTGCCCCTGATAAACCCCTGTCAGGGGCAACGGATATCCAGTACATAACCCTAACCCCCATAACTCACCAGCCTCGGCCCAGGTTATCCGTGGATCGGCTAGTGGCGGGGATGAGCACTGGGGATCGGGAAGCTATCGGGGCCATGGACAAGGAGGAATGGGAAACACAGCGGGGAATGAAATACAAGGTGAATTCTGCTCCAGCCACCAACGTCAGTATACCGACGAACCCAATTGACCATGTCCAGACTCCTCTGCAGACGATTCCCCGCCCGGGCCCTTCTTCAAGCCCGGCCAGCACTCCCGACCCGGAGCTATGCGTCGGCATCTCCAGCTGTGCAGTTCGACTGGGAGGACCCGCTCGGAGCAAAGGACCTGTTGACGGAGGAGGAGCTCGCAGTCTCCGAAACGGCTGAGCGGTATTGCCAGGAGCAATTGCTTCCCCGAGTACTACGTACGAACCGTTGAACCCGAAACCCTCCGAATCCGCCTGCTTGGGCTAACGGCACGATAGAGGCATACCGCGATGAGCACTACGATCCAAAGATCCTCCGGGAGATGGGCGAGCTAGGTCTCCTGGGAGCCAACCTTCAGGGGTATGGATGTGCTGGAGTGTCGGATGTGGCTGGAGCCTTGATCACTAGGGCCGTCGAGAGGGTGGACAGCGGTTACCGAAGCGGCATGTCGGTTCAGTCGTCGTTGGTCATGGGTGGAATTCATGAGTTCGGTTCGGAAGAGCAAAAGGAGAGATACCTCCCAGACATGGCAAAGGGCAAGCTTCTTGGTGCTTTTGGACTTACCGAGCCGAACCACGGCAGCGATCCGGGCTCCATGGAGACGACTGCGCGCGAGCACCCGACCAAGAAGGGGTGCTACCTGCTCAAGGGGTCCAAGACTTGGATCACCAACTCGCCCATCGCCGATGTTCTCCTTGTCTGGGCCAAGCTCCAGGAGACTGGAAAGATCCGCGGATTTCTTGTTGACAGGAAGGACTGTCCTGCTGGCACACTCGAGACACCCAAGATCAGCAACAAGACTGGACTCCGCGCTTCCATCACCGGAATGATTCATCTCGAGGACTGCCCTGTCCCCAAGGAGAACATGTTCCCTGGGGTGGAGGGACTGAAGGGGCCGTTTGCCTGCCTAAACAGCGCCCGGTATGGTATCTCTCTCGGTGTGATGGGTGCTTTGGAGGACTGCCTGGCGAGAGCGAGAACCTATGCTCTGGAAAGGAAGCAGTTCAAGGGCAACCCCCTTGCCAAATATCAGCTGATCCAGAAGAAGCTCGCAGACGCCGCCACTGATATCTCATACGGCGTCCTGGCCTCCATCCAGGTCGGCCGGTTGAAGGAGCAAGGCAAGGCTACTCCCGAGATGATTAGCATGGTCAAGCGCCAGAATTGTGACAGAGCTCTGTGGAATGCCAGAGTTCTCCAGGAGATTTTTGGTGGCAATGCTGTCAGTGACGAGTATGGTATTGGACGCCATGTGGCGAACCTCTATGTGACTCAGACCTATGAAGGCCAGAGCGATATTCATAGTAAGTTCTACCACCCGAATGCTGACAAGAAGCCATGCCCTGGCTAACTGTGTATAGGTCTCATTCTTGGAAGAGCCATTACTGGCGTTCAGGCATTTGTCTGAGATAAAGTTGGTCTGTGAGCATAGATAAGACTAGAACCAGCTGTCTCATCTGAATAGAGACTACGCTCGCAAACAATATGAGCAGACGGTTCGAAGCGATATCGTTCTTCATCTTCGTCTTACACATATATGACGGGTGCTGTATAAACTTTATACCAGGGCTGATAAAGACACCTGTGACTGCTTATCCAATATCTTTGAAATGGGGGTTTCATCGGGCTTTCCAAGTCACGAAGGAGAAAGCAGGGGTTCAAAAAGGAGGAGTGGACAGTTTGTACTATCTAGACCTTCCCTATCGTGGCATAGAAAACTGTTAGTGATGGCCACTTGTGGCGGTGGGCTGGGTGGAGGGGCGGCAGTGACGATTGGGCGCCAAACAAGCAGCAGCCCAGCGGCTGGGTCCCGCCTGAAAATTCGCGGTGGTCCCAGCGTTGCGCCCCCCTCCCCTGCTCGCTCAGCTTTTGGCGTGGGCGTCCTCGGCACCTATCGAATCGAAATCCGCCTTTGTCGACCCGCCCACTCTCCCCTCTTTCCTCTTGCAACCTAACTTGACCAACTTCGCATCCCTCTGTTTTGACATCTCTAAACCGCAACCCCCTCTTTTTACAAAGTAAGCTCTTCGCGTGCCTCCAAAAAAAACTCTTTCTCTTTACCTCTGCTGCAATCTCTGCTCTCTCTGCTCTCTGCTCTCTGCTCTCGTGCCTTTGTACCTTGTCGCCACGGTGCGCCGTCAGAACCGACGATTCATTCGGTTTCCGTTTTCTTCCACAGCCAAAGCTGACACAGCCTTAAATTCAACAGCGCCCCGGCCTTCTTCGACGTAGCATCTCGTCGTCGAGACACACATCACACAAACCTCAGAAATGGCTCTTAAGCGCATCAACAAGGAACTCGCTGACCTCGGCCGGTATGTTCAAAAATTCCCGATTCTCTCCGTTTGCTCATTTCCTGGACGCCGGGAGCCTTTGGCCGCTCCGTCATTCGATGGTGGGGCCGGGCTTTGAGCGGGGTTCAACAACCACGCCCAAATCCCCGGGAGACTGCTCCAACTGCGTCTAGGATATGGACGATGGACGACGACACGCGATAGTTTTGGCAGAGATGCTGATGTCTTGATTTTACAGCGACCCGCCCTCTTCCTGCTCTGCTGGCCCAGCTGGCGACGATCTTGTAGGCATACCCCGCTATCTCCTGTTTGCACGCCGTGTTCGATGACGCGAAGAGCGCGTGACCGCCATCACCACGTTCGGAATCATCTGTGAGCCAACTGCTAACATGGCAAATCAACAGTTCCAATGGCAAGCCACCATCATGGGTCCTGTAAGTTGCTTCCCCTTTCCTGTTCAAGCGCTGGAGACAAGAACACGAGGCTTGGCCTTGGCGCTGTGAACAGCTGCGATAGGCCGCAATGTGCTAACCAGAGACAACAGAGCGACTCGCCATACACCGGGGGTGTTTTCTTCCTTCAGATTCAGTTCCCTACAGACTACCCTTTCAAGCCTCCCAAGGTTCAGTTCACAACCAGAATCTACCACCCCAACATCAATGCGAACGGCAGCATCTGCTTAGACATTCTCCGTGACCAGTGGAGCCCGGCCTTGACGATCTCGAAGGGTATGTGTTTTGACGCACTTGACAGACATACTTGGACCTGTATACTGACTCTATCACAGTGTTGCTTTCAATCTGCTCCATGCTGACGGATCCCAACCCCGACGACCCGCTTGTGCCCGAGATCGCCCACGTCTACAAGACGGACCGTGCGAAATACGAACAGACAGCTCGGGAGTGGACCAGGAAGTATGCCGTTTAAGGAGGTAGTTGAAGTTGTTAATGCGGGCGAGGTGGATGGTTGACTCGGTTAGCCCCGGGAAATCTTGGCCGGCAGCCTCAACATTTCTACCCTGGCTGTATAGCGCGAGCAAACGACGAATACTCTCTGGTGTTTGGTGAGCGTGCGAGCTGGCGATGGATGCTGGAAGAGTCATCTAAACTGGACGGTCGGCTGGGGATGGAGCGGGAGAGGTAGATGCGCAAGAATCAACAACTATTTCACTGCATCATCAGATATTACTACACTCTGGGGAGCGGTTCTTGGGATTTTTTTCGGGATGCATTTGTCTTTGACTACCCCTCACATGTTCTCTTTTTCTTTCTTTCTTTCTTAGGAACACAGTTGTGTCACGTATTTCTCCAAATTGCTATTAGACACACGGGACGCGGCAAGCGAATTTGATCAGTGGTGTTTTTTTCAAGGTGATTGTGAGGTTGATTCCATGACCACTGTGACATGTCCGAGTTTGGGAGGCAAACCGCTGTCAGGGAAATAGCCGAATGCATGCCTCCGGGCCAAGCCGGGACTTGCTCCGAGGGAGCGGTTCCGGGTTTGTCTTGTGATAACATGATTTGTGACATGATTTTGATAGGGAATATTTGATGATGGAACATTTACGATCTGAATTTACGAAGGATCAAAACTCGGGTTACGGGTTTTGTGAGTAGGCCGGAGAGGGGCACTCTCCATCCTATTTCTAGAGGGAGAACGCGTGAAGGAACAGTAAGCTGCTTATGAGGGGAGGCGAAGATGGGACAAGAAGGGGTGGAGGAGCATTTGGGTATGTTCAGAGGTGGGAAGATCTTGGGTTGGGTGGGTTGATTTGGGTGGGTGGCTCGGGGAGACACGTGTTGTTGGTGGCTTCTGGCTTCTGGCTTCTGGCTTCTGGCTTCCGGCTTCCGGGGAAGGGCGGAGGCACGGAAGGGGGGCTGAGTTGAGGGTGGTGGTGGCCTGTATGATGGGCTCTTTTGTGTGATGGGAGCGGATCTTGTCCTCTGGTGGTGGTGGGCTTGTGTAGATGGCCGGTTGGTGGTCATACTGTCGATCCGAGGGGATGGGAGTGGTGGGTGGTGGGTGGTTAGAGGTCTGGTCTGGTCTGGTTTGATGGAATGGGTCGGACGTCGGTGTTCAAAGGGTTGGTTTGCCCGATGGTTGATTACGAAATATCGTCAGATGGTAAAACAGGAAAGGGGGAAGAGGGAGGTTATGTTTTGTTGTTGTGTTTGTGTGTAAGCCGAGGTCTAGATGCAAGTTTGGATTTACCTCAGGGATGGTGCAGTTCAGGTAGTGGTGCAGGGCGAGAGATAAAGATAGGTAGCAAGTAGAGGAGATATAGGAAGACGACGTGGGTATGAAACTTTGAGATGAACGGGAGAGGTGCATGCGTTTTGATGCGTGATGTGCGTCAGGGTTTGAGTGGTAGGTAGGGCGGTTATGTATGCATGTTCGGCAGATCGAGACGGGAGTTTTCTTTGGGGAGGCTTGAAGTGGAATAATAAGGGTGGTGGTGGTGATGGTGGTAGATGAGGATGAGGTGAGGCATAGGATGAAGCAGAGGATGAAGTTGTTTGTAGATGCTACTGGCTGATATCTCCCATCTGGATGTAGGATGTACGTAAAATACCATATCTACACGCGTGCCGTGACTGATTGTATGCAATATCTGCGCCGACATCCGACTGGGCGTGAGACTTCAGATTTTCTGGGCAATCGTTGACATCGTGAACTTGACACTGACATCACCTTTTACCGCCGCTGAGTCAACGAACGGCAGGTAAGCATACATCCAGCCCGGAGGCTTGGGATTACACTTGGCGGCACTCGTGGGCTCAAATTATCAAAATGGTCTGATTTCTGCAGAAGGAATCGGCGGGGCATTGAGGCATTGCTTTGCTTTTCTCTTTTTCTGTGGCGAGACGCACTGGTTGGTCCCGAAACTGAATCGTCGCTTGCGTATCAGGATCCCAGCCGAAACAACAACGACAACGCTCGGCCGCCCTCCTAGTTGAACAGGTGTGTCCAATCAGGAGCGTTCCTGGTCCTTCAATGTGGAGCTGATCTGACCCCAGCCTTGGCACCCGCTCCTGACAAGTCGAGCTACCGCCGTTGGCTTTTTCTCCGACAGCTTGCAACGAAAGAATCTCTCTCAGCCTGTTGCGCGCGAATGGGAGCTGGCGGTTAATGACCCTCGAAAAGAGGTATCTCCGTACCTGCAAAACATCCGAACAATCTTGAGGCAGAGGTGGTACTGCGGTCTCGAAAGTGGCGCCATTTTCCACCGTGCCGTACCCTACCTCGACGGGTGATCGGTCTGATCACAGACTGCCGCTGGCCATTCAGCAGTTGTGTACGCTGCGAAGCCCTAGGTCAGCCAGTTTCGGTTTGGTCACACGGCGCAAAGGACGGAGTTATACAGCGTCAGGATGGGTGATCGGGATACACTTGATATGAGGTCTTCAGCAGCTAATGATGTGTCTACAGAGAAGAACAGAGTCATCTGGGCTGGGCTTATCATTATGGCGTAGACATCCGATACTGACCTCTTCGAGCACAAGGCCAGCGGCGAGGAGGACCCTTGCTGCCGTTTATAACATGGGTGAGCACCCGTTCGGCCCCCCTGCAGTGGTGCCGCAGAGCCCCGCCCCGAAGGACAGCGTTACAATTCTCTCGATGTCGTTTCGACAACGTGGGGAGAGGCCGGCCGCAAGTTCCAGCCTCGTTCGATTTCTTTGGATTTCCCTGAGGACCACCGCTACCTGGCCCCTGCTTGGCATGCTGCACCTGCACAAGCCGTTGCCGTTGTCTCCATCTTGTGTGCCATCGTGGTTCTAGGCGCGCCTCCAGCTTCTCCTATCCCTCTGCCACCCCTGACAGTCTCCACGTTCTCTCACGACAAGAGCTCCAGGACGCGATAACCCCCTTGCCGAGTCATTTTGCATTCGTTTCTCTTTCTTACCTACTTCGAGTTCCCTCCTCTTTTCTCCCTCGTCTCCGGCAGAGTGGCCTAGATACCTAGCACACGCAAACTTGGGTCCCAGCAGCCGCCGTACGCAGGCATTTGTGGACAGGTATGATCCTCACACATCAGCTCATGTTTCTGGTGACTTGCTTCGCTTGGCACCTCACATAACCACACTGGCTCCCGCACCTTCGGTGCTGCCGAACCTTCCCCTCTCCCTTCTCCCTCTCTTTTTGCTCGGCGAAGTGCAATCGTTTCGAGGTGTGTGGTTTTGCTAACCATACCGCCTCCCGGCCGTTCCTGACATATGCAGGCTCCATATCCGCTCATTACTATTCTGTCTCACGGCCGAGGCCTCACATTCACGACTGTCGTTTAATGGGTCTGGTTCGCACGCTTTCAGCAGGTTCTGACGACGAATTATCGACTCTTGGATATTTATAACACGCATCAACATCTTTTAATTGGGAATCGCTAGAGGAAAACGGGGATCGACTGCCCCAGTGGGAGGGTAAGAGAGACGAGGATTTCGAAAAGGACAAAGAATCAGGAGGAAAAGCAGGCTGAATTGCTGGATTTAATCGAGACGACGACGACTATCACCCACCATGTCGGGTTACGGAGGTTACGATGGGGGTTTAAGGAGCAGCGGGTCAATGAAGCAGTCGGAGAGATCAAGATGGACGCCACTTACACGGATGTTGTTGTCGGGCGAAATGACACAGGAAAGGCAAAAGGAACTGACTCCAAGGGAAAAGTTCGACAAGTGGATGGTGAACGAAGGATATCGCCGAATGTAGGTGGTTTGCTTTTGGATTGCGACGATGTGGTGGGTAGGTGAAGGCTGACATATCGCCAGTTTCGTCTTCGTTTTCATGTTCCTCCACGCCATCTTATTCGCCTTCAGTTTCGTCAATTTTGCGGTGAAGGAGAACTTACAAATAGCCCGAGACACATTTGGCCCGACGTTTATGATTGCCAGATCCGCTGCGCTGGTCCTCCACGTCGATGTCGCCTTGATTCTGTTCCCCGTTTGCCGTACGCTCATTTCCATGGCCAGACAAACGCCCCTGAACGGCATTATTCAGTTCGACAAGAACATCACTTTCCATATCACCACCGCCTGGTCGATCGTGTTTTGGTCCTGGGTTCATACGATTGCCCATTGGAACAACTTTGCTCAGGTCGCCGCTAAGAACAACTTGGGCATCTACGGATGGCTTCTCGCCAACTTCGTGTCGGGCCCGGGCTGGACTGGGTACGTGATGTTGATCGCGCTCATGGGAATGGTCATCACCTCGGTTGAGAAGACGAGACGCGCCAACTATGAACGATTCTGGTACACTCACCACATGTTTATCGTCTTCTTCTTTTTCTGGTCGATCCACGGTGCTTTCTGCATGATTCAGCCCGACTTTGCACCCTTTTGCATTTCGATCGGCACCCAGGCTATCGGCGTCTTTTGGCAGTACTGGATGTACGGTGGTTTCGCCTACCTGGCCGAGCGTGTTGCCCGTGAGATTCGCGGCAGACACAAGACATATATCTCCAAGGTCATTCAGCACCCGAGCAACGTCTGCGAAATTCAGATCAAGAAGGAGCACACCAAGACCAGGGCTGGACAGTACATCTTTTTCTGCTGCCCGGCTGTTTCTCTCTGGCAGTATCACCCATTTACTCTGACCAGTGCTCCCGAGGAGGACTACATCTCGATCCACATGCGCGTTGTGGGTGACTTCACCAGGGCTGTTGCTGAGACTTTGGGCTGCGAGTTCGACAAGAAGAAGGGGGATGCTTCCAAGGTTGTTGGCGTGGATCAGTCCAACGATGAGGTTGATCCCGCTCTCCGCCGTGTGCTTCCCCGTGTTTACATCGATGGACCCTTTGGCTCAGCTTCCGAGGATGTGTTCAAGTACGAGATTTCGGTTCTGTGCGGTGCCGGTATCGGTGTCACGCCTTTCGCCTCGATTCTCAAGTCGATCTGGTACCGCATGAACTACCCTCAGAAGCGGACACGGCTCAGCAAGGTCTACTTCTTTTGGATTTGCAGAGATTTTGGTTCTTTTGAGTGGTTCCGCTCGCTTCTTCTCGCTATTGAGGCGCAGGATGTGGACAACAGAATCGAGATTCACACGTACCTGACAGCCAAGATCAAGGTCGACGACGCGACGAACATCATGATCAACGACGCCAACGCCGACAAGGACACGATTACTGGTCTCCGGTCGCCGACCAACTTTGGTCGCCCCAACTGGGATATGATCTTCAGAGGTATCCGGAAGCTTCACACGCCTGCCGAGGCTGGTGTGTTCTTCTGCGGTCCCAAGGGTTTGGGCAGCCAACTGCACGTCTTTTGCAACAAGTACAGCGAGCCTGGGTAAGTTTCGATGATCCCTAGACGGACAGTTTCATCAGTTGCTGACAACTATGACAGGTTCAACTTTGTTTGGGGCAAGGAGAACTTCTAAACGCCATTGCCACATCTTTGCTTCTTTCCCATGATATCCTCTCCAACCAGCAACGGTGGACAACGTCGCGGAGAAAAGTTAGCCCTGCGACCATGATCTGAGTGCGCGGGACGCAATGCATAGCAGATCCCGGGCTGGAGGATAGCAACGTAGGGGCCAACACCGACGCTGGCCGCGTCCTCAACTCATCCCGCCGACGACCTGTCAGGACACCCGGTCGGGAGTCCTCCCCGCTCCACTGCCCGTACAGTTGGAGAAGAGCCCACTTCATACATCCTGTTCGGATGGTGGATTGATTACTCATACGCATACCCATACCCTAGATATCCCACCCTATTATACCTCAGGGGCAGCCAACAGCAGCTCTCTCTCAGCTCGCATTTAGCGCTTTTGTTACATATTCTTCTTGCTATTTATATACACTTGTACCTAGTCTTTACAATATTCCCCATATTCCCATTTAAGCAAATGTTTTTTTTTCTGGCTGTTTAAAAGACTGTTTGATAATTGAGTTGTGGTAGAGAGTAAAGTGTAAATATTAGACGTGGCTTTTGATGGGCGAACCATGCTGAAGCGTGCTTTCCCTGAATTGATACCACAGAGAACACCAGAAAAATCAGCTCATTGGACTTAAACTTGGGTAGTTACAGTTTTCACCTTTAATAAGTTACCATCTACTGAATAATTCAGCGCTCCTTCCTACAGAGCATTCCGTACCTGCCAGCTCCCCCCACTTAACCCAGGCAGCACACTTCCTCCCCGACAGGGGTCTAAAGTGGGAGACCCACTTAAATTCTCGCTCCCAATTCGCGAAGCGCGTCTCACTTTACCTCAAAGAGCTGAACGCGTCAAACTGCGCTCTCGTCCAATCTTTGCTCTGACATCACGAAGCTTCGACCTCCCCTCCTCACTCTCGCAACCCTCGACAAAACCAGCGATTTTCTCACCACAACACAAAACAGCAGAGAGGACAAGAAAAAAGTCGCAACCATGGGAATCAAAAACTTATTCCAGATCATCAAAGACGAGGCGCCTGATGCGGTCAAGGAGGGGGAGATCAAGAACCAGTTTGGGAGGAAGGTTGCGATTGTAAGTTTGTTGTCCACTCTTTCAAACCCACCTGAGAGCGGTATTTTTTAAATTTTGGGGCTAAAAAAAAACCCAAAAAAAAACAGGACGCCTCCATGTCAATCTACTCGTTCCTCATCGCCGTCCGCTCCGACGGCCAGCAGCTCATGAACGAAGACGGGCAGACGACGTCTCATCTGATGGGCATGTTCTACCGTACCCTTCGAATGGTGGACAATGGGATTAAGCCGCTTTATGTTTTTGACGGCGCGCCGCCCAAGCTCAAGTCTGGTGAACTCGCCAAGCGGTTCCAGCGCAAGCAGGAGGCGCACGAGGGGTTGGAGGAGGCCAAGGAGACGGGGACGACGGAGGAGGTGGAGAAGTTTAGTCGGAGGACGGTGAGGGTGACGAGGGAGCACAATGCTGAGTGTCAGAAGCTGTTGAAGCTGATGGGGATACCGTATATTGTTGCGCCGACCGAGGCGGAGGCGCAGTGCGCGGTGCTGGCCAGGGCGGGGAAGGTGTATGCGGCGGCGAGTGAGGATATGGACACGCTCTGTTTTGACAGTCCGATTTTGCTGAGGCATTTGACGTTTTCGGAGCAGAGGAAGGAGCCGATTCAGGAGATTCATGTGGCGAAGGTGTTGGAGGGGTTGGGGATGGAGAGGAAGCAGGCATGTTACGTTTTTGTCATGGTTGTGATGTTAGATATGGCTAACATTCGGGGATAGTTTGTCGACCTTTGCATCCTCCTCGGCTGCGACTACCTCGATCCCATCCCCAAGGTTGGACCCTCGACCGCCCTCAAGCTCATTCGCGAGCACAAGACTCTGGAGGGAGTGGTCAAGTTTATGAAGGAGGATCCCAAGAGCAAATATGTCATTCCTGAGGACTGGCCCTTTGAGGATGCCAGAGACCTCTTTTTCAACCCTGACGTTCGTCAGGCGGATGACCCGCTTTGCGACTTCAAGTGGGAGAAGCCTGACATCGAGGGGCTGGTTCAGTTTCTGGTCAAGGAGAAGGGTTTCTCTGAGGACAGAGTGAGGGGCGCGGCGGCGAGACTGGAGAAGAACATGAAGAGCAGCCAGCAGAGCAGAATCGAGGGCTTCTTCAAGGTGCAGCCCAAGACGGAGGAGCAGAAGAAGGCGCACAAGCGGAAGCTGGAGGAGCAGAACGAGGCGAAGAAGAAGAAGCTGAAGGACGAGAAGAAGGAGAAGGCCAAGTTGAAGGCTAAGCCGAGGGGGACTGCTTGATTTTATATCCTGTCTATGGAAGGTGGTTTGCTTTCAGGACATCCGGGGGAAAGGGGGATCTGGTAATGGTCACACGGCTGGCTTGCTTTGGATGGGAAGGTAAGCTAGGTCTGGCGTTTATGGTGTTGATACTGGGCGGGGAATTAGGTTGATGAGCCTCAAATCGGGATTCTTTGCTATTATTGGGGAAATAAGGAGAAGCATATATCACGGTAGTAGCCTGGCAGTAGCCTGGCAGTAACAATGACCAACCACAATGCACTGTCAACATGACATGTTCGCCGCAAGCTGCATTTTGCATTTTTGCATCTCGACGGATCTCCGAGTTGGGGTTTGCATTGCACTGTCTTTTGGGGAAAAGTGCATAACCTGGAGAGGGCTGTTTTAGTGCAGGGGTGGGTGCGTGCCTGATTAGGAAGATGCCTCGGCTTGTTCTTGTTCGGTGGGTTAGCGGTCGAGCGGTAATCCGGGCGATGCCAATTGGTTCATCAGTTTAGTTGCTTTGGGGTTGCATGACATCACAGCCGAGGGACCGTCATTTTGCTGCTGCTGCTAGTTGTTGAATATTTTGGAGGAGCGGGCTTGTTTGAACTTGTATAAGGAACGGTGCATGTGACTGTTCCAAGGCGGGACGAGGAATTGTTCTGGATTCAGGGGCTGTCTGGGGAGGGAGGGGCACATGACTCTTGAGTTGATAGATTCGACAATCATGTATCATCTTGGAATGGCTGTGATCCAACGGACAGATATCATCCTCGGGGATTCCTTTCAAAAATGGAGGAAGCTCGTGAAATTCAAAACCACTGACGGGGATGGTGGATTATCTACCCCACGTTTCTCCCCCCTGATGGTTTATTCTACCCCACATTCCAGAACAACGTTGCCCCTTGTGTGTGTGTGTGTGTGTGTGGTGGTGGTGGTGTCCTTGTGCTTGCTCCGAGGCTTAAATGTTGGAGAGGGACTGGGTCTCGAAGATGTGTTCCTCATGGAAAATGTGGTACCTGGCGGACAAGGGCAAAGAAAGACATGAATCCCGTTCAGACGTTAAGGCGTTGTCCGTTATATCTAGGCTCGCAACGGCGCACGATAGAGCAAACGCGGTGCAACGGTAGCTGTTACAACAAAACCCCGAAATCTGAAGAGGCTGGATAAGAACACAAAGACACGTGCCCCCGGACTTTTTCCTGGAACAAATTTCCGGGGTAGAGCATAAGGTACCAGGATGGTAAAGGCGGGTTTTGCGGAGAGCTCGGCATGGTTTGCATGTGATTATCCTGCACCGCTGACGAAAGCGGCCCTTTATGGAGACACACCCGCGCCCGCTCATGAAGGGGGGGAGTAGTTAGTTTTGCTTGATCGCAAAAGCTGTTTCGTGTGTTTTTTTCTTTCTCTTTTCCTCTCTCTCTCTTCTTCATTCCCATCACCTATCCTGGACTGGTTGAGAGTTCACCACACACACACATACACACATACACACACACACACAACAACCGCCACAATGTCCAAGACCTTCACCCAAGCCGACGTTGCGTCGCACAAGACGACTGATTCCTTGTGGATCACCATCGACGGCGATGTTTATGACCTGACCAAGTTCCAGGATGACCATCCAGGTGTGTGCACATTCTTCTTTTGGCGCAATAGATTTGGTGTCTTATGGGCGCGCAATGGTTGCTGACTGAGATGGTTTGACAGGCGGCAAGAAGATCCTCCAGAGAGTCGCCGGCAAGGACGCCTCGAAGCAGTTCTGGAAGTATCACAATGAGGGTATTCTCAAGAAGTATCAGAAGCTCCAGATTGGCTCGTTAGATACCAAGCCCAAGAAGGAGGCACCCCCTGCTCCCGCGCCCAAGAAGGAGGCCCCTAAGCCTAAGCCTGCTGCTGCTGCTGCTTCTTCTGCCCCTGCTGGGGAGGCTGAGGCTCTTGAGCCGTTTGGAGAGCAGATTCCTTTTGGTGATCCTGCGTGGTACCAGGGCGTAAGTTTTTCTCATGCCATGGCTCTCTGTGACAGCAGCTAACAGAATAACCTAGCACCACTCCCCCTACTTCAACGAGACCCACGCCGCCCTCCGCGCCGAAGTCCGCGAGTGGGTTGAGACCGAAGTCGAGCCCTACGTCACCGAATGGGACGAGAAGAAGGAGGTCCCCGCCCACATCTACAAGCAGATGGGCGAGCGCGGCTACCTCGCCGGTCTCCTCGGCACCCACTACCAAAAGGACTACGTCAAGAACCCCATCAAGTCGGTCCCCGCCGAGAAGTGGGATCTCTTCCACGAGATGCTCCTCACCGACGAGCTCTCCCGCGTTGGGTCCGGTGGCTTCGTCTGGAACGTTATTGGTGGCTTCGGCATCGGCTGCCCCCCCTTGGTCAAGTTCGGCAAGAAGTCTGTCGTCGACCGTGTCCTCCCTGGCATCCTCAACGGCGACAAGCGCATCTGCTTGGCCATCACCGAGCCCGACGCCGGTTCTGACGTCGCCAACCTCACCTGCGAGGCTAAGCTCTCGGAGGATGGCAAGCATTATATCGTCAACGGCGAGAAGAAGTGGATCACCAACGGTATCTGGTGCGACTACTTCACCGTCGCCGTCCGCACCGGCGGCCCCGGAATGAACGGTGTTTCCCTCCTGCTCGTCGAGCGTGACTTCGGCGGTGTCTCCACCCGCAGGATGGACTGCCAGGGCGTCTGGTCTTCGGGCACGACCTACATCACATTCGAGGATGTCAAGGTCCCCGTCGAGAACCTCATCGGCAAGGAGAACCAGGGCTTCCGCGTCATTATGACCAACTTCAACCACGAGCGCATCGGCATCATCATCCAGTGCCTCCGCTTCTCCCGCGTCTGCTACGAGGAGTCGGTCAAGTACGCCAACAAGAGGAGGACGTTTGGCAAGAAGCTGATTGAGCACCCCGTCATCCGGCTCAAGCTGGCGCACATGGCGAGGCAGATCGAGGCGTCGTACAACTGGTTGGAGAATGTGATTTACCAGTGTGAGAAGATGGGCGATACCGAGGCTATGCTTCGTCTCGGCGGCCCCATTGCCGGTCTCAAGGCTCAGGCTACCGTCACGTTTGAGTTCTGCGCCCGTGAGGCGTCGCAGATTTTCGGCGGCTTGTCCTACTCTCGCGGTGGGCAGGGTGGAAAGGTCGAGAGGCTGTACCGTGATGTGAGGGCTTATGCTATCCCTGGCGGTTCCGAGGAGATTATGCTTGACCTCAGCATCAGGCAAAGTATGAGGGTTGCCAAGATGTTGGGTATGAAGCTTTAGGGGAGGGTTGTTGTACAAAAGATGGGTGCTGTAAGAATGGTGTACCAGTATGGGTGGTCGGCGGTAGACGGCATCGTTTCATATTTCTCTCTCTTTTGGTTTTTCATCATCTGTTCTTAGCATGATATCAACTACAGATTTGTGTTTTTTTTTCTATTTTTTTCGGTTATAAGAATGGCATTTGGATAGGATGTTCTGGTGGTGGAGCTGTCATGGGGTGTAGCGGGAGCATAGAAATATATCTGATCAACATAAAACTTGTCTTCAACTTGCTCGCTATTGTATAGTGGACTTGCACATGGTTTCGATGGCTGTGCCCCCTTGTAATCGTGAGGAATGCTAACACAAAGTGTCAAAAGGCCCCGTCCTCTAAATGTCATGGCTGAGCTCCCAGCAAGAATCCCACACAGTGACGAAGAATGCCTCCTATATTCTCCCTCTCCGCATCCACACTAGAAGATACCCCCAAATATACATCTACCCCTGCTCTTCAGAGCGCCATCCATTCCAAACCATCTATCTCCCGATTTCGAGAATCATACATTTGCAACCCCCAAACGCCAGCCAAACAAAAAAACCCCTGCGCTTTCCCATCTATGATACCAAATAATACAATTCTTTTTTCCGGGTGTTCCCTGAGCACGGGAGAGAACCCACCCTTCCCTTATATCATCACCTCGTGCCCTCCCCCTCCCCCGGCGGCATATCAACCATCTCATACCCCCCACCATCCCTCCCCTCCCCTCCCCCGTCCCCTGCTAAACCCCTGCTCCAGATCTTCCTCCGCGTCCCCCGCCCCCTCACATGCTCATTCGAGTTCCTCAGCTCCCCAGGCTGCGACTGCCCCTCGCATGCCCGCTATTGTTGCCGGCACCATTCCCCCAAACGAAATCGGCTTCAGCTCCCTATACCTACACCCCCAAGTCCCGAGCACCACCCCCAGCACGCTAGCGCAGGCCATGCTCACCCACCAGGCCATGTGCTTGGGGAGCTCACCCGTGTAGAAGGTGACGACGACAAGGTGGATGAAGTGGAGGGAGAGGGCAAAGTCGGTGACGAGTTTGGATCGGCCTATCAGGACTACTATCGCGGCGCCCCTGTACAAACAAACAAACGTCAGTACCGGGTTGAAAATCACAATGGGGGAGAGGAAAGGGGAAAACAAACATCAACACCCCCCCGTTCAACATCGCGAGGAACCCGCAAAGCCACCCCTGCGTCGTGTCCCCTCTTATGCTCTGCCATCCTAGCACCAGGTCGAGGGTGAATGCTGTGCCCGCTACCAGGGCGGAGAAGAGGAGGAGGGTGAAGCTGAAGGTGTAGTACAGCGCCTGGAGGGCGAGGATCTGGGAGGCGATTTTGAGGGGGGGGAGTTCGGAGAGGGAGCCTGGGCGAGGGGGCCGGCGGCGGCGGGCCATTTTGTTATCGTCGTGTACGGTGGGTATGGAACGTCTCGCTATCGGGGCATATCTCGAGGAGGGAACGCGCGCGCGGTCGCAAAAGTCTGGATGGGATCCGTGTACTCGGTAAGGAGCTCGGAATCCTCCTGGGGGTGTATTATGATGGGGTTGTGCCGAGCCAGTCGTCGATTATCTCTCTATCGTTTGTATCTTGCTTCTTCGATATACCTGTCTCTCCAAGCAGAGTGTTTCAATCAAGTCCCCGTCGTCAAGCCCAAGGAAATGTTAAAAAAAAAAAAAAAAATTCAATGTCTGGCGCATCAAATGTCAAAGAAAGATATCTGGCTGTGCTGTGCTTCCTCCACAGGCGCACCGCTGCAGCCCCCCGTCCCGTCCAACGGTACGTAAGATTACATAATCTAACCTTGAACATTAGCAGCCCGCCCAACCCCCCTGGCTCCCCACATTTTCCCCAATCCCTGTTTCCGGCCGGCAACTGCCATCATCTTCAACCCTCCACCAGCACCACCACTATATCCCACCACCCGACGACAGCAAGCAAAACCGCAACAATGGGCTGGCTATCCTCCTCCTCCCCCGAAGACCAACGCTCCCAAGAAATCCGCGCCGGCACCGTCGCCCCCTCCCGCGCCGAGCGGGCCCGCTGCTGGGAGGCCCGCGACGGGTATTTTGCCTGCCTGGACAAGAACAACATTGTGGACGCGCTGAAAGAGGAGAAAGCCGCTGGCAAGGCTTGCGGGGCGGAGGGCAAGGTTTTTGAGAGGGATTGTGCTGCTCAGTGGGTAGGTTTTTGCAGCCTTGTTATTTTTATTTTTATTTTTTCACCTTCCTTCTGTTACTGGGATGGGGTGGAGGGGGATACACAGGATATGTCTCTCAGGAGGATGGGTGGAAAGAGAAGGGTTGGAGGGAGGAGTGGTTATGAACTTTTGTTGGGTCTCGGAAGAATGTTTTACTGATACGACCGAAAATATAGGTAACATACTTCAAAAAGTGGCGCGTTCAAGACATCCAGAAACGTCAACGCATCAAGGAGCTCGAGGCCCAAGGCGCAAACAGGCTGGACGTGCAGACCGACTTCACGCCAAGGGGTTAAAAGGGGGACTTGAGAGCAGGGGAAGGGAGAAGTGTGACGATAGGAGGAAGTGTAAATGTACAATATATACAACCTCACCAGGTTGAACGGATATCAAAATATGGAGACGAAAATACCATAGGGGAAGGAAGGAACAAGGCGTTTACAGGAGCCATACCCATAAGAAGAACCACAAGATAAATAAGCGAACATTCACAACTCATCATCCAAAGCCAATAAAATCAAATGATAAATGTAGTAGTATAACAACATCTATATACAATCCCCTCTCCTTCTCCCACTCCCCCCTCCCCCATCTAAATAAGCACCACCACCCCCTCTCTCCTCTTTCAAAGAAAACCCAAACAATGTAAACCCACTCTCCCAAACAACAGCACCAAGTAAAAAAAATCCTATTTCAATTCCCATACAGCAAAACAACAACAACAACAACAACAACAACAACAACAACAACAACAACAACAACAACAACAACAACAACAGACATCCCATACATTTCTCCCCACCAACCCACCCGACCATCCAAAACATCCAATGCAGACAGGCGGTAACAAAACGTCTAAAGCACTACTGAACAACACCCCTCTTTCTAACAATAAACCTCAACCATCAACCAAGAACAAACTGTGTCTCTGTAATGAATGAAAAGTGAATGAGAAAAAAAAGAGCGTCCATAATCAGGGTCGTCAGTCAGCCTCAGTGTAATAGTAGTCCCCTCCAACAAACATCTCGGCCCCTTTGGTTGATTGTAAAAAGAATAATGTGTGTGTAATGTCTGATAAAAACTGTATGTTGAATAAGAAAGCAAGAAGAAAAAAAATGAGTTTTTGTGTGTATGTGTCCTTGTAAGAGAGAGAGGTGTTTTGTGCAGTTGGTATCATGAGGTCTGGTTCTTCCAAGATAACGACACACAGAGAGACAGAGAGAGAATGAAAAGAAGGAGAGAGAAGAAAAACGACAAGAAAAGGGGGTTCCTGGTCCACCCCCACTGAATTCAATCAAACGCAACAGCAACAAGAAAAACGCAAAGAAACAAAGCCAAATCCCAGTTTCCATCCATCATCCACCCCCTTTAGTAATCATTAAGCCGCTCGCTACACAACTTTCCCTTTCCTACTTCCCCCTCCTCCTTCTCATCCTCAATCCTAATCGTGACGATCGCCACCGACGAACCCGAAAACCACATCTCCCTCGTCCTCTCCCAATCCCTCTGATCAGGCGTCACCACCCTCTTGCCCTTTTCCATTGTCGAGCCGTCATCCCTCTAAGAACTCCCATTGACCCTCGGCAGCGGGGGCAGCGCCTTATCCAAACTATCCCTACTGATCTGGTTCTTCACATGCCCCTGATCCAACCGGCTCTTTTGGCTCCCCGACACGCTCCTCAACCCGCCACCTTGACCATACCCGCTATCCACGCTGTCTGGCTTCATCATGATGTGATGCGAGACGCCGCCATAGCCATGGCCTGTTTTGGGCGGCGTCGGTGGCGGTCTCCCTGAATCGCTGCCCCTACTCCTACCACCCATCAAATGGCTGGTAAAGGTCCCTGTGCGGAAATCATCACCGTCCTTTGCGGGGGTGGGCGGTCGGTGGTCGTCTTCTTGACTGAGACGACTCGTGTGTGATTTCTGACTGCGGCGGGACTTGGTTGACTGGCTTTCAGCCGCTTCCTCTACCACCGGCAGAACTGCTGTGTCTCGACGGTCACCAAGCGGCGGGGACTGATGTTTCCCGCTGCTGGAACCAGGGTTATTGGACGGAGAGGCGGTAGTTCGGAGAGTGCGATCAGGTATGTTCTCCTCGCTCGGGCCGCGATGCTCGCTTCTCCTTGCTTGCTCCTCAGCCTTTTGCATCGTGAGCTCAACCTCGGGTAATTTCATGCCCGACGACGAGGCTCCCGGTGGCGCTGGAGGGAGGTAGCTTGGTACTGGAGGAGCTGCATTCGACGAGCGGCCCCGGAGACTACTCCAGCTGCCTACCCGTTGTCGTTCCTCCGAGGCGGCAGCAGCTGCTTGAGCCGCGTCTCTTTCTTGAGCTTCTCGCAAAGCCTCCTCCTGTGACATTGTTACGCCGTTGATAAAGTTGATGAATCTCTCGCCGTACTCGTGTGGCGGGAGGGCCGAGATCTGCGTGCGATCGCTCGACAGGCCCTTCCAAAAGTGCTCGATCTTTTTGATCATGCCGTACTGTAGTCATGTTAGCATACCCCCTCCTTCAGTCTGACGAGAAACTTACGTGAGTGAGACAATCAATCACCCCCAGGTAGTAAATCTCATCCCCCGGTGCATTATCCTCATGCGTCGCCCTGAATCCTCCATCATCCTGGTTAAACACAAAGCCGGACTTCTGCCCGTCCTCAAGCTCATCCGGCATCCGGCTACTAGTTTCGCCCATGGGCACTGGCTTCTCCGTCTGGATCATCTGCCTCAGCTCTCTCGCCTTCCGCTGGTTCTCCAGCTTTGACGGCGTCCTCATCAGAACCGAGTGAGGGTTCTCATCCTCCGGAACGCCATTGCCCCCGGGGTTGAACACCCGCAACGTCTTATCCCGTAAGTTTTCCTCGTTCCCCCTCTGAAGATCGTGGATGCCTATCAGCAGCGAGTAATCCATGATGTGCAGCTTCTGCAACAACCGCACATCCTTCTGCAGTTGCTCCAAGAACATCTTCTTTTTCTGAATCCCCAGCTCAAGATGTCTCTTCCGGCGCAGCCAGTTCAGATCCTTCAGCGTTGCCCTCGGGTTGTTCGCCAGCTCCTCCTCCCTGTAGTCTCGCCCAATCGTCGAGCCCTTCAAGTCGAAAGTCTGGTGGATGTCCCGGTGTGGCGGGAACAGGTTGTTCATGACGACAAAGTGGATCTTTTTGCCGTAGGGCATCTTGACCCGGTGAAGACCGTAAAACTGCGAAAGCAGAGTGTTGGGGTTGTTGGTGACATGCTGGTAGTAATCCTTCAAGATCTTCCTGAGAAACTTGTGCTCGGCGTGGTGGATCGTCTTGATGATGTACTTGTAGTCCCGCGAAAAGTAGAAAAAACTTCCACTCTTGCCCGGCGACCCAAGCTCTGACAAGATGTACTTACCCGTCAAGGACATGAGATAGTCGGCGGGATCGAGGCGGAACAGTGCTCGCAGGTGGCGGAAGACCCACGGAGCATAGTCCTTGAACTTGAAGTCGTACTTGGCCGACGGCACCAGTTCATTTCCGGCACTTTCTGAATGTTAGCTTAGCTTTCTGGAGTTGCCGATCGTTCCACTCACATATCGAAAGTAGACTTCTGCTTGACGTCGAAGTCGGCGTCCGTCAGCTGCCGGTCAAGTTTCGCGTTGGTTCTCGACACGGCCACACGGATGCCAGTCAACATATTGTATGCCGTCACCCAGTTCGCGTGCGTCTCATCCACCTTTGTCCCGACCAGCACCCTGTCATCATCCTCAATTTCCCTTCTTCTTCTCTTGGTAGCGCGCTTTTGCCTGTACGCTTCGGCCCACCGCATGGCATCTTCATCCGGCATCACCTCATGGTGGGCCTCCGAGTGCAGAGATCTCGTGTTCCTCCTAGCCAAACTCAACGATGCTCTCCTAACTCCGCCGCCAATGGTGGGCGAGAATCTGCCGCTAGCATAACCTTCGGCCCCATCCCGCGATCCGCGCCCTTGTGTTACCTTGGGAACCTCGAGTGTGTGACGGTGCTTGATCCCAGGGGCAGGTGGTGGTGGTGGTGCTAGCGGGCCTGAGGCAATCGGGCCGGGAAATGGGGGGGAGGAATATCTGTGTGGCGCCTTTTGGTTTTTCGGTTCCGGGCTTAAAGAATCGGACGTCGCGGTCGAGGCGTTGAGAGGCAAGGTTGCTACCGACGACTCGTTGTTATCCTGAACTGTGCGAATACCCCCTTTACTTATTGGCCGCGCATATGGGTCGGTCTGCGCGGTACCGTTAACGTCGAGTCCTGAACTGACAGATATCCGCGGAAAGGCCTCTTGCGGGCTCGATGTTGTTGAATCATTCCCCCCATTAGCCTTTAGCGTCCTGTCCACCAACACTGTCGAATTGCCATTCGGTATTGGTTTGCGGCTCGTCGAGTCGATCGTGGTGTTGCCCGATCCGTTCGTCAATCCTCCAGCAGGACTGCCATTTGGCAGCGTGTTCATACTTGGGGGAGCCTTTTTCGGATATTCCCCATTCACGTCGTGGTTGAGTCGCGTTCGCGGGTCGGCAGAGGCCTCGGAGGTTTGTGAAGAATTAGACGAGTTGTAGGAGCTCTCGTCGAAGCTCTCGTTGGATGTGTGCGAGTGTGGCTGGCGCGCAACGTGTACATTGAGTTTGCCGGGGTTCGACAGGCCGTACTGGGCGGCTTGATCGAGGTGCACGAGGCCCGAGGATTGGGAGTCGATTGCCGCACTTCCGTCCGGCAGGAAGGAGGGCATCGCGTGTCGGGTCGTGAGATGGGGGTTCTGGCTGTTCCAAGATTCGATTGATATTACGGATGGTCGGCAGTGGCGCACATGCTCTCTCACACTCTCTCGATAACTCGATACAGACACGGGGTGATTGGCAAAGGGAAGGAGGCAGGGGCAGGACAGCGTCAAACAGGAGAACAAGGAAGTGTAGTCGGAATTGATGATGATGATGATGGATGGGTTCCGCCGCGTCGGGCTCGATTCGTCGGCTTTGGGATGCGAAATGGAGGGAAGGGCAAAAGCAAGGCCGAGTTGGATTGATTGTGTCGACGGTCGGTTGTGGTTCAGCTGGTCTGGGCGGGAATCTTTGCTGCGCAGGGGCCGAGAGAACAAGCAGAACGCCGCTTGGCGGTACGGTACGGAGCAACAGAGTATGTACGCTGTCGTGGCATTCGCTCTCAGGCTTTACTTGTTCTCTTCTGGTCCTCGCAGCGTAGGTAGATCAACAAATTGGAAGGATTCATGAGTATTTTGATTATGGACGAAAAGAAAAAGGAAAAAAAAAACCCCGTCGGTGCTGTGCTGTGCTGTACTGTGCTGTGCTGTGGTGCTGCGCTGTAGCCAGGCGCAGTGCTCTCGGTTTAGGTAGTTACCTGTAAAAAGCCCAGACCACCCCGCCATTTCAAAACTCCAGTGGTCAGCAACAACCCCGTTGCGAGGCGACACGGGACTCGGCGCCGAGACAAACGCACCCCGTTACTTTTGACCTTGCGACGATCACCAGTTTTCAAAGAGTGCATTTCCGCTGGCTTTAGGGAACATTCCGGGATTTCCAAACTATATGTCTTCCTTTTCTCCTGATCAGTCTGCATACGTAGAACTGAAATGGCTGGAAAAGAGAGGACATTCCCAGAGCACCATTTCCCTTATCTCTCTCCAAAACTGGTCGGCCGACCCATTGCCCGACCTTCCGTTCAAAGGTGATCTCCCGTGCTTCGCGTTTTTCACTCCCCCCCCCAAGCAATTACATCATTTTTGTACATACTTGGTCCCCAAATCAACCCGGCTGCCTCTCGTTTATTTACCACCATCATCAACAAAACAGTGGGTTTTGCCGTGTCAAGTTTGCCCATAAAATCCCACCTGCTCATTTAAAGCAACGGCTTCCCCTGTCTCTGGCTGCTCCGTCCGTCGGGCCTTCGGCGCCTGAAAAGGAGGCTTGGTCCCTGGCATTCCTTTGGGTACAGGATATAAGTAGCTAGGCCCAGTGTTGAGACGACTATTCTGTCCGCAGCCCAGCCATACAGAGCCCTTTGTTCCCACATGGCAGATACCAAGACGGAAGACGGCAACAGCGGCAACAAAACCCTCCTTTTGCACACATTGTCAATCCCTTCTCGCCAAAAAAGTCAGCTGTTTCAAACCCTTCAAAATCATCTGTCATGAGTATTCTCTCCTTTCTCAACGGAGTTTCCCGTCAACCCCGTCTGCGCTCTGCAGAAACTGTTCTCGCTTGCCTGTTCCCAATTCCCGGTCGTGCAGCTTGTTAGCGTCGTCATGGAGGCTGAAGGCGGAGTTTGTAAGATTGCAGAAGGGAGTTTCTATTTCTGGCATGTCAGTCAGCCAGCCCCCCTGAATACTATCGCAGCCTTGTTTTCTTTTGGGACTTCCAGAAGGTTTCTTGATCAGGCTTATGAAAAGAATGAGACACATCCTGGCTGAAGACAGAAAGGATATAGTATCACAGGTGTCCCGATTTGCATTCATCTTCACAAAACAATTAGTATAAACTAGCCATCTTTTCAGCCCCTATCGGCCACGGCGTCTACATCTGTATTTATAACCATCCATTGACTGATTTTCTCACCATCCCTATTCCATCCACAGCATACAAGTCCAAGAATAGTGTCAACTTCAATCATGAATTCAATTTGCGTCTGTCTCACTAGGTATCTCGTGCTCGTGCTCCCAAATCCCGTGCTTTCGCTCGTCATCCCATGCAAAAATGTTGCCAGTTACATTTGGAGAAAAAAAAAAAAAAACCCATCCATTCCAATCAAAAAGAGTCCCGGTGTTCCCATCCATGACATGACCACCACATATTCTCCCATCGCGGGGTATCCCGCCAAAAAGAAACAAAACACATTCATACAATGCAACCCAAGATGCAGATGCCAACATGCAGAAAACAAGGTATGCCCATCATCACCCATCATTCCATTCAACCTCGCCCCAACCCTTAAGCAGTCCTCCTCTCAACAATCGCCTCCCCCCTCGGCTTCCCCCCGACAAACCCCCCTCCCACGGCGCCAAGCTGGAAAACCTTCTCCCCCCTAACCCAACTCTCCCTCACCCGTCCAACAAACTGCCTCCCCTCCCACGGCGACACCTTATTCTTCCACCTCATCTCCCCGCTCCTCAACACCCAGCTCTCCTCGCTATCAAACACGCAGAAATCCGCGTCGTGCCCGACCTTGATCGCGCCCTTGCGGTGATACAGCCCCACCTGCTGCGCCGTGGCCTGCGAGCACATCCTGACCATGTCCACCAGATCCGGCGCCGGTAACCCGTGAGCGGCTCTGTCAGTGGCGATGGTGTGCAGGATGGGAAGACCAAGGCCGACAGAGGAAATCCCGCCCCAGGCAGCGAAGAAGTCGCCTTGGTTGGTGTTTGTGATGGGGAGGAGACGTTGTTGGGGGGCGGGGTTGGGGTGGTGGGTTGTGTCGGCGCAGCATGTGGTAGCAGTGGTGGTGGAAAGGGGGTTGGTGGGCTGCTCCTCGATGGGGGAGGGGGTTTCCGACGCAAGAGTCATCACCACGCCTGAATCCGTCGGCTTCAGCTCTGGCCGGGAGGAGGCGTGGGAGCAAGACTTGTCGTGGGTTTGATCAGAGGGCAAAGTCATATCAACACCCGAGTCGGAGTGATGCATATTCGGCCTCAGCGAATCATCATCCACCGTCTGAAGATGCGGAGGCAGCAGCTTCAGCTCTGGCGTGCAAGGGCTGTGGTCAGAAACAATAGTCTTGATGCACCCCTCCCCTTGCGCCTCAACAATCTCCTCCCACAGTCGGTCTTGGTTGGTCTGCGACCGGATGGGAGGGCAGCACTTGTGACGGGTGTCGCCGTCTTCAATGTCATCTGCCGCGAGGCCGAGGTAGTGGAAGCATGTCTCGGCCGTGATGTTGACGCCTTCCTTGCGAGCATTGCGGAGGATGGGGATCGCCTCTACGGCGGAGAGGTGGACGATGTGGAGGTGCAGCTTGGGTGCCAGCTCGGCCAGGGAGACGATCTCCTCGATGGCATACGTCTCAAAGGCTGGGGGGCGAGACTCCAAGAAGGTGCTGTAGCTGAAGAGATCGCCTTTGGGGGCGAGAGGTGGGTCAGAGATTTGGACGTAATCGCCCACAGACTCGGTGATGGGGGGGAGCATCTCGGCATGGAACATCAAGGTGGTGGGGGAGTCTTTGAGTGTGGTCATGGCCAAGGCGATGTCTTTGGAGGACACGGCTGGGAACTCATCCACCTGTGATTGGGTTAGCTGACTGACTGGATGGCTGGACATAGATCTGATAGGGAATAGGATGGGGTGACTAACACCAGAGTCGATAAGGAAACCCTTGAAGCCACGCACACCAGCCTCGACCAGCGGGAGCAGCTCGCCTGCGTTGCCGGGGATGACACCTCCGTAGAAGCCCACGTCGACCCAGCATTGGCCCTGGCTAGCACGAAGCTTCTCTTGGAACCCTGCTAGGGTGGTGGTGGGCGGGATGGCGTTGAGCGGCATGTCGATAACGGTTGTGACACCGCCAGAGGCGGCTGCCTTAGTGCCCGTGTTGAAGCCCTCCCACTCGGTACGGCCCGGCTCGTTGAGGTGGACATGGGCGTCTACCAGACCGGGGAGTAGGAACTTGGGGCTGAGGTCATTGTATGTGGTGTTGGGGGGGAAAGAGCTCCCGGGCAAAACTTCACGGACTACGGAGAGAATCTTGCCGGTCACCGGTGATACAGTGACGGTGGCTGGTGTGAGAAGGAGGGTGTCATCTGGGAGTGTGATGATGGTGTTTGTCGAGGCCAGCACCACAAGGGGCTGCTCGTTCTGTTGGAGCGTGGTAGCCATATTGAAGAGAGAGGTGTGTCGATTTTTCCCCCAAAGCCACAGCTCGAAGGGGTGAGGGAAGTGAAGTCAGAAAGAGACAGGGGATCAGGATAGGATGATGCTAGGCTATCGGGACCCGGCGATATGGTTTGGTAGTTTGCAGGATAAGGCGTGTGGGCTTCCTATAAGGGAGGGGAGAGAGTCTTATCTCTGGGCTGCGGGATGGGTGTGCGGCGGTGCGGGACAGTTTTGATAAGTAGCCGTGAGACGAGAGAGAATAAAGGTTGCACGGCGCAATGTGATCCGTAGGCGAGAATGGGGGGTGTGGTGTGGTGGTAAGCAAGATACAGGGTCTTGGCCGGTGGGAGCAGTCAAAAGATGAGATGTGAAAGTGAAGATAAGATATCGAGTCACCAACGAGGACAGACACAAACATATATATATATATATATAAAGAGAGGGAAGGAAAGGGAAATATCCGGCACGGTTTCTTTCCGGCCTTGTTTCTTTGCTTCCTTTTGGCAGGCAGTCAAGGCAATGGCCTCAGCAAAATCCACTCCATCCACCTTGAACACACCGTCAGATACCGAGAATTCTCCCAGGCATTGGAACGGCTGCCATGATCCAGACCGCCCCTCTCTCCCTCCCGGGAGGGAGACAGATTCCCATACACCCATACCACTTGTTGCGGTCTCGGAATCGCATTGTCGCATGCAGCAGCACAGGAACGAGGTCATTATCAGAGGATGGCCCACCGAGCTGATAAGGCGCTTGGTGGATCTCTTTTTAGATGCCAGGACCCTGGCGCCACGACCTTATCTCTGGCAGCTGACTGGCCGTGCTGATTAGATCGGATGCGGCCGGGCTGTATTGGGTTCACGCCCTGCCGATCAGTGGCTGAAAATGACGGCACGCCCGTCTTTCAGAGCATGGGCCACCCTTCTGGCCCCCGCACATTCTGGACCCCACCGGGGTGCGGCAGGCAGACCTGCTTCCTTTTTTGGCGGGGATCCGAAGCTATCGTGAGAGAGTTCACGCTTGTGAGTTTTGATCGAGTAACGATCGAGTAAGCTTCTAGAAGGATGCGGATCTGATTCGCTGGACCGGTCTTTAAGCACTTTTCTCTCCCTTCTTTGTCTGTCCGGCATCGTCCGTATGGTCTTCGTATCTGGCTCTGGATGATATCCCTCACCAATGAACGAACCCGGAAGTTGCTCACCTCACCTCGGCCTCGCTCTCCGGCCATACCATCCCCGCAACGCCCCCCAACCTTTCTTTGTTCGAGCCCCGAGGTGAAGTCATCTCGGTTTGCTGTCTCCAGGTCTGGCCTGTCTGCTTGTTGTTCTCTCGCCAGTTCTTTCGCCCACCAGAGAATTGTTGAATATCAGGCGGTGTAGCTGCTGACCAGACCCAGCCAAATATGGTCACGATGGCGATACCGATAGTGTTTCCAGAACCACTCGGCACGCCACGTATCCATCATCGATGTGTCATATTAAGTCCGATTCAAGCCAGAAAGCTCTGCAAGCTCTGGTGTTGTCTCTTTTCATGCTTTAAGCTTTTCGACCTCGCTGACTCGGCAATGGTTCCGCGGACCGAGCACATCATCACCGGCAGCGGCCTGCTGGGTTGTTTCTTTTGAGGCTAGCCCAGCGGCTGTCACCGGTCCTCCCAAGAAACACCAAGCATCGCAGCTCGCCTACGACGTTTACATTTGTCATAATTGAACGGTTTGGCCTCTGGGGTGCAGCGGGTTGACCGGGACGTGGAGCGGTTCTGGAGCAGGTCAGCGTGGTGGTGGTGATGGACTGCCGGACAGGGCATTGTGTGTGGCTTGTGGATGCTACCGTACCTTATGTTCCGGAGGACCCTGAGTGGCAAAGCTTTTCTCCGAGAAAACTCCCGGTGAGTCCGGCCGAGATTGTCGGTGCCTTTCCGGAGCCGAGGTGCTTGGGCATTGCTTGTCTTGATTCTTGTCTGAGTGATGTGTAAGTTGGCGATGGCTTCATTCAGTCATATAATTCTTCGGCGTACTTGGGTGAGAATTAGAAAATGTGTTGGTAGAAAGCTCAGCATGGTTGGAATATCAATGACGCTAAAGCCCCAGAAGATAGCAAATAGCTTTTTTCCAAGGCCATCTTTCATCAAGGCCTATTGTCCATGTCAGAAGTTCTACCACCTTCTTACAGGACCTATACATCATCCTGAAAGGATTCCTGGCTACTATCTTGAGGTTTGCCCAAGATCTTATTGTTCTAGTCTGACAGAAGGTCAGAAGGCATGTCCAAGTTGTTTCCCAGGTACCCACATTTTTATTTCTGAGCCAAGGACATCTGTCGCTCAATGGGAGACATTGAAGGCTTAGAGAATCATTCATTGACGACTGTAAAGGTACTTCCAATCAGAGATGGACATCCTTCTTGATTTCCTGTTTTCGGTGATAATTCACCAAATAAGGGGCTTCTTGAAGGCTCTCTTTGATGAAGAAGCTAAGGGTCATTTTACTTTCATCTTATAACGTCCAGACATTCTACTTCCTGGCTAATCTCATTGTGCCCAGGTAGCTGGCCAGCTCAGACTTCACTCTCTAGAGCAGACACAATAGCAATTCGCACAGCTTGCTCCCACCTCGCAACGATGGAGTTATCTCTGCTTCCGCCTGTTCTGATGCTACTGGGGAGCACACACAATAGCACATTTCCACAGATTGCTTCTGCCTCACGTTAACAAAGCCCTATCTGTTTCCGCCTGTTAGAAGTCCAAGAGCCTTGTGACTTCATCCCATCTATTCACTTGTTCACTTGCTCCTGGGCGGGTACCTGGAAGTGGACGGAAAAGCCACCGTCCCATCTGTCCCCGGCGTCAAACCCTATTTATTGCCCATTGCTTGGTTTTTTGCTCTGTCATCTCTTCCTCTCGCACAACAAACGGCCAACGGCTGAATACCTCCAACTGCAGGTATTTCCCAGTCACAGCCTCAAGTTTCCGCTACTGATCTGCCAAACCGCTTGGTGCCAACCTACCAATTCAAGAAACTACAAATTTGGAACAGCACCGCACAACAAAGGTACGTGCAAATATTCACCACTCTCCAGAGTTCCGACTCCAACAACTGTACGACCCGTTCGACTCTCTGACACCTTCCTCCCTAGATCCAGGCGGCCCTCCCTGCCCCTCTCACATATGCCCTCCTTTTCCCAACCATTACCCATGGCGCAGTCATCCAACTGATTCTAGTGGCTAATAGCTTTTAGGCAGACGATCATTGGAACTGCTCACCCACATTCAAGGGACTGGAGCCAACTAGCAACAACCGAGATCGACTTATTCACTGACTCAGTCGTAATCAGCCATCCAGTAGAAGTCAAGACCTGTAAGTGAATTGTCGACATTACCGTGTTTAATTGCATTTGGAGTGGCTTGCTAACATTGTTCGACAGCTCCAATCATGGCTTCTGCCAACGTCAGGAATGGGTTTCCCAAGGATGTGCAGGCCTACGGAAACTGGCCTGGCCAGTATCTTCTTCTCAGCTATGGCGACAGGGTCCGCATCATCGCCCACGCAATGACTTATGACCAGCTCATCAGCATGATCCGTCACGGATTTGGCATTGGCCGATACGACAATCTGACCCTACTTTTCAAGCATATGATGCCCCAGGGCAATACCATCGAGGCCGAGCTGGATGAGTCCGCCTACTATCTCATCAAGAACCAGTCCGAGATTCGCTGCGTCGATACGCTTCAGTACCTCAACACGAAGCGCCAGGCTCCCCAGGTACCTCTTGCGGTTTACACTCAGGCGAACGTTTATCCCAGGTACAGTTCTGGGTACGACAGATTGTTCGCACCTTTTTCGACTGCGCCCTCAAATCCATATGTGGTGCCTATGTTCGCCCCTTCAATGCAGCACCAGCATGTTCCCCAGATCACTGGAGTGATGGCCACCGGTGAAAAGAGCAATGCTTCCGGTGGTGTTGCTGGCCAGCCTACGAGCACCGGAGCTGCCACAGCTGCCCAAGTTTCCCGGCAGGCCCCTGTCAACGAGCTCGAGAGAGATCCCAGGACTGGTCTTCCAAAGGGCTGGCTTATGTTGTCTGACGACGAGCTGCCCAGAGACCCAACTGTGAAGCTGGGTAACAACCTTTTCGGTAAGAAGGCCATCAACACTACCGCGACAGAGGGACCCAACCAGACCAAGAATTCCATCATCCATCCCAATCTGTGGAGGCCCGTCATCACGTCCGAGAAGCAAACCGAGGCGCCCCAAGACAAAGGGAAGGGGATCATGAAGAAGGAATCAGCTGGGGAATCTTCCAAAGAAAAGAAAGCCACAGGGTGGCGCGAAGTCACTGCTGCTTACACTGCCATGAAGTCTGCTTTGACGTCACGCTCTACACCCGTGGATCGCCGTCTCGTTTACGATTATCTGGTCGCAAGCACCTATATGAATGGCGGCAAGGAGCCGCTCTGCGAGCCCGAGAGAAAGTTTGTCCTGAGCGTATTCGGCCGTTGCTATGCAGCGAAACCAATCAAGTACCTCGCGGATCTCCGCCACGACAGTGAGATCTTGGAGATCCTGCTCAGTCACACCCCTGGTTGCAACATGAGGTGCGCGGCAGATGTCAGGGACAAGTGCACCTGCGGCGGACCTCAGGGGCCCAAAGAGTGCTGTGAAGAGAGGCTCAAACCCTCCACGATCGGAAACATTTTGGAATGTGCAAAGAGTCGCCTCAGGGATGCTCTGGACCGCACTGGCATCGTCTCGCAGCGCGACATCAAGGGCGAGACGTTTTACTTTCACCATGAGAAATGTGTCCAGAGCATGTGCATCTGTGCCATCTTCGCAACTCTGGCGCAGCATGAACCTATTTGTCTGATGAGACGTCGCCTCGATGTCGAGATGGTCTGTGACTGTGACCGCAACACCAAGTGCAGTCAAGTTCCGAAATCTCAAGACACAAAGTTGATCCAGACCACACTTGGGTGGGTTGGTGATCTTGGGGAGGTTGATGGTGAGACCTGTGCCCAGGAAATTTTCCGTCGGAAACATATTGACAGCCTCGTGCGCAACTTTCACGAGCTCACTTGTAGTCCGCTCAAGGATGAGAATTGCGGTGACTGCTCGGTGTTCCGGATCCTGCTGGGGCATCACTGGGATTGTCCCATGAGGCTAAAAGTGGACCTCGGCGATGAGTGCCAATGCGACCGGCTTCGGCGGGAGGACGATGAATATCTGGAAGGCGATGATGAGGTGGGCAGTATCAGGTGGGTTACCGATGGTCTGCACGACGCAGCGAAACTGTACCGCGGCAACAACCTCACCAGGGAGGAATGGAAGGAGGCCATAACGGACTTTCACAATGAGTGGTGCCACGGATGGTGCTGCTGCATGCGTCTGAGGGATATTACCGAGCATGATCCTGACTGCGGGGGAGTTCAGGATACATTCGAGGATTGGAAACTTTGCAGCTGCAAGAAGAGTCTTAACCCTCGCGGCACTTCTGACGTTGCAGAAGAGGCCATCCATGTCGAGGCTTCTACCAAAGTCAAGGAGTCTGGTGTTGATGACGAGAGCGACAATGGCAAGGAGTGGACACCCACCACCAGTGTGGTTGACGAAGATGATGACGATCTGCCCGATCTCATCCCTCACCTTGGTTCTGATACCGGAGGCTGGAAGTTTCCAGGTTGGCGTGAACCCCTGTTGGAGGAACGTACGCGCAGTTTTGAGGCGCCAGAGCACCTCAGCAAGCAGATGACATCGAATCAAAATTGGCTTCGCAATATGACAGACAAGAAGCCGACGGAGGGGAGGGATATCAATCTCGAGGAGCTGACCGCTACGAACAGGCAAGGACTGAGCATGGACGAGATGACGGAATTGATTGCTAAACAAGTCGACAGATTGAATCAAGCCAGTTACAGGTACTGGGAATCTAAGAAGGCGAAGCTCGAGGATGATTCGGTGAAGGAGAGTTTGCAGACCTCTGAGGGGGAGCACGGGAGCAACGACAATGAGTCGAACGCAACCGCGTCTTCCCGGGTTTCCCTCAAAATGCCTGAGGCGAACTCGGGTGCTTCCAGCTCCAGGGCTAGCCACAGGGCCACTGTGGAGGACTTCCCTGAGATGCCCTCGGAAATCGCTACCGGGGGTGGCTTTGATTTGGCGAAGAAGACTCACTCAGCCTTTGGCCAGCCAGACCTGTGAGGAAGAGCAAAGGGTTGGCGACATCAAGTCGAACGTGAGCACGTCTTCCTGGCTGTCCGTCCGGATGCCTAAGAAGAGCTCTCGTGCTTCTAGCTCCGAGGCTAGCTACAAGGTCACTGTGGAGGACGGTGTCGCTACCGGGGGTGACTTTGGCTTTGGGTCGTTGCTGGCCTTCTTTCCAGGAGTAGTCGATCTGCCTGGCACCCTCTGCCGAATCCAATCGATCATGACAGGGATCTTGCAATTTCTTTTCTTTTCTGGGCTGGGTTCGTCGGGCGATAGGTGCATTGGTTGGGCGTTGGTTGGCTTTTTGATACCCGAGACTGGTAGTCTCCATGGACTTTGGGACGGGGTATTATGCAGGTACTGGATCCTGAGAGCCAAGGATTCATTATGGGAGAATAAGAAAAGGTGGGAGGGGGGAATGGAAAAAGGAAACAATCACTAAAAAAAGGAGGTATGTTTGGTAGTGTAGTCTAGGTTCATCTGCTTGTTTGGCAACCATAAACGCTGGGTTTCTGTATATCCTCATGCTTTGTTTTGCTACGTGAGGGATCTGTTTTGTTTTGGCCCAAAGAGCGCACGTGAATGTGAAAATAACTTGTTTTGGTTTCCTGATATTTACAACGCTAGGAGACTACCGACATGCCCCATTATTGAAGATGCTCAAAGCCTAGCACCGCCCTCCTCCCCCTTGACCTCCACCATCAACTTGCCGGTATTCTTGCCCGTAAACAACCAGTCAAAGGCCTCCTCGGCACTCCTCACACCACCCTTGACAACCGTCTCCTTCCTCCTGAGCTTCCCCTCAGCCAACCACTGCGCCAGCTGCTTCCTCGCAGCATCATACTCGGTGATGTAATCAAAAACAATAAACCCCTGCATCCTGATCCTCTGGGTAATCACATTGAAGAAGCTCGCCCCCGGCCCCTTCTTCTCGGCCGAGTTGTATTGCGAAATCCCGCCGCACATGACAAACCTGCTAAACTGCGCAGCCCTCGCCATGACCATGTCAAGGATCTCCCCCCCGACATTATCAAAGTACACATCCACAAATTTCGGTGTCGCCTCCTTGAATTTCTGCTTATAATCCGGGGACTTGTAGTCAATCGCCTCATCCAACCCCAGCTCTTCCTTGAGCCAACGGCACTTTTGCTCCCCCCCGGCAATGCCAATCACCCTCGCGCCGGCGATCTTTGCAATTTGCGCGGCTACTGAACCGGTCGCGCCAGCGGCGGCGGAGACGACGACCGTGTCGCCTGGCTTCGGGAGGCCGATTTTCGTCATGCCGAAGTAGGCTGTTAAACCGGTGGACCCAAGCACGCCGAGGAGGTCGGTGAGTTTGCCGCCCTGGGGGAGGTCGTACGCTTTTTCGACTTGGGAGTCGGGCATGATGGCGTATTCTTGGATTCCCGAGGCGGAGGTGACGATTGTTCCCGGGGAGAACTTGGGGGATTTGGAGGCGAGGACGCGGGAGACGGTGAGGGCGCGCATGACTTCGTTTAGTTGGACCGGGGGGATGTAGGAGCGGCGGTCGTCTAGCCAGCCGCGCATGGCTGGGTCGAAGGAGACTGAGGGTGGGGGGGGGGGGTTAGTATGCGCAAACTTGGATGCTATGAGTGAAGGGGAGGGGGGGCTTACTGTAGAGAGTCTCGAGGAGGACTTGGCCATCTTTGAGGTCGGCCTCGGTGGGAGCGGGGGAGGATTTGAGGGAGAAGGTTTTGCCTTTCTCGATTGGGCCGGAGGGGCGTTGGGAGAGGACGAGGGAGGTGTTGGTTGTCATGATGGTTGTTGTTGTGGTGATTGATGGGTGAGGAAGTGTATAAATGGAGCCTGTATGGGAGGTTGAGATACACACACAAATGAATGAAGAATATGAGATCGAGAGATTACAATGAAGTGAGGAGTGAGGTCAAGGGAGGATTTATATACCTATACCTCCTCATCAACATGCAGGGTCCAACATCCTACTTCTAAGCGATGTCATGAATCCTCCCCTCCCCTCCTTTCTCGCCCCCCTCTCTCCAGCACAAAGTGGAGCGTCGATGGTTATCCGCTCCGTTCCCACGCCTGCATCGAGGGAACCATGGAATTCTCTGCATTCGAATCATTTCTCTCTATTGCAGCAATTCTGCATGTCGACTGCCAAACATTCTCCGCAGTTTACCTTACCAATCCTGCCCCCCGCCGCAACGAGCCCCTCCATCGTCATAGAAACCGGGGGGCTGCCGGCTTGGCTTTCCCAACTACCGAGGCTTGTTTTCTTTGAGGGTGACAATCGACAATGCCTAGGTTGGTTGGTGATGTAAGCTTCCGAATGATCCTAAATTGCCAAATTATGTAAGTGACCGCCGCGGCGGTACCGTTCGGAACACCGTTCATGCAGCTGGCGGCTCTTCTTGTTCGGAGAGTTGTGGGTTATGAGAGTAGTTGAGTGGATGCGAATCCCGAATCCCGTGTTACACCACTGCCTTATAAACCACCAACAGCGTCAATTACAACCTGACCAATTATGCCGTTGGCCATCAAATCGGTCCGTACCATATTTGGGAGAAGCCTTCCGAGAGTTTAAAGCATATAGGTAGATTATGGGTGAGCTGAATGCCGTCATGACCATCCATCATCCATGAGCCTCCGAATCATCCACAACGCCACCCCCTAAACCTTTTGTTTACGTTGCTTCTCATGTTGTACAAAATACTTCTTCTCTATTCCCAAAAAAGAAAAAAAAAAGACCCATTCTTTGAACCCATCCGCTTTCCCAAATGCAGAAAAAAATGAAAAAGATGTGTTTCCGCCTATGTACACTTAAATGTGCTTTTCCCGTTGCGCGTGGTTGATGTTAGTAGTACAATAGAAATGCCCAGCCCGAGTTCCACCCCCGGAGCCAAGCTTTTTAGACTTGGAGATCTAGATCTTGAAGCTGTGTTCTACACATCTATTTCTTCCGCTTCAGAGTCTTGACAGCCATCTCGATGAGGCCATCCTTGGCCTCGCTGTCTGGGAACGGCGCGATGGCATCAATGGCCTTCTGTGCGTAGTCCTCGGCCAACGCCCGTGTCTGCTCGATACCATCACTCTGCGCAACCAGGTCGCGTGCCTAGAAAATGGTCAGCCGGTCGATTCCTCTCACGGAAGACGATGAGGAAATAAAACCCACCCTCACAACATCACCCTCCTTCTCAAACTTCCTCCCAACCAGCGCGCCGAGCTCTGGCATCGTCTTCCACGCAAACAGCAGAGGCGCCGTCGCAAGTCCCAGCTCCAAATCCGCCCCCGCCGGCTTGCCGAGTTCTTGCTCGCTCCTGGTGTAGTCGAGCATATCATCCACCAGCTGGAACGCCAAACCCAGGTTCTTCCCATAGGCATACGCCGCATCCACCGTCGCCGCATCACTTCCACCAAGCAGCGCCGCCGCGCGACAGCTCTTGCTGATCAGCGACGCAGTCTTGAGATACGTCTTCTGGAGGTAATACGTCAGAGTCTCCTCAGACCATTGCGGGTTGCGCTCGTCGCGCGCAGTGTTCTTCAGCTGCATGAACTCGCCCTCCACCAAGTTGGCAATGACCGTAGCCAACAGCTCGATAACCTCGGCATGACGCAACCTCGCAAGAGCCACAGACGCTCTCCCGAGAAGGAAATCGCCTGCCAGGACAGCCATCTTGTTGCCAAACTCGAGGTTGGCAGATGGTGAGCCTCTTCGGGATTCAGAGTGATCAATCACATCGTCGTGAAGCAGCGAAGCAGTGTGAATCAGCTCGGTGATCTCGGCGAGTCTCCTTTGCGAAGGGAGAATGTCGGGGTGGTCGTTCGTCTCGGCTTCGGGGGCAACGGCTGTCGCGGAAGGGTTGAAGTCGGAGAGGACGGAAAGCGGGGAGATGGAGCTGTCGATGCCCATCGAGGCCTGGAGGGTGGCCTGCTGCCTCTGGGGGGCTTTGGGGCAGAGGGAGGTGGCGCGCGACATGAGCAGGACTATTAGTGGCCGGACATGCTTGCCTTCGGCTTGTGTGTAGTACTTTGCTGCTCTGTCCAGGGAGGGGTGGCCGGACCCGAGGAGTTTCCTGATGTTGCCTGTGAGAAACTTCATCTCCTTGGCGACGATCCGTAGGGGGTCAACGGAGGGCATGTCCCCTCTGGTGGCGCGGGTGATCGCATTGTTGACGATGTTGCCGGCGACAGAGACGGCGGCAGCCCAGGCGGAGGAGTCTCGTCTTCCGGTGTGGAAAGGAGCTCTGGACTGAGCTATCCTACTATCGAGGGGAGCTGTGAATCTGAGGCAGGTGGAACATGTTGTCGTCGTCGCCCTCGAAAATGTTGACATGCGAAGCCGGCTGACCCCGCGCACCATTGTAGGCCCCTGCATTTCTCTCTGGAGGTGGGATGTTTCCCACACACACTCGTTCCCGGTCGAATCCTCCTCTGTGATATCCAATTGACCTCTGTAGGTTTACTGTGTGGTCATCTGCCGTATCCGGGAGGAATTCGACGCCGAGGTATCCTCCGAAAGCCGTGATCTCCGGCCTTGTCGTACGAAAGATCTCTACGCACACAAGTTGCTTTAGGCCGGTGATGTGGGTCCCGAAAACTTCCTTTCCGATAATTTTTTGGCATCAGGTTCTGAAAAAGGTGGCGTTCTCGGCTTGTGGTTGTGGCTGGTGGCCTCTGAGGACCCACCGGGTGCCTGCATCCTTGCAAGCTTTGTGAGGCTTGGCGATCCGTCATTCTGGGCCGCATCAGCTTGAGCTCCAACAAGCTCTCGGCGGCGTCGCAAACAAAACATTGTCTTCTTACATATCATCAACACCCAACCATGGTGCTCCTCACAATGACGCCCTCCATCGTGGAGGCTCTGCAAATCTGGGACAATCTAGGCTACCCATCAAAAGACAAGCTCCAGGCAGGCAAAGACGACCCCGCGCTCGACGATGCCGCTGTCGGCAAGCCCATTCTACACTCACAGATCATCGAGCTCTGGTTAATACTCAGGGATGCCGGGCATGAGGAACATACTTTGGAAAACATGCTGAAAGGCGCCTGGGTCTACGTCCCACCACCGCCACCAAAGCCAGAACCAGTATGTACCCCGTCTTGTATCAGACGCCGGTTGGTGCTGACGAAGTAATAGTCAAACGAATACAAAGCCTTGATGGCCCGTCTCCGGCGCGAAGAAGAACAACGAGCATACGAGCGAATGACCAACCCACTTCCCCCAACCGAGACCTTTGCTCAACGATTTCCTGCTGCGAATATGGCGAGGAGCTTTGCTGCTGTCAATCGAGTAACGGTCGATAAAGACCTCGACGATGACGACGTTACATATAACGACGTGCACAGACAGCTGATTCTGATACTGAACTTTATGGTCAGTATCCTGGGTGTGGCAGGCACTCTGTGGGTGTTGGCCAGATGGTGGAGCACACCAGCGCGACTGTTTCTGACTCTGGGGGGAAGTCTGTTGGTGGGGATTGCTGAAATTGCTGTATACTCGGGATACATATGGCATTTGGGTGAGGCGAAGAAGCAGGATAAGAAGTTTAAGGAGGTGAAGCAGATTGTACAGACGTGGGCTGTTGGAGGGGATGAAAAGGAGGAGGCCACTCTTATTGGGGACAAGAGCTCGTCAGATGAGAATACGGATCTCCGGAGGCGCAAGAAGGATGCTCAAATATGAATGGTTTGTAGCCCCTTATGTTTACCAAACCCCTTTCGAATTATGAGCTTTTGACCTTGAATTCCATGTTGGGCGCAATGGCAATTGTGACTTTTGAATGGGGGAAACATTTACAGTGGGTAGGGGTGCTAATTGAGTGGGGCTGCCCGCGTCATAGCGCGCTGCGGGGCCCAACGCGCTGAGCAGACGCGTTCTGCGCAACGCGATCTTCGATCTTGACCCATGTCGCTACCGAGTACAACTTTTCTGCAAGTTGGGATCTTGGTGCATCTTCTTGGCAGCATTTTTATCTGATTATATCGCCGCATCTCTATCGTCCGAATAAAGCTCGCGCGCCGTTACAGCTCGTTTTAGACTCAGTGGGCGCAACAATGTCACTTGATCCATCACCAGAAGCCGTCTTCGATTCTTCGATATCGACCGCGACGACTGGCCTACCACGCCAGCGCAAGAGACCTCTGCGAACCTACGGTCGTCAGTCCACCTCTGCGAGAGACAACGACCAGAAAGAACGCCCTTTCAAGAGGCAAAAGGTCGCGCCGCCGGTGGTGGACCGAGAGAATCAAGAAAACAGGGTGCCGAAGTCGACGGAAGAACCACCAGTACCATCACTGCCGGAACCCTCAAAACAGGCGCCGACGATACCGGAAAAGAAGGGCGGGTCGATATTATCGTACTTCAAACCGCTCTCCCTCCCTGCCCAGTCTACCTCCGACGCACCAACCATAACTCCAGCCACCCCGACGACCCTCTCCGACGCACCAGACCTCGACAAAGACTCCACAGCAACAACACCCCCCTCCTCCCCACCACCAGGCGCGCTGTTCAAAAGGTCAAGGGAGAGGAGGAGATTGCAAAGCAAAGTCACGATATGCACCCTCCCAGGTGTCGCCTTTAGTCGAGAGCCGTCCCCGGAACCCATCATCGCGTCAGACGGGGAGGAGATCTACGACCAGATTGTTGTCAGGGGCGACTGGGGGGATGAGAACGACACAGCCAGTGAGGTATCGGAGGATACAAGGTCGATTACTACGGAGACGAGGGAGAGGAAGCGGACGCTGTTGAAGCAGAAGCAGATGGTGCAGACTGTTTTGAATCTGTCCATCAACAAGGACCCGGGGATTCATATATGTAAGGACTGTGGGGTGTTGTATAACCCGCTGAATGAGCAGGATAGAAAGGAGCATAAGAGGCAGCATGCGGCGCATGTGAGGAATTTGAGGGAGAAGTTGGCGTTGTGAGTTTTGTGCATTATTGGGCAGCACATCATGGCAGGGTAATCTTTGTGTGGTGTTAGCTCTGGATTAATGATTGGTTTCCATCGTTTTTTTTTATCATGGGATGGCGTTGGTGTGTGTTTGAAGATGTTTGGGTGGGACAGGTTATGATAAGTAGGAAATACCCCTGAATTGATTACAAAGAACAATGCAAGGTTTTATCAACAGAGAGTGGCCGGAATAGGGGGTCTTTTTCCGCGATTGATCGATTTGCTAATAATTCAGGGAGATCGACCTCGAGTCAAGATGAAAATTGCCGGCTTTGTGACGGGGTGATTGGATTGACTGAAGTGATGAGATGGTGACATCATGACCACCACGGATCCGCTGTGCAACGGTATGGATGAACAATTGATTGAAAACACTTGACCACGGATTCTTCAAGGATATAAAGGGTTGGTTTTTCTTCAGTTCTGTGGTCTTTTCTGTGGTCTTTTCGACTTTGATCAATTGACAGGTGCCGGAACGAGTAACACCAACACCGCAATCATGGTCCATCAACACGGCGACCACCACGACATCCCGACCCATTCGCTCATGAAGCGGTTTGTCCCTCCCCCCCCCCGACCCCCATGTCTAACAAACACAACACAGCATCGGCGGCTGGCTCCCAACCGACCACCGCATCCACCAGGAATGGCTCAGCCGCACCATCGACCGCGCCCACAAACGATCCGGCCCCCCGGAGCAGACCAAGCTCATCCCCGTGCTGCAGGAGTTCAAGGAGCTGATTGAGGGCAATGCGAGAATATACATGTACTTCAACCAGATGTGGGACGAGGTCCCGCGTCGTCCTCCGTACAACAAGGACCCGACTGGCAAGAGCCAGATCAGAGACTACAAGCACATGCTTGCTGTGCTGAACGAAGTTTTTGGGAGAGCGCCAGAATGGACGGATGCTGCTGCTCATGCTGGCATGGTGGGGGTTCCGATGGCTGCTATTTTCGACTATGCGATGGGGACGCCGAGCGGGCATGCGGCGTTTTTGGATCCGGATGTGAACAAGATGTTGAAAAAGGTTTTGAATGAGTGGGGGAGGTACCTCAAGGTTTGTTTATCTTTACTGGGCACCTGATCCCTGACCGACTGACTTACTGACATGATGGTGGCAGACGCCGGAATCCGCCGAGGTTTTGGGGGATCACTCGGCTGGCTGGTTCGGCGAGACGGGCTACAAAGACCTTATGGAGGTGGCCAACACGCCGACTAAGACGTCGTTCAAGTTTGAGGAGATGTATCATTGTGATCCGTCAAAGAAGCACTACGGTTTCACATCCTGGGATGACTTCTTTACCCGCAAGATCACGGACAAGTCCCGCCCTGTTGCTAGCCCGGATGATGACAAGGTTGTTGTCAACAGCTGCGAGTCTCGGCCTTACTGCGTGGCGAACAACGTCAAGTTGCGGGACAGATTCTGGGTCAAGGGACAGCCTTACTCTGTAACTGACATGCTCGCGCACGACCCCCTGGCGGAGAAGTTTGCCGGGGGGACGATTTATCAGGCGTTTTTGTCGGCTCTGTCGTACCACCGCTGGCATGCCCCCGTGTCGGGCACCATCAAGAGGGCGTTTGTTGAGGATGGGACGTATTTCTCGGAGCCGCTCATGTTTGACCAGAGCGGGGGGGAGGACAAGGTTGATATTGACACTAAGGGGATCCAAGGGGCCTTGGGATACCTCACTGCGTTGGCGACGAGGGCGGTGATTTTTATTGAGGCGGATAACCCCAAGATTGGGCTCATGGCCTTTATCGGGGTGGGGATGGATGAGGTGAGCACGTGTGAGATTACGGTGAAGGAGGGGCAGAAGGTGAAGAAGGGGGAGGAGTTGGGCATGTTTCATTTTGGGGGGAGTACGTATTGTTTGATGTTTAGGAAGGAGACGAGGTTGAAGGGGTGGCCGGATATTGGGAAGTATGCGGAGGCGAATGAGAATTATCCGGTTAGGGGGGCGTTGGCGGTTGTCGAGTGAGTGGTGATGTTGGAGGCTAATGATGGTGTTTGTATTGTTGAGTAGTAATTTGAGACTGGTGTTATGTTGATGTCGGATGAGCTCAGGGGTTATTGTTCCGTTGTGTAAGTGTCAAAACAAAACAAAACACCATGAAAACTACAAAAAGCTCACCAGCGTTGCTGGCTACGAAAGCCCTCTATTTGGAGTTTCACCATTCCAAATTGCTCTCCCCTATTATTACCTGGGGGAGGCAGTTCATCCAGGTATTTTTCATATTTAGAGCCGAAGTCAATGGCTATGCTCATAGATGTTCTCGACTAGGAATCAAACCTGCCACCATTCGTGGGCAACCCAGTCTGTTTCTACAGTACCCGACAGGTTGTTCGGTCGTCGCTTCTGGCCACTGCGCTTGACAGGCAGTCAGATGCCAATTGAGTTGGCGAAAGTCTGAGAGCAATTGGGGTATATGTGGGGAAGGAACACTCTCCCAGATAGGCTGTGCTCTGGCTGTTCCCTCCTTGATACATCAGACAAGATGTCCACCAAAAAGAATTTAGTGGGTGCTGAATCGACATGCCAACCACCTACTGGAAGAGACATTAAATGACCTGGATAAAGTCAGGTAACTACCTTGGTTCCTTTACAAACCCCATTTCCTCGCCTTCAACCCGAGACCGTATGCTGGAATATGCACCTCTCCGTTCCTCAGCTGGACTTGGGATTGCTAGATGACGCCCCCCATGCTGACAGGGCGCAAGATCAAGAACTGACATGACCTGACATCGGGTGCTATCAGCTGCACGAAATGTGACAATTCCTCCAACAACCAAGCTCGAAAACTGCACTTTTCACCGTCTTCCATCGGCAGTTATAAACGCCCCCAAAACACGCTGGAAATAGAGACTGTCGGTCGTCGGATGTGGCTGTCACAACCTGGATCGTCCTTTCGGGGACCGAGATATGTACTATAGCTTGACATGCAGATACAAGCAGTGGCTGGGGTAGATGGCTTGCCTCAGCTCTTCCTCACCGACACACCCCCCTCAGTACCTAGCTAAGACACATAGACCGCCTCCCAGCCTTATGAGGAAAGATCTGGAGATGAGAAACAGCAGGAGAAACTGAAACACTGACAAGAACTCTAGGCTTTCTTCACTTTCACCTGATAGATGGTTGAGTCGGGAGGCGAAGATGCAGTCTGTCTAAGACCTACATATCAACCTCCCGTTGGCTTCACCTCACGAGCTGCTTGCCATATCTTCACAAAACACCGAACGAACCGGTCTCCCAAGGTAGCAAGCGGCAGCTGTGTGCAAGTTCAACAAGTCGAACCAAATCACGAAATATCACTAAACAAATCCTCTGAATCGATTATGATACATCACACCACACCATCAGCTCACAACCAAAAATCCAAAAAGTTCCAGGCCACCCATCACCAACAACCATCTCGGATCAAATTAACACTGGACAGGAATTCTCCAATCCCGGAGAGTCCCGGAGATAAACCACCCATTTATTTCCCTCCCACCCCGACTTATTCCCCCTCTTGCATACATCAGTCACCAAGGCTTCCCCCCCTTCAAAAAAAAAGCCTGCAGGTCGCACCGGTGTGACAGATCTCAACCCACCATCTCTGTTCCCCATCTCGCCGTGATAGTCTACAGTGGGAAAAAGTGTGGTGTGAAAACCCCAAGCTGCATGCTACTGGGGTCCCCCATAGGGTCGGTTATTATGAGTGGTCTTGTTGGGCTGATTGAGAAGCTCATTGGGTGGGCCTACCTACCTTCGGCGGTGGCGTCTTTTTGGGCTTTGGGGGAAGCGGCTGCATTACCTTTGCTCCAAAAAGATAATATTGACACTTTTTTTCCAGTTGGAAGACCGGGCAGGATGTGTCTTGTCTCTGGTGATGCCATCTAGAGGGAAGGGACGGGATGGATACTCCAGCCGCCCGTCTCATCATAGGGAACTTTTGTTATCTGGTTGCGTGACCAGTTACCCAAAGCAGCCTTGAGTTGATGGGCAAGAAACTGACTGCACTTGGGACTGGTTATTGATAGCTTACCGAGGACTTGCTCGGCCCGCTACTGTTGTGCCTTGTTACTTACCATCCCCGGAGTTTTCGACTGCAAAGGCGGCGGTGGCGGTCAACTGTGAGACTTGACCTCTCTTATCCTGCCGGGTTGGCGATGTGAAACAGACGTTTTGTTACACAAGACTTCTTGCCCAGTGATAGGCTTTTGACTTGGTTTAGAGATCTCGGGAGGGCGAGGTGCCGGAATTATCACGTTACCGGTTGGGAAGGTGGGATGGAGAAGATCATGAAGTTATATCGGTTTGTTGGAAATGTGAGATGGCGATCAAAGAGTCTAGACTTTGTGTGTCGAGTTGAGATGCGAAACTTGTGTCTCTGAACGGCTGCTACCTGTAACTTATGGACTTTGGCGATCGTGGAGTATGGGTAGAGCTCCATTCTTCTCATCAAGCCACCGTGCTTCACTCTTCAGATATGATATCCAAAAGCTTTGCTAGCAATCATCTCTCCATCCATCATACAAACCTGTTGATTAGGTAGACTTCATTCAACCCAGGTTGTGATCTGCATGTATATTCCAGGCTCTACATCCACAATATCCATCCACCATCCTTAGCCTTTTGCTCTGTTGGTCTGAACTCCGTTTCAAGCCCTACTTCGACTTCAGCTGTTTGTGACTTTGGCTCGACGAGGCCTGTATCTAAGCTTCTTTTTACCCACCCACCTTGTGGAGATCAGAAATTGGCGGCTGAATGTATGTATGTATGTATGTGTGCATGTCTCTACATCCTCTTTACTCTATGTATTCCCATCATCTCCCATCCTTTTTATACCCAACCCCTGCCCATATCAGCCTCCATATCCCGCCCCGGCGGCCCCTTGCCCTTCCCCGGCAAACAGTGGATCCCCAGATCGGAGTGGGGCCGAGCGGCAGCGCCGTCACTTAAGCGTCACTTGTGTCCGTGCCCGCCGAACCGACACAGCGGATTTTCCCCTCCCTCCCACTCTTTGTCTGTGCGTACACCACAGTCCTCCTCATCATCATTAGTGCAGTGGCCTTCTCGTTTACGGATGATCGGGCATGTGGGAGATGGGATTATTTTCGGGCACTTTCGTTTTCAGTCCAATAATCTGCACGCTCAAAGTAAGTATGTCTCGCTGCGCAGGATTTTTCCTGCTCACATGCTCACTTGCCCAGACAGACAGACAGCTCTCTTCCGCTTCGTTTGTTGGTAGGTATCGGATAACGTCGCGGTCGCGGATGCCGAGACAGTCAGCCATCCTAACAGCAAACAAGGTGAACAAGGCGCGGGGTAAAAAATCAGGTCAGAAATTCACAAGAAGCGGTCTGTCTGCTGTTCAGCTCACCACTTTGTCAGAAAATGGATTGGTTCAGTCGGTTATCGGCAGCGGAGCTCAATGTCGTCATAGCTTGATTCGCGGGGTGGATATACGCTAATTGTAAATGGGGGAGGGACGGAGGATGGCGTGGATGGGGAGACGTTTACGTAGGAGAAATTTAGAGAGAGGTGAACTGAGTGAGTATGTATATGCGGTTTTTGTCAGGTGGAATTTTTCTGAGAGAGGAGGAGGGAATTGTTGATCGTATACTCCGTAGTGGAGAGAGAGATCAACTGTTTCGAAACAACGAGTAAAGAATGAATGCTGGTGGTTCCCGATATGGCAGGTGAGAGGTGAGCAGGGGGCTGTTGAACTTCATGGCTAGTTCTTGAGAGAACCTCATGGGCTACACGAAAAGAGTTGTTCAAAGAGTTGAGAAGCTTATTATCAGGTTGGTTCTCTTGCTTTCCATTGACTCCTCAAAAGGACTGTTATTCCGCGCGCGAGCTTAAGCTTCCCTGATTTTCACCCAAAACCACCAATTCTCTTCCCCCCTCATTTCCCCGCATCGCATGTTGTGCGTGTCGAATTGGAGGACACACACACACCTCTCCTCCCTCTCCTGCCCATCACCCACTCGGCCGCGCAAGAATAACCCGGAGAAGATCCCGGGGTTACATATTTCCAAGAAAGGCCTGCCCCCGGTGTCGCAGAGAGTCAAAGTTTTCCAGACTGATATATCAAGCTTGTAACAGACAAAAAAAGGTGGTGTGATAATGTCGCATTGGACAGGTTTTGTCCTGCCAGATAACTAAATCTCGATCCCTTTCATAAAAGAAAAAAAAACGACTTGTCTGCTGCAGCTGCAGCTGTCACCTTGCTTTGAGGGGAAGAGAGATGTATCATGAAGCGCGAGAGAGGCTCTCAGGGAAGAACCCCGGCATATCAATCTGCATGTATGTACACAACAGCGAATGTATGTCCGCGGCACAGTTGATCCGTGGATACCTACCACAATGCACCTCTCCTCACAAGCACGTCGTCAGGGGGTGCATGATGCCGTTTCGAAAAAGCCTTCTGACAGTGAAAAGACTTTGGAAACTCTGCGGGGTGGTGGAAATACCAATGCATCGTTGCTATCATCCATATTGTTGTTGTCCCTGTCAAAACATCTGTCATGGATTATAAAAACAGGCAAGCTGCTGAAATGGTCTCATTTTGACATGCAGAAGAAGTTTTGGGAGACATGCAGCGTGGGGGGGTTCCATTTCTTCGCTTCTTTTTAATGTGCAGTTGTTGTCTCGGGCCAATCCAATGGCTGTCTCTGGCTTTTTTGCTCATCTCCATTGATGAATCAAATCGTCTTTGCCCAGGTGGAGAACATTGGCGCGAAGTGCATGCCGTGGCAAAGTGCAGTACTGACTGGAATCCATGGCATGATGATAGTGCAGAGTCGAAGAAGACTTTTTGAGTATAACTGTCAGAAGAAGAGCTGATCAGGACTTTGAGATTTGTGTGTTGACTTCGGGCAAATAACGTCCCGGGAAGGAGAAGGCAAAAGACGGGACTTTCTGAGCCAATAGAAATTGAAGAAGGGATACGGAGGACTGGAATACGAAAGCCAGTGGAGGCTCGTGCCAAAGTGTTGGAGGTCAATGCTGGGGAAAATCGATTCAGATAATGCAGCTTGCCGGAATCGAAGAAATGGCGATATTCGGGTCCTTCGTGTGCTGCACTCTACACTCGTACAAGACAGACCAGTCAAGGCGGCCCAGCGGCCTGTCACCGGAGGGGAAGGGCCGCTGCGGATGATCCCCATGCAGAGGAGAGGTTAAACAAACACTCCCGTGTCTCTGTAACCCTCTGTTTTGCTTTGCCAATTTTGACATGCTGAGCACATGTACTCAAGACCAGGTTGGGAAAGAGGATTGTGATTCATGGTGATCAAGCTTTCAGCATATGATGATTTTAGCTGAATTGGGAAAATGAGTACAGCCAGCTAGTTGGATTCATGTTGATGGAAGGCGGGGTATCGCAACTGGGGAAAGGAAACGTTCAGGCAGGTCTTGCGAGACAGATCGATCAACGATCAGACTCCAGCCTCTTCTGAGGTGGTGCAAGTGGGACAAATACTGTCTCGAAAATCTCCGGGAAAAGCATGGCAGACGTCAAGTCATTGCACAATAGCTTTGTTCGCCGTTCGCCCGTCGAAGGTCGGTGATTTGTCGTGTGACATCCCGGTGGTGGTGGTGGTGGTGGTGGCTGGTGATTCTCAAGCAAGAAGATGGTGGTGATGGTTGGGCATCCACAAGGTTCTCACCCAAACCCAACCTGGCCGCCTCAACTCGCTGCGCCGAGAGTAGTTCGCTTCAACCCTCGACGGCACAGGGAATCGGGTTGCAACGGAGCACATCTGTGAGTGGTCAACCACCAGCGAATCCCACGAATCAGCCCCGCATCTGATATCTGTGCCCAACGACACCAGTCAGTGAATCTCTTTAGCAGCCGCGGCAATGTTGCTTTGATCGATATGCTGAGTGTCCAAGCAGCCGAGATTGGTGACACTGCATGGTAGCTCACCGTCCAAGACCGATAGATGACCTGGGCTGGGACAAGGCTGGCTGCCATGGACGCTTCGACAGAGGCGCCACACGCAGCCATGGTAATCTGTTTTTGTAAAAATACCGAAGAGTATTGATGCGCAGTGCCATGTTGCACTCAACAACAATTTGATCAATGCTGCCGTCGACGATATACTGTCGCCGTCATGGTCTAGGCTCTGTTCAACGTCCGGAAGCGAGACGGCACCGGAGACACGGCCGTGCTCATGATGTTCAGGACCCCCTCTACAGCCGCCGACGTGCATAACCGCACTGCCGAATTGCATGAAGGCGTTTGGGAGGGTCTGCCATGATATCATGGCACATGCGGTGCATCACCGGAGATTATTCAGCTCGAGAGCTTGCCATCGGGTGACTGGTGACCTGGGGATACCCTTTGGGCAACAAGGCCGGTGTCGAACTAGGTAACCTTATCTGTGGCGGCTTCTTTTACTGGCGATGGTAGAAATCTTGGTGAGAATTTGTTGGACACGCTACTGCGGCAGCAGGAAGGGTGCCTCTGTGGTCATGACATTCTGTCTTGGACGGCAGGTGTGGGGGCGTGATCTCCGTGTCTGATCTGAAGATCGTCTTGTTTCCATCTGGCTTCTCCCGATCATGTATTTGATGAGGGGCTGAGGGGGCGGTTGTCGTTCGCCGGGCAGGCAAGACACAGAGACACGGTGTTGAGATGGATGGAAGTTCCCAAGAGCGGAATCCGAAGCGCACAGACCATGGCACCATTGGCGGGAAGTTCTTCAGCTGTGCACAGGCCATGATGTGGTCCGAGTAAGGACTGGACCCTGACAACAACGCTCACCACCAAAGGTTCCCTCTGATGAGAAGCCGTGCAGGAGGCAGCAAGGACGGCTCGCAGGTCTCTTGCAGGCTTAGATCAAGATGTCGATGCACTAGCGGCATCAGCCCGGTCCTTCTCTGATTGATTGTGATGGGATCGCGTGCGCCAAGAGGAATTCTTTGCGAGGTGTCGTCGTCGACCAACAACCTTGATAGCCACATCGTATGTATCCTTGCGGATAAGTGGCCTGCCCTGCTCGACAATGCGGGGAAGAAAGAGACTGATGAGAAAGTAGAGGCCGAAACCCCACGACACGGAAGCAAAACTCGACGCGCTGTCTCTCCGTGTCATTCGCATCCCACTCCCAGGGACATCTTGGCTCAGCACCAGCAATGTAACGCTACATGTGCCCCCCAAACATTTTCTCTTGTCGTCTTGCCGCTAACAGCTAGCCTTGTTGTATTCCTATCACCACTCACCGCAGAGAGTCCGCAGAAGCGCAGGAGGCAGGGGCAGGGGCAGGGGCAGGGGCATGGGCAAGCACAAAAACACATTGTGGAGAAGCCCTCCCCTCCACAGGATCACGACTCTGTACCCTACCCAAATTCGCGAGCAATGGTTCCCTCTCGTCCACCTCGTCCACCTCGTCCACCTCGTCCTCTCCACCTCCACCGTCTCCTCTGTCTCTTCACCTCTAATGCCTCTACTCTGTAGACTGCCCGGTTAACCGTCCGCCACACCGTCCCAATCAAGCGCTGCGCAGCAAAAGCAAATAAGACACTGCGCTCGACCTGCCACTTGAGCCCCCCCCTGCTCATCCTCTGCGACATCTTCACTCCATCTTGTTCAAAGCCTCTCCAACTCTTTCCTCCCACACTGTACTTCGGTACAACTCTCTGTCTCTCTACCTTCTCCGGGCCTATCTTGATCGGCAAGCCAACCAAGGCTGCAAGTGTCACCCCCGACCTAAAGCGGCTCTATCCTGTCTCACACCCTCCAACTCGTCGTCCCGTTCCCCAGTTATTCCTCCTCTTTTCCTCACCCTTGGTATTTTGTCGCCTTAAGAGCCACGGCGCCTCATCCCTATCCTCTGCAGACAACACCCTTGTTCCTACCCCGTGGGCATGGTGTCGTTATTGACGAGCTATGAGTCGTTCCCTTCCTGTCGTGTCCAGCGACGGAAACCTGCCGTGGTCAGACAGCCATAGCCATAGCATGGACTCCGATGAGATTCCTCATGTTGGCTTGCCTTCCCCCTGGTTGGACTCCCTTCCGACAGCCTCCAACTCTCTGTCCACATCGTCGTCGACTTTGAGCTTCGCCCGTACGGGCCAGCTCTCGCCCCAGCTGTCACCCATCAGCACTGGCATGGCCATGTCCTGCGGAGGCTCCTCCTGCCTTGCCTCGCCGTCCCTCTCGCCCCCCACTGCTGCCATGAATTCGCACTCGCTTTCCTCGTCGGCCTCGACGGAATCCTCATGGACCATGAATTACTCGGGCTCGGGCTCGGACGAGGGCCATGAGCACGAGCAGCTTCCGCGGGGCGCCATGAGCCACCACCATGACATACACCATGAACACATGCCCTGGGAGCAGGACGATCCAGATGAGCTGTTGATGGCCCCAAAACTGGAGCCCTTGGATGATGATGGATTCTGTATGGATGATTTGGGGGAAGCCCCTGCCACTCCCATTGGAGGAGTTGCCCATGCGCTGGGGCTCGACCAACCAAAGCCAAAACGACCCAGAGGACGTCCTCGGAAGCACCCCCTTACCCCCAATCTGACTGCCAACAAAGTCACCAAAGGCCGCACCAAGACTGGCTGCTTGACATGCAGGAAGCGAAAGAAGAAGTGTGACGAAGCCAAGCCGCGATGTAAGTGAGCAGCTGTTGTCTTTGGTCTACATGGTCTAATGCTCGGACAGGCATGAATTGCGAAAAGAACGCCGTCGTGTGTGAAGGCTATCCGGAGAAACAGATTTGGAAAAGCGGCAAAGAAAGGGCCGAAGAGGGTAGGCAATCCCTTTCCCCTCTGTCCATGCTGTTCGTCCTAACCATTAGCTTCAGAACGTCTCAAGTCACACAGCGTCATGTCCATTACGATGCAGCCCATCTTCCACGGGCTCGAGACGGTCGAAGACATGATCTTCTGGAAGCACTACAATGAACACCTCAGCGCCGTGCTTACTGTCGAGGGTGAACACAAGAATGCTTTCAAGGACATGATGGTGCCCATCGCGGTCAAACACCAGGGCCTCATGCATTCCATCTTGTCTTTGGCAAGCAAACATATTGACTTTGACACACCCTATGGAGCCACCGTCTTGCGCAACAACCCCTCCACAAGCCTGGAACTCATCCGGGAACGATCCATTTTCCATCACGACGCCGCCAGGCAGAAGTTTTTCGAAGATGTCGAGTTTAGCAAAGGAAAGCCCTGCACCGATGACGAGGTTTTGGTGTCTGCTCGCTATGGACAGATGCTGTGCTTCCTCTTGGAAGCTCTGGCAGAGGGTAACCCCCGTGGCGAGCATCGCGTCCACCTTTCGGCATACCGCAGTCTTATCGCCAGCTCGCCTCCTGGAGATTCGGCCTTCTTGTCGTTCATCGCCGAGTTTTTCCAGTACCACATCTTCGCCGACGAATTGATCCACTCGTCCGACAAGTCAGGCTATCGTTCCATGTCGGACGCCCAAGAGCTCCCGTCGGTCCCTCATATCCACCCGCCTCGACTTCTTGGTGTTGCCGATGGACTGCTCGAACATATTGTCCCCATCACCACCATCAGAAACTCGATCCGGCGTAACATGGCCGCCCACGAGCCCGTTATTGTCGACTACATTAGTCTCTATCGCGCAGCCGAGATCGATGCTGCGATTCGAGAATGGGCTCCCCACCTGCCCCCTGGTGATAATCGCGGAAATGTCAGCCTCCTTTACAAGCACATGATGCAGATTTATCTCATCCGTACCATTTGGCCCCCGGTCGCCACGTCACCCACGCCGACGGCCGCCTCCGTTTCCTCGTTTTCCCACATCCGCAGCTCGCCATCCGTCGGCCGACCGACCTCTTCAGTAGTCAATACCCCGCCGCAGTCTGCCTCTACCAGCTGTGCCTCGTCCCCGAAACTTGGAGCCTCCCACCCAATGAGCGAGCCAAACGTCTACAAACGAAACAGTACCGGAATGGGTTCCTCCTCGAACGTATCCCCGATTCGCAAGAACAGCGGCGGAGGTATTGCCGCAGCGCTGGCCGCCGAGAACCGACCCGACTCCCCCCCTCCCATCCGTCAACCTGTTTCCCACGACGATCGTATCACCCGCGCCGTCGAAGAGTCCCTCGACATACTCGACACCTTCAAGCCGAGCGATCCCTCCCAGACCCTGTTGTTGCTGCCGTGTTTCGTCATCGGCACCGTTTGTTTCAAGCCCCTCCAACAAGAGCGCATCAGGGCCGCCATCAAGTCTGTCAGGGGCTACACCGGACTAAGAAACGCCGATCGGGTTGTGGAGGTGCTCGAGGAGGTGTGGCGACTGATGGAGATGGGTGAGTGGGTGCGTGTGTGGGACTGGGGTCGTGTTGCAAAGGATATGGGGTTGGATTTTATTCCTGCTTGATATTTCTTTCTGTCTTGGCATTTTGGTTCTGCAGCATGTCCTTGCCCTTTCTCTCCCTCTCTCTCTCTTTCTCTCTCTCGTTGAAATATCTCTGGCGAGTTTGAACAATGTTTTTCTTGTTTCTGTTTGTGGAAACGCCAGAGACAATATACCCCCCCCCCCCCCCCCCCACCCCATATAAAGCAGTCTCTTGTTTTGTTTGTTTATCACATCATGTATTTTCCCCCCTTGTATTCCTCGTACTTTCCGTTTCAGTGAACGGAACAAACAAGTTTATTGTTTTTTGTGTTGCTGTTTTTATCTGTCTGTTTTTGCGGAAAAAAAAAACATACAAAACAAGTCGTTGGCTTTTGACAAGAAAGAAAGGAGACGGACACATAAAAAAAGAATTACGTTGTATTGGTAGGAGTTTGGGGATGGGGGCTAGGTTAGGTCTGGGGATATAAGGGGGTAGGGGGGCATAGGTAACGGTACGGAGCAGAAGGGTTTTCGGGTTCTAGGTCAGGGTTTTTGGTTGGGGGTGGGTTGTAGTAAGTAGGAAGGTTTTCTCTACGGGGTTGCTGCATAGTACGGTCGTTATTTTCGGATTTGTTGTTTTTTTCACCACTTTCCTCTTTGGCTACACACACATACACACACACACAAGAGGGGTTGGAGTTGGAACATTTCTTTTCTGGGAGATTTTTGGTGCATGTATATCTTGGGGATGGGTTTTCTTGGTGGGGGATTGGAGATCATAAAGGAACATTTAAGGGCATGTAAGCGGATAAATGGGGGGTTTGGTTTTTATAGGTAGTTAATGGTTCGGCATATTTTTCGAGGATAGGAGATGGAATTTACACACACAGTCACGTTCGTTACATTTTGTTTACTCTTTGTCATTGACTGATGGTGATATTGACTGGTTAAGAACTCCAAACATGCTTCTTGGCTAGGCTAGTGTGATGCAAGATATCTTACAGGGATCCTAATGGGGGACATATATCTTACATATTTACTCTCTCCTCTTTCTTGACCACCAGATGTGATGCTCCGGTTGATGCTTATGTACACTGACCCCCACCCCCTTCTCAAAACTACACCCCCTATCTAGTCATCACTCTTCCCATCATCATCATCATCCTCCTCAACAACAGTAACATCCCTCTTCTTCCCCTCCTGCTTCAACGACACCTCCACCCCCCCATAACTCTTCTTAATCTCATACTTGCCCCCCCAAACCAAATCCTTCGCCATAATCTCCCTCGTGCGCCCCAAGCTCTCAATAGCAGCAATCCGATCAATAGTAGCCTGCAAATGCTCCCTAAACCCGGGCTGCGCCACAATCTCCCTGAACGCAATATGCATCGGCACACTGCTCGCCCTCACCTCGGCCTTGCTCGTAATGCTAAACAGATTCAACCTATCCAACGCCCTGACAAAATCCGCCCTCGTCATGATCTCCTGCGCGATATGAAGAGGGTAGCTAGGCAGGATATGGCCCTTTGCGGGATCATACGTCTCCTCCATCTCCTCCTCCTTATCCACAAGCGCCGTGGCGAGAACCACCGCAGCAGCCGCCCACTTCTGCTGGTCCATCACGTCGTCATCCATCTCCTCACCCAAAATCCAGCATTGGTTCAAAAACCAGGTTTTTTCCACTCGCTTGATCTCCTCGCAGGTAGCGAGCATGTCTTGTGATTTCGCCACCCTGTTGAGAAAGTTGAGGCGCCCGCCGACACGGTCGTAAATCTCCTCTAGGATTTCGCTCGACGGGACCTCAGAAAAGTATCTCCTGCGGTAGTTTTTCAGCGCGGCAATAGCCTGGTGCTTGGGCAGGTCAAGGACCGTCAGCACGGCCATCCTGGTGGAAAGCTGCTTCAGTCTCTCGTAAACCCAGTAGTCGTCGCTGTTGAAGACCATAGTAACAAGATTAGACGCAGCCCACTGCTCCGCCCGCTGCTGAAGCAGTTCAATCAGGTCCTTCCCGTCATCATCGTCCCGGATGAGGTGCATTTGGTTAATGATAATCACCAACGGCCTGCCCACCCTTGCCCGTCTTTTGAGCGCGACTTTTTCAACCTTGTTGAGGGCGCGTTCAATGTCGAGGAGGGCGGTGGTGTCACGGGGCCCGCGCTCGGAGAAGTAACTCCCCATGTAATCTTCGTGGAATTCATAGTCTAGCGCCTTGCCGAGGCGGATGCGAAAGATTTCGAGGTCGGCGTGGGCTTCAAACATGGCCACGCCGTCGCCGTCGATCTTGCGCATCGCTTCGAGGAGCATGGAGGATTTGCCGGTGCCTTTTTCTCCGATGAAGAGGTGGTAGTGGCCTACCTCCTTGCCGGCGACGATTTCGTCCACGATGGACTGCTCGGGGCGCTCGATCCAGTGGGTTGCCGCGGCGGTTTTGGAGAGGGGGAGGTCTTTGCCTATGGCGGCTAGGTCAAGGACGGGATCGCCGGGTTCGAAGGCGTTGGACATTTTTTTGAGGACAAAGTACTTGTAGGATTTGTGGTAGGTGTAGGCTGCGAAGGCGAAGCCGGTGCCGAGGACGAGGATGGAGGCTAGGGAGGTGGCGGCGGACTCGAGCATCTTGTACCATATGGAGGGTTCGTGGCGGTGATCGTCATCTGGGGGGGCATTTTGTTAGTATCGGGCGTCTACTCCGTGATGGTGTTTTGGGGGGATAGCATTGAGGATGTTGTAAGTGAGAGCCTCGTAGGGGACATGTTGGATTTAAGGGTGGATCCCTGCACCAGTCCCGACCCCTGGATGTTGCGTCATTCTGATCATCCCAAGCTCTCGGGTCCCTGATAGATATGCCCATGATTGGGTCAATTGTCGGCGCGTTCCTGAAGCTCTCGAGATATCTCACGCGAGCTCAGGTACCTACGTCATTCCAGTCGCGAGATGCCCCAAGTGCACGCAAACCACCAAAATAAAAGAGCTGAAAATAACGTACCATTGCATTTGTCTTTGTCCTTGGAATAATGTCTCCTTTCCTGTCGTGGTCCAGGTTGTGGCGTCCAATGTATCCTTCTCAACGTCGTGGGTGGTGGTGGTGGTGGTGCGCTCCTCTCATTTGGTATCATCCTTGGCCCACGAGCCCAAAGCCCCCTTTGTGCTGCCACCGCTGCTGCCCCTCCCGAATATCCACGGGATGCCAACCGGCTCCCTGCCCGTATTAGACCCATATGTGGTGATTATCGGCGTTTCCCTTGTGGCGAAGAGAGTTTTAAAAGAAATAAATGGCGAATAGAAGTCCGGAAAGACAAGAAGTGAAAACGGGGGGAAGATGTAACAACACCCAAGCAACGACCCAGAGGAAAAAAGTGGTGGCTCCCTCACTGCCCGCGGCAGTTGGGCTTTTGCTAGCTGCAAGAAACAATGATAGCGCCTGAGCTAGACTGGGATGTCGCTACCGGCGGGGCGGGAGTGATCGATATGAGGATTCGGAAAATGTGGCTGTACAAACAGGAAATTATGGGGGTTGAAGTGAGTGAGTGACTTTGACGATGTCTGATGATATCAGGTAACACCAAAAAGAAAAGTTCGGGAAATGGAGTTCAACGAGTGGATAGCGGGATCGCCAAGAACAAACAAAAAAAAACAGAAAGAAAAAACAAAGCCAATTGTCAAAATCTCCAACAAGGGATCTCGTGAGTTGGTGAAGGTGTGTTGTTTGTCTCTCTCAAAAAGAGGGAGAGAGAAAAGAAAGGGGAGCATTGAGCACGGGACAAGGGACGGAGACGTGATAATTGGAAAGCTATCTAGGGTTACAGCGGTGACATCAATTTCTGGGCAGGCAAAAGGGTGGTCAATTCGCGTTGGCTGTCCCTTCTACCGGCAGGCCCAGAGGGAGGGCAGACGGCGAAACACAGCGCCCCGAAACTTGACGCCGTTCCCACAAATAGCGTAGCGGTCGCTGAATTGGCGGGCCCGATAACCCACAAGCTCACCAAGCTCACCCAACAAGCTCAGCTGAGGGATTTCGATGGACAGGGACCGACTGCACAGTAAGAAGCTTGGCAATGCGGGGGGTCCATTTTTTGGTGCTTGTGTTCTGGAGGCCGCACCTCGGGGCCAGACCACGTGGGCTTGGAATGGGTGTTGTGCATGTGCCACTGCCTGCCGGCTGGTTGTCAGCTGCCAAAGCTGCCCCTGAGCCCCTGAATTCAACGACATCTCAACATGACGGCGATGAGCACTTCGATGACGGGGCATAATGTTGTTGGAGAAAGCATACGTGGTGTTTATTTATTTGGTTACTGGCGGCTCTCCAAATGCCAGTGACAGCAAAACCGGAACTGCAAGAGGGATAGAAGGGAAGCTTTCTCTTCTGAACAAAATCTACTTGCTCTCCGCCATCCCCCACAGCAACAACTCCCGCAAATACTTGGAGTAACATAATGCCGTTGTCGTCTCTTCTCAGAATTTGCCTGCTGACCCCGAGGCGGAACCACCTGGCTTACACCAGATAAGTGACAACCTCCACGCAGCATGCTCGAAACACTGGGAGACCAGAGGCTCAAGCACCTCCCATGCTATGCGCAATCTTTGGGATGTGCTACTATTATGTCTCTGTCAAATTCTCCGGAAATACTGTGTTTTTCCTTTGTATTTGCCATATCTGAGAGATGTGTAGACCGGAAGATGTCGTTCCTTCCAATATTGACGATTCCCAGCCATTAAATACCGTGGAAAAAGCCCTACAATTGCAACCCTCAAGGTAAACAATGGAAAGAGCGATCTGAATAGCCTCCTGGACCGTGCGCCCGACCATCGAGGTGCGCGGCTTTCCAGGTCTCTTGACAGAAAATCTCACGACTTCTGTTCTTAGTCTTCCTCAACTCCCCCGATCAAATCGCCTGCTCTCGCCGCTGCTCTCCGACCGCCGGCGCCCGCGAACGAACTGGCATCTCGCCAGCAAACGAGAGGAGTATGGTATGTGACATTTCCAATATCTCATCCTTTTTCCCATCGCCAGCGTTGTTCAGATTGCTTGTGTGGTGTGGTCGCTGCTGGCTCATGAGTGCAGGTTCGATGGCGGCCATCCCACTTTCAAAATCGATCACTCAGTGATGTCTCTTTTTTGGACATTTTTGTGCGTTTTTGAAAAGAGTTGCTGCGGAAGTTTTGTTCCGGGGATGGGTGGCCTGGCCTGATATTTCAGACACTGGGGTTTGGCAGTTGCTGGGCCTTGTGCTTGGGAGGAAGATTAACTCGTGAAAGGGCTCACTTGGGCAAGTGCTTAAGTTGTTGAGTTTCCCAAGGAACTTTGGCTTACTCCCATACCTCCTTTTGCTTGTTTACTTACAACACATCACCCGAGTTACCTTACCTTCTTATTCACTTACAAGCACTTCTTTTCACATCAACCTTATTCATCTGCCTTCATCCTACTTCAGCATACCCCCAATCTACCTCAGTCTTTTCTTTCTTTTATCCCAACTCTCGAGAAACTCTACACCATCCTCTTCCATTATTATGATCATCTTCACCAACTCTATCCCAACAATGGCCATTCCTTATCCCACGTTTCTACACCCTTCACCTCATTCTTCTACACAATCTTGCCCAACTTCTCACACGCCCAATACTGGCTGTTCAACACTAACATGTCAACTTCATAGTACCACAACACATTTCGTCCAGATTCACACCTCAACCCGCACCTCAAATTCATCACCTTCTCACCAACCTTCGAACATCTTTCGCAGACACTCACCTCACTTTCCTCTTTCCAAAACCTCCTCATCCTGCCTGATCACAGCCACAAAGACTACACTCCTACTTCGAAATCACACAACTCGTTTCCCCAATCCAAAGCCCCAAACTCACTTCCCATCAAGCTTGGTCATAATCAACAAAACCCCTCAGCATTTACAACACCATCCTTTGCTATTTTCTCAAACCTCACTTTCACCCCAACCCCTAAACCTGGTGATGGTTTCTCAAAGCTAACAAGACAGTCACAATGGAAACAAGAAACTGGAGCGAGGAAAGCGCAGCGGGCGGTAGCTCCTCCGTCTTCAACTGGCTGGACGAGCTGGCCAAAGAGGCCTGGCTTAACGAGGAGGCAGAAGAAGACGTGGGGGTCCACGGTGACGGTTTGGTCAGCGAAAACTGGCCTTTCCCTGTCGTGGAGGCTGCGAGGCCACTCCCGCGTCTGCCCCCAACGGCGTTCGCGGGCCAACGGAGCCGGCGGCGGCAGCCTCGCTTCCAGCCGACACTCCCTGTGGTCCGGGACCTGTCACCGGCCCCACCCCCGCCGACTCCAAGCTGCGCTCCGCCCCCGCCTCCGACGACGTCTGTCGTCGGCCAGGCAGAGGAAAGCTTGGACCGGTTGGGCCCGGTTGACAAGGGCAAAGGTAAGGCAGTGGACGAAGAGCAGCCGGCTGGGAGACCCACCTTCCAGCAGACGGTGGCCGCAGCACCCACATCTTCTCCCTCCCAGGCACCGCCAATTCCACGGCTGCCCTCACCATTGCCTTCCTTTGTGTGCCGTATGTTGGAGACTTCTGCCCCCCCCCCCTTGGCCGACCGCCCGCTGCATCCCGATCTTCTCAGAGAGAGGGTGCCGGTCGCGACTGCCTCACCGCGTGAGTTTACATCCTATCTCTCAGTTCTCTGGGGCTTGATCACTGACTTTCTGCGTAGCAACTTCGGCCACGACTCTGCCTGTGCCGCGAACCAGGCCACCCATCCCACAGCTCCCGCCATTCGTCCACTCTCCTTCGCCAACCAAGAGAGCCTCAACCACACCAATGGCACCAACAGAGAGGCCAGTCACACCTCTGCAAGTCGCTCAGCCAGAGCTCAAGAGTCGCTGGAGCCCCTCGCCTCCCCCCTCACCGACCAAGGTTCAAAAGCTCATGAAGGCAATGAGCTTCGCAAGTTTGAGATCCCAAAAGTCGAAAACCAGTCTTCGCGAGCAGTCGAGTTCCTCCTCTGTTCCTCCGGTTCCTGATCTCCCTCCGACGACTCCTGACATTACAAAACGCCAATCCGATCGATCAAGTGCAAGCACAAAGATGAGCTTTGGTTCTTTCGGCAAAGGCTCTTTGGGCAGAGGTAACTCGTCCTCCCAAAAGTCCAATTGGGTGGCAGCAGCATTCGGCCGTGATTCCTCCTCCATCACACCTCCAAGAACTGCTTCTGGTAGGACCGAGAGAAGCTCGACAACAGAGAGAAGCTCCGGCAGCAGTTTGACGAGCTCGGCGTTGAGCAGACAAGCAAGCACGATCACCCCAGAGAGACCACAGGCTGGACTGTCGTCATTGCCTCTTCTTCCAGCAGCTTCTACTTTCCACCCCGAACCCCCCTCCGCTACTCACATAGTTCCGCCAATGCCACCTGTGCCTCAGTCTCCCCCCCACCCTTCAGATCTGCACAGAAAGATCTCCATGCCGAGCATGTTCCTGCGGAAAAAGCAGTCGAGCTTGAACAAGAAAGAGGACCCTCGAGAGAACAAGGGTGAAGACGAGGAGGGCAAATGAGGGAGACACCAATCCTTCAAGCTATCACTGGCCAATTTGAACAACCCAACAATTACCACAGGGTCACGACCAACGACCGTGTGCCACACAGGGCAATTTACGATTCAACACCGTCGACCGCCGTCTTCAACAACACGTGAGTCTTCATACAACAAGTCCAGTATGTCGTTTACTTCATCTCCTTTCACCTTGAACATTTCCTATTCTTGATTCTCCTTCTATTTCACTACTTTCGCGTTTTTCTTTTCTTTTTCTCAATTTCGGTCTGCATTTCGAATCCGGCGTTTGGCACACAGAACATTCGCCCATGGATAGAAGACTTCTACCCCTTTATACTTGTACCAGAAGTTCCCGGTACGAGGGATCAAAGCAGCATCCATGATACCCCCATCGTTCAGCTTACGGCAGAAATAAGTCTCAACGAACATGGTTTAGAGAGATGATATACCCTGAGACACCCATCCGCATTTCATTATGGTCAAACGGAGCATCACCACGGAAGTATCACCATGAAGGCATACAGTACTCAGAAAACATGGTCCATCACCAGATACCCGGTATTTCAGGTGTTAGTATTGGTAGGCGGCATCACCAGTGAGGAAATACAGTACTTACAGGGCTATGGTTGCATTGACACGGCGTCAGGGCGAGGTGGATCACAAAAAGGGGCATGAACAAGGGCGTGCAGAATTGGGAGGAAAAGTCATTTTGCTTTGCATTTACATGTTTGGGGTTTGATAAGGGGTTACGATCATTGCTGGCATGGGTTTCGTGTATTTTGGCATTCACAAGGGAAGGGTGACGGTGTATGAGAACGGTTACGGATGAATTCAGATATTTTGGGGCTTTGAGACGTGGATTTTTGTGCATGTGAGATGCGTGAGATAGGCTGCTGTCTACGAGCTGTGCTCTCTGTGTGAGCCGTAGCTCTGTGTAGGGTATGTCTCCTGTTCACAGAGATGTTATTCAATGCAACGAAGGATGTGGTAACCTCGGCTTTTAATCTCATGTAGGTGAACGTCTCACCATCTCGACCTTGTATCTGACCTTCTCGTCCTTATTACTGTTTAGTCTTTTCACCATCGCATTCATAGCTTTAGGTAGGTAGCTAAAAGATGATATGTGCATCCTTGGAATCGATAGCTCAGACAGGCGACAGTCAAAGCTGGGACCGTGGACACCAACAGCTGAAATAGCTGAGATGGCAGCTTTGGATCAAGTAGACTGGGGGATTAGAAAGCTCAAACATTGGTGGATCCTGCTTGGATAGATGGGCGTTGAAGGTCCATGTTACTCTCAAGTCGACCATAAGGTAGGTCAGACAAGACTCTGCGCAACACCAGGAGAGGAGAAAGTGAAGAGATATGCTGCATAACCCCAATCCGTTGTTTTTCCACTTGGATTTGACCCTTCGAACCTGCTGACTTTTGATGCACGACTCAACAGTTTAACATCACGCGTCCGTTTGCTAAATTGTCGAGGAAGTGCGAGGTGGTGGTCGGAGTCTGAGCTCAAAAGCCTAGAAACCAACAGCTAACCCCAACCCTAGGTACCTGGTCAACGCGTCGGTGACTGCTGACCCACCAACGCGTGCAAATCGTTTGCCAAAAAAAATTTAGGCTCCCAAGAAGACCTACCCGGCACCCCACGTGGACCAACTGCGCCCTCAACTTTCTATCGCAAAAACCCCTGCGGACTATCCCAATTCTTCCATGCAGAAAAAACGACTCCACAAACCATGCAAGATTTGCGCCGGCGCTCTCCAGCAAACTGAAACTCTGGGTCTGGATTGATTCTCCTCCCTCCAACTTGGCGGCCGCCCGCCGTATGACAATGGGCCAAGAACAGAGCGCTCCTCGCGAGAACGACGACGACAACACGGACATCCAAAGCGGCCGCTCATCCCCACTTCCCCGCTGGGACCACCCGGAAAACCAGGAGCAAGTAGAACGACAACACGCGGCTACTACCGAGCCGCTCCCCGAGACCGAGCCCCCTCCCGAGGCGAGCAAGAAAGAGAAGAAGAAGAAGAAAAAGAAGAAGGATCGCGAGAGGAGCGTTGGTGAAGTTATGGACTCACCGGGCCGATCTCTGTCGCAGCTGACGCCGCTGAAGAGGAAGAAGACGCGTCCTCCGTCTTTGGGGAATGTCGAGAATGTTGGTCAGAGCCCGGATGGTGGTGGGTCGGCGAGGCGGAAGTTGAAGAAGTCGAAGCGGATGTCGTTGGGGACGATTTTGAATGACAATGCCGATGCTGTTGAGAACAACGACAGTCAGGACTCGTTTGTTCCCCAGCCGACGCTTCCAGAGCTCGAATCTGAGCCTCGGCTTGAGAATAATGAGGAAGAGGACGAGGGAATGGAGGATGCTATGGCTTCTCAACGGCGCAAATCGAGTAGCAAGAAGAAGGGCAGGAACAAGAAGGCTGAGCCAGAACCAGAGCCGGAACCAGAGCCAGAAGTGGAACCAGAGCCGGAGCCGGGGCCAGAGCAAGAGCAAGAGTCAGTGCCAGAGGTGGGACCGGCCCCTGAAGCCGCCGCCGTGGAGGATGATAGGGAATTGGACGAAGCTGAGGAGGATCTTGCCAACCTGAAGACTGAACGCCCGGATCACAATTCTGACGATGACGTCGACATGGAGGACGGTTCGGTAGCACGATCCCAGCACGTTTCCGAGACACCCGCCCCTCAAGAGGAAGAGGAGGAATCGCCTACTTCGCCCATCGTGCACGTTAAGTCCGAGCCAGGGGTGTATGGCGAAGACGAGGACATGTCGAGGCTTGGGCAGGGAGATGCCACGGACGAAGAAGAGTCACCTGTGCCAACCAAGACCGAGAGACTGCAAAGGGTGATGGATGAAGCACAGTCTGCCTACGACTCTGGGTATATCGAGACGGATGGCAGCAACGAAAGAAGTCAAAGGTTCGCGACTCAGGTTTCGCCCGCTCTGGACCATGAAGAGGCTACGCCGTCGGAAGATGAGGTAATGCAGAATGTGAAGTCTGCGCCGGAGGAGGATGAGGAGGAGATGAACGGGACACCGGCGAGTGAGGCCAGCCCTGCTCAGGCGCTTAAGGCTGCGCCTGAGAGTGAGGGTGAGGAGGAGGGAACACCAGAGAGCGAGGCCGAGGAGGAAGAAAGCGAGGTAGACGACGAAGAGCCGGTTAATGACCCCCTCGAAGACAGTGCGGACGAGGAGGAGGTAAGCGAGGAGAGGTTCTCCGAAATCCCCGAAAGCGACATTGAACAACCAGAAATGCAGCACGAGGAACCGAGAGTCGAACCACCGTCGGAAGCTGGGAATGTGCCGACCAGTCAGAGCGAGCAAGCTCATGTCAATGGGACCACCGTTCAATCTTCACCAGATCTTGGCGGCGACGATGTTGCTTATGCGGCTTCGCCATCACCCCCTCCCCCCTCATCTGTCAGGGCCCGTTCTTCCACGAAACGTAAGGTGAAACGTGCTTTCAATCCCGACGCCCCCGTCAGCGAGCCAGACGCACAGCCGAAGACATCCTCAGCTCGCTCCCAAAAGAAGCGTAAATCAAGAGATCAACTAGGGGAGCCTGAGGAGGAAGAGAAACCTGAGGAGCCCGAGGAGGAGCCCGAGGAGGAGCCCGAGGAGGAAGAAGCTCCTGCTCCCACCCCAGCACCCAAGAAGAAAAGGTCCAAGAAGATTCGTGAAGTTCTTCATGAGCAAGAGGGCGGCGAGATCGACGAGGAGGCCCCCGCTGCCTCTACACCTGCCCCAAAGCAGAAGAAGACACCAAGGTCAAAGAAGTCGAAGAAGGCGGCCTCCGAGGAACAAGAAGAGAAACTCGATAAGCACGGTTACGCTACTGGGAGACTTACTGCTGTTGAAGAAGATAAGGTCACCAAAGCAGTGAACAAGTTTCGCAAGGACGAGGGCCTAACCCAGGCTGAAATCAACAGGATCATACAAGAAAACCCTGCCGTAGCCGTGCACAATGCCAAGGGTGCCCCGACATTGCATGCCGCTCTTTGGACCGCTGTGTGCGAGGCGTGCCCTTCAAGATCACGGTTGAAGCTGCAGAAGTTTTGCAGACGAAAATTCCACAACTTTGTGGCACGTGGTCAGTGGACTGCTGAACAGGATGAGGAGCTACAGGAAATGATGAAGATTCACGGCAACAAGTGGACAGTCATCGGAGGTCTGATCAACAGACATCCCCAGGATGTTCGTGACAGGTGGAGAGACTATATCGTTTGCCGGGACAAAGTAGTGAAGCATGACTGGAGCAACGAGGAGGAGGCGAAGCTCACCCAAGCAGTCAAGGAGGCCGTCGACAAGATTCGGAAAGACCTCATCTCGAGGGGGGAGGACGAAGGACAAGCCGAGAGCCTGGTCAACTGGCAGGCTATCAGCGAGGCGATGGGCCGGACGAGAAACCGACTTCAGTGCATGGAGAAGTGGAAGAGAATACTCAAAGCTGAGCCGATTGCGGACCGGGACAGGGTCATCACCTTGCTCCCTGATACTGACAACTGGAGGGTGAAACTGGCTCGCCAGGATTTGACCAAGATTACACCAGCTGAGAAATACAGATTGGCCTGCGTCATCCGCGATGGCTGCACGGAAACCGAGCGGGAGATCGACTGGAAGAAGATTACCGAGAGGATCTTCAAGGACAAGTATCAGCGTCAAGCCCTGGTTGTTATCTGGGGCCGGTTGAGGTCGTCGGTGCCACACCATGGGGATAAGACCGTTCATGAATGCGCGCAGCATATTGTTGATAGGTATGATGAAGAGGGAGGATTTGGGGACAGCTACGGCAACTACCCTGATGAACAGTCCCTTCCTCCCAGCGCCAAAAAGCCTCGCGGCAGCGCCAAAAAGCCGAAAGAGCCGACGACGAGACGCCGCTCGACCTCCGTCGCCTCCGCCAAAAAGAAGAAAGAGTTGAGTGAAGCTTTTATTGTTGACGAGACTGATTCTGAGGGTGAGACGGTGGAGGACACTGCGATGGAGGATACGGTGATGGAGGATGCTGCCTCGATCGCTTCCGATGCCCCACCGATCGACTCTGATGAGGAGCATGAAGAAGAAGCGCCCGAGGAGGCCGTAGACGAAGAAGCAGAAGCACCACCTCAGTCCTCCGTCGTGAAGCGCCTCGCCCCTGAAGAGGACGACACCTTGGATCAAGAAGACGAAACACGCCCCCCATTTGTGCCGTCCCCCTCGGTCGAAGCAGATGCAGCCCGCACTCGTCGCCGCGAGCGTTCTCTCTCGAACAAGCCCCCCACCCCTGCCGCCATCGAGGAAGAATCTGGTGAAGAGGTCCAGGACGAGGACATGGTCACCAGCACTCGTCTCAAGTCGGCCAAGAAGCGCCCCGCCACCGAGGAGATGTCGCCCCGCAAGAAGAAGAGAAAGACCAACTCGGAGAGTACTGTCCGGCCTGCGGTCCTGAGCAGTTCTTCGCCTGCTGTTACGTACGGGAGGAAGTCGAATAGCAGGAAGGAGAACAAGAAGGCGGCGGCGGAGGCGGTGAAGGTGAGGCGGGCGAGGGCGTTGAGCACGATCAGCAGTGATATGGATGACATGGATGATATCCCTGCGAGGCTGCCGGGGCAGACGCCGCCGGGGAGGGTGACCAGGAGAATTGCGAGAAAGTAGGAGTATTGCAGGTCTCGGTGGCGGGAGCAAGGGAGGGGAGAGGAGAGGAGATGATAAAGCGATTTGGGGGAGTTGAAGGATGATGATGTCAGAGGGGAGAAGGGGCAGGTAGTCAGTCGTGGGTATCCAGCGAGATTGAGTCGAGTTTGGAGCGGAAGTTGGGTGGGGGGAAGCGTGTGTGTGTGGTGAGGAGTGGGGGTGAGGGTTTACATTTTAATTGCATGGATTGGTTCTACTTGTATGATACTTGATGTGTTTTCGGAGAATTGTCAGCGTGCTTGGTAGATAGGAGGTGATGGAAGGGTGTATGTTTTGCATCTATAGAATGTTGTTGTGTGTACCATCTTGCGAACTCAGTGTTATGGGATGGCCCAGCTTAGCTTGGGCCGGAGCATGTAAGTCAGATCATCGTCCTTGTTGTCGTTGGCCTCATCCCTGGTGTTATGCATTTTCCTGGCGTAGGCGTTGTTGTCTTTGAGGAGCATTTCGCATTCTTTCTGCACCCTTAATCAGTCAATCACCAGTCGGTAAGCAGGTGATGTCGAGAGGGGTGCTCACCTAGCTTCTGTACCGGTCTGTGAACTCGACGGTTAAGATCTGGATTGCTTCTAGCTTGTTCTCGTATTGGGGGCACCAGGTCTTTGAAGCCGGGCCAGGGGGTTAGTAAGGTTCGGCAGAGAGTAGGTAGGTAAGTTAGATGGCTATACCTTTAAAACGAACTCATCTTTGCTCCCGCAAAGAATGAAGAGCTGTTGCTCGAGGTATTGCGTGTCGTAGCACCTGTTTTTTTGAGGGGATGTCGACTCTTTTTTTGCTATGAGTTGGTTAATCGTGACGGTTCCCTGTCAAAGACTGTACATGGTCCGAGCTAACCTGTTGGTTCTTTAGGAAGTGATCTCATGCTCATCAAACAGGCCAAGACCGCCTTCGAGGCAGCCTCCTGGCCAACTGCAGTGGTTACCGGGCGGTATATGTTTTCCCTCGGGGACAATGTGCGCAACGTGCAACCCGTTTCTCCTCTTTCCGGTCGGTACTTCAAAGAGCGCACTTTAACTGCGCTCTCCCATCTACATCTATCTTCGCTACGTGACCAAGAGGGCAAATCGTTTCCAACGCTCATACCATCTGCCACAGGAGCCACCCCTACTCTATGACACTCCACAACGGACACCCATCTGTGGAACTCAGCTGATTAAGAAACTGCACGGCATTTTGGGCAGAATCCGTATCTTGAAGCGACAACCCACCAGAAAGGACCTTATCTCAATGGGGTCCCCGCGGTCGACAACCAAGGCAGACGAATCAAAGGCAAATAAGGAGTTGGAACTGTGATCATATGTCGAAGCTCCCAATTTGGATTCTTCACGGGCTGCGAGGGTATATTATCGTCTGAAGGTGGGCGCCTTGGTCCTCGGAAGGTAGGTGCTGATGCTGGAAGTCTTCCTCACTTTGGGGTTTGTCCCTCAGCCCATCTGTTCCTATCAGTAACTGCAGGCCGTTAAAGATGAGTTTTTCCTTACCAGGGAGAGTGATAAGTCATTGCTGTAGAGGTTGGTAACCTGCTCGCAGCAATGATATGCCATTGATGACAAATTTCTTGTGCTTGATGTATCTCGTGTGACTTGCGAATGCCGGATCCAGAAATTGCATGTGTTTACTTCAGTAATCAAGTGTGAACCAGACAGTCCCGGCAACACACCCCCCTTCAATGCCGCTGCCCGGTGTTATTTGATTCGTTAACCACTATGCTGTTGCACTTGGAATATTAGAGATGGGGGGCAGTAACTAAACATCATCGCCAACATCTTGATGTGCATGTACTTGGGGAGGCCAAAGTCCAAAGTCTGATCATCTCTGATGTCAACATAAACTCCTTGCACTGCTCGGCTTGCAGCTGCTCTGGGCCACTCAGGGTTAGGCGTGCTGGTGCTCTGCCAACAGCACTCTGAGCAGTGCCCATCCCCCCCCAACCTTCTGTTCTAGTACCTATAGTTATCACAGGTTTGCACCTGCTGGAAGCTGCAACAGTGAGAACCATCCCATCGGACCTCCTTCCATCTCTCTTGTTTGTTATATTCTACTCCGTAATCACAGCAATCCTCCCATAGTCAGCTGCACTAAAGGCAAGCTGCGAGCTTGGCTAGTGATCAAATGAAGTCTGACCATCGTGCTCAGCGTTCCTGCGTCCAGTGATAACATCCTCTCTCTCACCATGCAGCCCTCCCTTCTTCATGAAGCCGCCATCCTACTCCCCATTGTCAAAATTGACCCGGTTAATGCCCCATATAGTGACTGTGTGGCGAGAGATGTATATTGCAGTGGGAGTTCGAGCTGATAGTGAACGCTGTGGATCATACGGCCTGTCTACGGTCAACCCACTTGTTGTTCAGCATATAGTTTGCTATTCCCATGAAGAAAAAAGCCAGACAACCTGGCCAATACACAAAGCCCGTCAGCAATCATAGCCTGTCAAACAAGCAACGCAAGTAGCAATTCGGATAGGTGCCCACACAAACGACTATATCCGTTACAATATCACTAGAAGACCGCAAAACCGCAACAGCAGACCACCACCGCCATCTCACTCCTTCCATATAAAACCCTTTGAAGCCACCCATCCCAAAACCGACCAGACCTGTCTTGTCACCGACCACCAAAAAGAAAACAAGAAACACCTTTCCCACCCCCAGATTCCGAACCAGCCGATATTACCACATCAACGCTCCTCAAAATAAAACCTCCCCAACCTCTCGCCCTCCTTCGGACTCCCCAGACCATCCCCTCTTCCCCCTCTCTGACCACTCCCACCACGCCCACCCTCAAACTGCTCCCTAATAATCCTCTCCGCCGCCTCCCTACTATTCGCCCCAGTCCCCGTAGACTCAGACCCAACAGACAACGTACTCGGTGACGTTACATGGCCCCTCTGCTGCTGCTGCTGCTGCTGCTGCTGGGCCAAAGCCAGCGCCTGCTGCTGAGCAACATGCTGATGCGACCCCGGCTGCTGCGTCTCCCTGATAGCACTCGTCGGATGCGTCAAAGGCTGCCCCTCCTGCATCGGAACCGGCCCCCCAGTAGTAGTATCAACAAAGACATCATCCCCCACACTGCCCGGTATCGTAACCCCCTGCGCGGCAGCCACCGTCCCCTCCAGCGCAACCCCATCCACCATCCTCGCTCGCTGAATCTCCCTCGCGGCGGTCTGGCTGACGGGGGTGTCACTGTTGCTGCCGTTATTGTTACCGCTATTGTTATTCTCCGCCAGCCTTGCATCAGCAACCGGCCTCCCAACCCCAAGCCCACCACCAATATTCCGCCCCGTCATCCCCAACCCCCCCCCAGGCGCACCCTCACTAAATCCAGAGTTACTCCTCTCCAAGCCCCCTATCCCCCCTTGCCCTCCACCACTCGGCATCCCCCTCCGATGATAAATAGGCCCACTAACCGTACTCCCCGCCCCCTCCCCAAAGCCCACCAAACTCTCCCTCCCATCATCCTCCTCATCGTAAGTCCCCGCGCTCCTCCTACTCAACCCATCATCATCCATCTCATCAATCATCATATCCTCATCCACATACCCGCTCCCCCCCGCAACACTAGCACTATCCATCTCAGTCAACATATCCTCATCCCCATCCTCCCTCCCCCTCATCGTCGTAGTCCTGCTCCTCCCGCTGACTGACCCACCCCCCAGAGAAGGGGACACTTCTGTTGCCGAGGCAGACCCAACAGTGCTCATCTTGTTTTGCATTTGGGGTTGACCTTGAGCATCAAAGTAGGCTATACCTGTTGGGGGTTGGAATTGTTGGGTTTGGGTATAGGGTTGGATAGGTTGTTGTTGGCCGGATCGGAATTGTTGTTGTCGAGAAAAAGCGGCGGGGGCCAGACCGGTGAGGCGGGAGATGCGGTCGGCGCGTTCGGCTTCGAGGGAGGAGTTGGATGGGTCATATTGGGGGGGTAGGCCGCGGGGATTTAGAGGGTGAGGGTGGTGGTGGACGGTGCCCTTGTGGCCGTCTTTGATGGCTGTTGTGGAGAGGGCCGAGAGGGAGGTGGTCGTGGAGGTTGGGGTTCCGCTGAGTGAGAGTCAGGGGGTGATTAGTAGAGGTGGAAGGGGAAAGGGAGATACATACGGAATCTCAGGGGTGTCTGGGTTGGAGGGGCCTGGAGGGAGGTTGATGAGGGTTGGATGGGAGGTCTGCGACATCTTTGCTGATGGTATATGTGGGTGCTGGAGGTGAGGCTTCGTGCGAGGCTGAGGGCAACTGATAATAGGGGTTGCGACACACGGAATCTGTGCTTTCTGAGTTGTAGTCCGACGATGCCGACGAGGTACAAAGACGAAGTGGGTGATGTTATCCGCGCGTTTGGCTGGCTCGCTGTTGTTACTTGTTGATGCTAAAGAGACGACGAACAAAACGCGACGGAGATGGATATCAGAAGCAGCTGGATGAAACGGAGAAAGGATCGCTTGGTGGACTTGCATGCGCTGCTCCCATCCCAAAGAAAGACGAGCGACGGCTTCGCGGGGCTGCTGGACGGTCTGAAGTCGCGGAGGGTGTGGGGCCATGACGTCTGACCTGGGAGTCTAACCAATCACAGCACGAGATGCACCCTTGTGGTTCGACGCTGCGGGGTCAAGCAACTGTTAAGCTTTGAGCTCAGCGGGACCCGCTCCATGACAGCGGCAACGACGACCCTCTCTCTCTCTCTCTCTCTCTCGTGGTGAAAATAGCATCAGATACAGCGACGCTTCATTTATGATAACAACAAGAAGAAGATATTCTTATATCATTCGTATCAAAACTTCCCAGGCATAAACCCCACCACCTCCGTCTTCTCCACAATCCCCTTTGCACCCTCCCAAAAAGCAGCATACGCCGGGTCTATCTTGAGATAATATTCCCTGTCCTCGTCACTGTCGAACTCGCTCACAAAGGCATGAGTTACTCTGTCCTGTTTACCCCTTCAGTATACTGTTATCATCTCCCTAGAAACCACAGATGACAAGGAAAAGAACGCACTTGGGCATCACTCATGTGTGTATTCACCCCTCCAATTATATTCTTCATATACGGCCGGTTGGTCTCTGGATGGAGGCAGGTGTCTTTAAGCGCTAGGAGCTTGTCACAGACCTGACACAAAAATGGTAAGAGCTAGGCTTCTTGACTGGGTGATGAAAAGGTGTGGGTGGCTGATAGGCGATGACTGACTTCTTGAACCTCCTCCGGTGTGGCCAGCGGTTTGAAGCTGAACATCACCACGTGCATTACGCCCATGTTGACTGTTTCTTGCGAGAAGTTGAAGATGAAAGATGATTCTTGTGTGTCTTGTTTTGCTTGATGATGATGATATGCCTGAACTTCCAGTGGGGGTGGTCAATCTGATGCTTTTGAGGGTCTGATCTTTGTGCTCCCACTCATCCAACCCCGCATCCATTACATCACTGTTCACCAACCCAACTCGTGATCGATCAGCAGCATCTCGACCAAAAGTCACCTGTTCCAGGCCTCACTCACCAGGCTCACAAATCAGGGGATGATCACCTGTTCTGAATGCAACAATGCAAAGAACCATAACAATGGAATTGTGTGGGTATCTGGTACGAAACCCATCTCATGCAAACATGCGGAAATCCAAGGCCAAAAAAATTAACATAGAGAAAAGACCATCACCCCATCACCCCTAAGCCTTGCAGCACCCCTTCATCTCCCCCCCGGTAACAGCCAACCCATCCACCTTCTTCGCCAGCTCATCAGCCGTATTCAACGCAGTACTGCAGTTGAAACTCTGCTTCGAACTCGGCACATCCAACGCCGGGTTCTTGTCAAAAAAGTTCACCGGCCTCAGCATAACCTTCAACATCTCCATCGGCATAACCGGGAAATCTTCAACCCTGGGGATGTGATTGATCCCAAAATTCACCCACAACACCGGGTCCTGCTCCTTTGTCAAATCCTCCTTCCTCTCGGCCCAGCTCCTGACTCCCTTGCCGCCATGGCTCTGGTTGGTGTACTTCCCGCCCGCAAACAGCTCCCCGTCAACATACTTGGTGACATAAAAACTCCGATCGGCAAACTCGGCGCGCTTGTAATGGTAGCTGTCCTTGTCTGCGAGGATGGGCTGGAAGGGGGGCACGTGAACCTTGTAGCCTACCGGGAGCTTGTTGACCGTGTTCTTGACTGATGGGTTGAGGATCTTGAACGTCCGGTTCTTGCTCGGGTCGAGGTCGTAACCACCGGTGGTGTCGATGACCGTCTTCTTGACCATGTAACCGTGGCCGTTGGGGTTGAGCTTAGGGTCGCGGGGCATAGCCTCGGCTTCTTCGTACGCGATCTGGTTGCCGTGGCCGCCGATCATGGGGTCGACGCGGAGGGAGAAGAAGTGTTGGTGGTAACCGCCGAGGACGCCGGGGTGGACGACGGTGCCAAAGGGGTGCGGCACCTCGGTGAGGTCGAGGTCGAGGGGCTGGGTGGACAAGATACCCGTTGCCCTGACTTCGTACGTGATGTCACCGGCTTGGTTGAAGATGAAGGCGAGGATGTACTCGTAGTTGCTGACCGTCAGGATAGACTGGAGGACGAGCTCGCGGTTGCGGACGACGACGGCGCGGTTGGTGCGGTAGTTGGTGTGCTTCCAGAGGAGACCAGAGTCTTGCTCGTGGATGCAGACGACGTTGGGGGCGTCGACGGGCTTGCCTTCGGCGTTGCCGAGGACAGAGGAGATGTAGTAGATGCTGCCGAGGCAGTCGCAGCCGAGCTGGAGGTTGTTGGCTGTCAAACCAGCACCGACGTCACCCAAGTCAAAGGCGCACTTGCGGTGGAAAGGGTTACGCGGGTCACCGTAAGGGATCGCCATGTCGGAGAGAGACAGGCGGTAGAACAAGGGGCGGTTGTCGTAGTGAACATCGTAGAGGACCATGCCCTCTCTCTGGTTGAAGCCGACCTTGAAGTCCCACTTCTGCCACTTCAGTGTCCGGCCGAGCTCAGAGAAGGGCTCAACTGTGAAAGAGGCTCCCTCAGGCTGGACAACCTGGAGAGGCTTGAGGTCGGTGCGCATGGTGTGGGCTTCAGGGATGTACTCGTTTGCTGGGCGGTCCTGCCATGTGAAAGGCTTGATGGTCTCGTCATGGCCGGTAGGCATGATGTCGATACGAACCAGCTCGAGGGTGGCCGGGTCAATGACGGGAGAGACGGGAAGGGGGAAGGAGTAGTGGCAGCTGTCCTCTTCGGATGAGTTCTTGGGGTCGCGAAGGTAGAGGTTGCATTGCATGACACGCTTGTCGTCGAAGAACTTGGCCTCCTTGATGCCGTCGGCACCTGTATAGTGTTAGTTCATGTTCGGGTCCCCAAGATCAGCAAAAAGACATACCATAAATCCAAGGATCCATCACAACCACCGCCCCCTCGGGAAGACCCAGCTTCTCAATCTCGGCCTTCACCTCGGGAATCTCCAGCACGGCCTTCTCAACCTCCTCAAGCTCAGCCATATCACTGTTGGGGTGCTCAAAAGGCCCAAGCTTGGCGTTGAACTCGACCTTTTGAGTGGTCAAGTTGACAACCGCCTCATGGACATTGTGCTGTATGGAGTTTAGCATTTTGAGCAGTGACGGTGGAGTGGAAGGGCAGACTTACAGTTCCTCTAAGTGTATAAACAATAAAAGACTTCCTCTCAAGCGGCGCAGGCTTCTCACCCGCCCTCTCTGCAGCAAGCCAAGGGGCAAGAATCTTCTTCTCGGGCTCATGAAGAGTGTTGACCTTGAACTGGAGCTTCGTCCCTTCAGGCCAAACAGACCTAACCAAGTCCGCACCCTTGCTGATCTCCTCACCAGTCAAAGGACCAAGAGGATGTGTTACCGGCGCAGCCTTGGTCGCCTCGCTGGAAACAATAGCAGCCTTGACCGCAGCAGTGTTGTCAGTCTCGATGACCGGGGCCTGGGCGGCCTTTGCGTCTTGATTGGCAACCATTGTGAGGATGTGGCGAGTGTGTCTGTGTTGTGTGATGAAAGGAGAAACAAGTGAATCAACCAAAGAGGATTTCCCCTTTATATATCAAAACCATTTACTGAGGCGGAGTGCAAGGAGAGATGAATGAACAGTTACTCCACCCTATCCTCATTGATAATGATAAGACAGACAGGTCGAGATACGGGATAGCTAGCCCAATCTGTTCCTAAAAACCGCAGGTAAATGGTGGGTTCGCATCCCGGTTCTTGCGCGCCCAGCTGTTGTCCAATCCTTTGAGCCGTTGACTGCCGTTGCTGTCTTCGGTGGTGTGCCGGTGTGGCGGACGCATACGTTGTCCCCACGTGAACCTACTTCGTCGACCATCTGTTCTGTTAGAGTCTGCCATAGATTGTTCCTCACTTCCGTTACCGTCAGGACCCCGCCCTGATATGCATGGGCTTCCGTGACACTTGCTCGACATCTCACACTAGTATCAACAGGATATCCTGGTGTAAGCAAGACGTGCAACAAAGAGTGACACTCTCGATCGGATGCAGGGGGGATGGAGGTGTTCGATAAGGCGGGAAAGCCCCGCTCGCTTACCCCGCTGATCTCCGCATCCGCATTCCGGACACATCGGAAACGTCATGCTCCAGGCCGAGATTCTGAAAAAGTGATCTGAACTCCAAGAAAAGGTGTAGTAGAAAGGCACAAGACTTTTAGATTCCGGTGTATGAACTGTAGATAGAAGTCTGTATGCGTGTCCAAGATCGATGTCCAAAAGGCTGAGCCAGCCCCGAGATGCACGCTGTGCTGTGGTGGTGAGATCGGTTACCAAGCCAAACCAAACGAGAGCGGAGGGGTTCACACAAAGCCCAATCACAAGAAGGAAGACGTAACCCTCCAAGACCCTGTAACAAGCCAAAGACGGGAATACCATCTGTGCAGCTCCTCCATCCATCCAGGCATTGGCCCCTGAATACCTTCAACCCTGCTGTTGCCGTTAAAAAAGCAGCTCTTAAGTCCAAGAACCACCTCGCCACGAGCCTTGTCAACACTGGCACTGATGACAAAAAGGCCATCCGAGTCTCTTGGGCCCGCATTCCTCGGCGTATCACCGCAGCGGACAACAATCTCAGTTGGTGTCTTCTCAACAACCTCAAAGTGGTCAGTCAGCTGTGTACCTGGCTCATAGGTCGACTTGGATAGCTGATCAGTAGTCCATAGCTGGGCAGCGGTGGCGGGTCCCTGGTATTTCCGGGCAAGATAAGCCCGTTGAAAGCGATATCCTGCAGGAGATGTAAAGTTAGTTCCAAAAATGGATATGGCGTGGTTTGTGACTGGTTGGGTGGGCGGTGGATGAGGGTGAGCCTCACCTAATCCTCCCCAGACACCACGGCAAAACTCCAGAGCCAGATCGCCCTCGCGCTGGAGGAGCTCGGGCTTGATTTTATCAAGTGGAATGCGCTTGTAGACGAGGTCTTGCGTTGAGGCATTATTGTGTCGGTTGTATTTGCGGAAGCTCTTTGAGCGCCATAAGGGGTCGTCTTCGGGCAGCGGGCTCTCAAGGCGGGTGGTTGTGCCAAGATAGCCAACAGTGCCGGCCGTGGCTAAGAAGGCAGTCGTGAATGTTTTGCGGATGATGCCCATGTTTGTTGGTTTGTTTGTTGTCGCTGCAAGAAGGGTTCACCTGGTCTCGGTTGTATTGAAAGGATGGTGGCCGATGGGTTGGCCACTGTTGGGTGAACCCGATCGGTTGGACGAGCGGCTGGACGGCTGCGGCACGGTCGGAGGTTGGTTGGGTTGGTCGAAAGATGAGGGGCATCTCCCGATTAATTGGTGCATTCTGATTGGCTGCAGTGGATCAGCCCTATTCCGCTTCTAAGATGGGCAAGTCCACTTACACGGGACCTATCGGCAGGGCACATGACCTGAAGGCCGCTACCACGGCGCTGGTAAGACTCCACTGCTATCGGATTTGTGTTTGCAACATCAAATTCATGTTACTGAAATTTTGGATCACTTATCGGGAGTCGATAAAGATCCCCATCTGTGTTGTTTTCCTAAATCTGGAGCTGAGTGCTTGAGTGAGTCGATTCATGTGGAGCACGTTGTCTTTTATCATTCTCACCCATCAACTTCGATCATGACATGTCAAATTACCAACTACACTCCTGAGGCGCCATCGTGGCATTTTTCTTTTTTTGGATTTCCTAAGCAACCTGGCTTAGCTGGTGAGTTCCCCTACTTCAGTGCCACCTCCCCCAATACTATTCCAGAGTCCATCCACGCCCCTGACCACTATGGTAAGGAAATAGGTTCATTATCTTCGTCGTCTTTGCCGGTATCGGCATCATGATTATAGGCGCCCCGGGTTGTGATGGTTGAATCAAAACACTCTGCCCAACACTTCTCCTCGCTCCCTTCCGTCCAAACAAACTCGTATACAACATCAGATACGGTTCTGTACTATACTACCACCCAGCTGACTAAACACACGGCCACACCCATGGCCATACATGTAACATACTGGCAACAAAAGAAGAGCGAAATCATTCAAGAGGGAGTAGAGCGGGTAAAAAAAGAACTCTCCACGCTAGAAATTTAGAAACTTGAGATCCTTATTGTTGTCTAACAAGCTTAGACAGGAGATCCTTTTGGACTTAACCGATGAATTGCGAGTTAACAACATAATGAAGGCCGAGACTTCCCAGAATATACACGGCCTGTAAATATGTGCTGGCTTGAACTCGTTGTTTGTATCTTGGCTTGGTGTTGTGTTTGTCTGAGGACTGTGAAGCATGGTGGATACAGGCTCGGAAACAGGTATGACTGCCCTTGTGTTGATGGGTATGATATTCCGAGTTTAGTTGCTTTAGTGATTTTCGATAGCAGGAAGTTGGCTAGGTAAGGTAAATAGTTCGATAGCACCCTGGAAGTTAAGGAGCGGCACTTTATATACCTAAAGGGAGGTACAGTAAACTGACCAACATAATGAAGCTGGAAGGAGAAGGAACTGATACTGGATCAAGAAGTGAACTCAAATTTACTGAGATATTGTGACCGAATGATTGGCCCTTATAGACTCAAATTTGCTCTGACTGCCACAGAGGTTAAACTTTTATAATTATCTGCCAGGCTTTTGTCACCAAGGTATCAGACTAGAGGTAACTTTGTCATTGACGCAAACAGCTCTGTTCAGCCACCATTGCTTGACTCATTGGTATTAATCAAGTCATGTGGATGAGATCGCACCCGGGGCCAAAGGTTTAACCCATCACCAAGACTGGTCCCTCTCCCTCCCTTCACTGGGTCCTGTTCTGTATATCCGATTCCTCATACCGAGGAGGCGGTGTTTCATTCCCCGATTGTGTGGCTGTTACACTTGCCCCTGCGCGAGCTTGGGAGCTCTCAACATCCGCCATCCTGTGATGTAAGATACTTAGGTTCTCAGCAGTCAAAGTGCGACTTTGAAGCGAGCCCCTCTGTGCTGCTGATGTATTGATCCGAGATTGTTGGCTGGTCGAACCGCCCCCACGGGACCTAGAGCGCCTTTGAGTGTATGTATTTGGCCTCGGTTGTTCTGCGGCTGTATGTCTAGACGGCTTCGGCACTGCCGTTCTTGCTCGCTCTGGTGCGGCCACCATAGGGACCTGAGGTTGCGGTGCAGAATTCACAAGCCCTGTCCCAGGGGCTGCTCCCTCTCCTCTAATTGCAGAAGAAGCTCGGTCGGTTTCGCTCTCACCCCCAACCTCCAGGTCCACATCTGTCTTCCTTTTGTTCTTAGCCTTCTTATTTTCCTTCCCAAACTCGGGTAGATTGAGACAAGGGCACTCCACCCCACAGCACGTCTTGATACCGATCTTCTGCACCGCTGCATAAGGGAGCACAGACAAAGACCCAGACGCCATAACGACAAGGAAGCCGCCCAGTCTTACAACCAGGAGAGCCGGTAATGTAAACACAAACAGGAAATAGAGCATAAAGTAGCACGGGAACAAGCAGCCCTCCTGCTGGCAGACCCTGATACACTTGGGTTCGTCATCGGCCCATGCACGCGAACACACCATCGCACTGGCGAGAAGGAAGGATATCACAGCCCAGACGATGGCAGCGACTATCACTATTGATGTTGACCGGTTTCCGGTGAGGTTCATGAACCACTCATCGATTGATGGTGGCATGTCGTCCATGTTCCAGGTTCTTTGCGGTGATGGTAACGGCTGGGGTGATGATGTTGCTGGCAAGCGTTGATCCGGACAAATGAACTTGGATGAATGGAGGCAGCTTCGTGATGGCGATGAATCGTGAAAAAATGGGATTCCGGGTGCGGTGTAGGTAATTTTGCAGGAATTCACTGCCTCAAACTTGCTCTGGTTAATCGTTGTTGTTAAAGTTTGCAAGTGACTGCGGCACTCAACAGCCACCGACTTCATCGGCGTCATTCTCCACCGCGGGGATAGATTCAGGTTGTCAAGGTGTAAATTGCAAGAAGGGTATCTCTGAGGGAGTGTAAGAAACTCTAGGATCTAAAATACATGATTCAAAGGATACAAAATTGAAGTGAGGTTGAAGTCCATCTCTTGCCGTGAATGTTTGTTACATCAATGGGTGAGAATACATGATTTCGTTCTTCGAGAGCTAAACGCACATTGTAAGAAAAGGCCAATGACAAAAGAGAGAAAGTACAGAAATGAGATCTTTGGCTTGAAATGAGGGGTATCCGGTAGTCTAATAAACAGCATGACAAAAGGAAGAAATGGCGAGGTGCCAGGCAGGTACCGCAGAGCGCGATCATAAACGGTAACTTAAACGAAGAATTAGCACAAGTGGGGGATCGCAGTTTGGACAGAGGACGTACCAGAATAATACGAGAAAAAAATTAACTCATCGGTAATCATAAAACATCCCCATCTTCATCGTCATCCTCAAATATAAGCGTGGCAGCTCCGACACCGTCTCAAGCTAGGCGTCGATGGCCTCGGAGTGGGGATCCACCTCCGGCAACGCTCATGGTTGCGGCGCCGGCAGGTGGCCCAGTCATCTCCATACCAGCAGTAGTTGTCATCGTCACGACGGTAGGTTCGGCGATATCTTCTGCGGGTGCGGGCATAGCAGAAGTAGTACCCGGTTGTGTGGCAGTAGCTGTAGCGCTCACAAAAGATGCACCATTCCAGGCCAGTGCGGAAGTTGTGTCCGAAGCCGTAGCTGTATTCGGGGGTGGACGGGTAGGGCCACACCATTTTGACCAGGCTGCTGAATCTCAGTCTGGTCAACAGTGGTGGCTGGGTGATGGTTGATATCTGTAGTTTGGTGTAACTTTGGTGTAGCTTCCAGGTCGTCAAAAAGAAACTTGAGATTTTAACGAGTGCGGTTTGAATGATCAGTGATTACACTGAGAGAAAAAGAATGAACACCCGAAGACGTCCAACACAAAGAGGCAGCCTTTTAAGCAGCATTTTCATGCTATTTCCCCAGCCCATCATGCGGGCGCTGTCTTAACCTTTGGCCATTGCCTGACCACAATGATTCATAGCAGAAACAAAGAATAAAATCACGATGGCGAGGGTTTGCAAGATATAAAGTTTATGCCGTGGCCCAACCTCGACGTTGGTGATGTTTTTCAGGTCATGCATGATGGGGCTGGGAGGCCATGCTGAAGTGGCAGGCGACCAATCTGATGGTCGCGCGTTGGGGTCAGCTGCCCGACTTGCTCCCACCTGCCACCTGCCAAACTCTAAATTTCCATTTTTCCTTGGTTTTGCTGTTTGATTTCCACCGTTTGAAATTATGGCAGCCAAACTTGGACGGAGTCCGGTGGACTTACCAGCTCAAGGGTGTTTACCGTGGTCGGATTTGACCTTCGGTGAACCACCAGTCATCAACAGAACTTGATCTTGAAGGTCGCTTTTTTGTCGTTTGATTGACTTCCATCCACATGATCGAAATCAATCATGCGCCGCCAGATAGTTAACCAGCACTGTTCTCAACTGGTCAATATTTTCTTGGATATTTTCTTCTATTCTCCAAATCTCTTGTTGCCCAGATCGACGGTTAGGGTTCCGAATGATGTAAGCTCACTGACGAGACATCGTGATATGAACTGCGCTCATATTCTCTGCAACAGAAATGGTAATGTAAGTGACGATCAACTACTGCCGGCCATACCGATCTTACTAGACCATGACCGTGTAACCTCAACCTTGTTCCTCATCTGGGTGCTCCCTTCATACAGATCTTTCACCTTGACCGGTCGATGAGTCTTGGCATAATCTGCCACCGCAGATTCTTCCACGATGACAGATTATATCTCGCGTAAGCGGCTTGTCTCGGCCAGTTACTACTCAACTAGTTATTGCTCTGTCTGCCTTTCCATCCGGCTGCCGGCAGTTACTTCTTGTCACCATGTTATCTACCGGAATGCTACACCCCTGAACTGACTGGGTTTGATGCAGATATCCCAAAGCCTTCTCGTACCACATCTATTAGGTTGCACAGCAGAACTTTACAGAAGAGCTCTGCGTCACCGAATGCTGGCAGAATGACTACGGTATCTAAGAAAGGAACGTGTATTGCTGAGTGTTCAGATACTGACGACAAAGACAAAGGATCGATCAAGAATGACCCTGTGCATGGACCGCAGAGCCTCTGGCGGGAGTGCCCGTCTTCGGGTCAGGGACAAGCTTCCGTTCCCGCCTCGACGGCTCGGTACCTACCTTGGCCTTTGGGTGTATTAGCTTTATGAGTAAGCAACCTGCCCATGTCGGAGTTCATGTTTAACTCGCCCGGCAGACCGGCTCTGTGAGACAAGAGAATGGTAGATATGGGATGATGACTGCCGATGACACAAGTTCGCTCGCTTTCCCCTCATGTTGTGTACGTGCCACAGTGAGGAGGTTGACAGGAACCTACGAGGGCTCTCGCACTATGGGTGCCACGGCATGACGGCATCACAAATCAGGCACCGAGTCCCTGACCTCAACAGACAGACTACAGTTGCATCCCGTCGATCCGGAGGCCTGACAGGTCGTTCAGTTCCGTGTCCTTCTGCATCATGATGGCCACGTCCCCTCTGCAGTCTGCAAACCCCTGAGGCTTCCGACATGAGACATTCCACCCAATGAGAACGTCGACTGTAAGCAGCCACCTGAATACTTGGACATCAGTTAACGTGGCGTGGTAGGTGAAACTGGACTATCTAATGGCTGATACAGTGATACTGAAGAATACCAATAGTAGATTTTGGTTTGAGTCGGTCATTGCATTGTATTCAGAGCCTTTGCGGACTTTTTACAACTTGATGGCGGAAATTAGGGACTACCTACTTACCTACATCGCTCTATCAGCCCCGTGTACAGTACGCGCCATGCGTGTTGGCTGAGGCGACAGGTTTCTCCCCTCGGTCCGAGCTGGCGAGGCCTTGGACGTCCCCATCGTCACAACTCGGGCGTAGTTCGAACTGAATCTCACCACGCTGATCATCATTGACATATAGGTGATGATACGGGGAAAGAAAGCACACCTCACGGCGGTGAGCTGATTTCTCATCTTTGCATAAAATGCATATCATGGAGGACTCAATCCGTCGGACGATGGCTCGAACGGGCAGGTCGACATTCTGACAGCGCCGCTTCTACTGAGATATTTTACAGCACGGAGACACGGAGTAATGAACATGGAGGCACCGGCAGAACAGTCTTTCACGATGCTGACTGTAAATGAGACACACTCACCATCATAGTCCGTCGAAATTCCTTTTCCGGGCTTCCAGAGGCAGGCTGACTACAGCGGCAGAGATATGCCGGTCTTCGGAACAGGCTTGGAGTCCTCTCCTCTCGAAGTCACTAGATCCTGGCTTCTCAAGGTCCACGACATGAAAGCCACAGGTCAAGTCATGTTGTGACATCTATATCAAGGACGTTCTCTCCTCACTTTCGCTACCCCTTTCTTTTATCATCATTCTCACCATCAGGAGTCCAAGCATACCAACAATAGTACTTTACCCACCACAAACAAACCCTTTGGACCCCCCCTCCCAAACCCACCAAAATGTTCATCCCAACCAGCACACTCACCACCCTCGCGGTGGCCTTCCTCTCCCTCACCTCCGCAGCCCCCACCACACCCGCCCCGGCCTCTCCCCTCGAGGTTGAAGCCCGTGAGATTGCTGCCCGCGCTAGAGGACAGTTCACTTGGTACAACACCGGTCTGGGCGCTTGCGGAAAGTGGAACAACGACGGTGAGCTCGTTGTTGCGCTTAACCGCCATGTATTTGATCCTCAGACCCCGAATGGGAACCCTAACAACAATCCTTTGTGTGGGAGGATGATTCGGGCTAGCTATAATGGGAAAACGGTTGATGTTAGGGTTGTGGATAGATGCCCTGGGTGCGCTGCTGGCGATTTGGACTTGAGCCCGACTGCGTTTCAGAGGCTGGCGTCGCTTGGTACAGGGAGGATTACGGGGGATTGGTGGTGGATTTGAGGAGTGGATATGTGGGGGAGAAGGGAGGTTGAGGTGAGATCTGACAGGGAGAATGGTGATCGGCGACGGGTGGTTCGGGTTGACTGGAGGATACTTTGTTTGTTACATTCGCTTCTTGGGGTGGGATGTGTTTGATGGGGGAGATTGATGTGTGCGAGATTGAGCTGTTAGCATACCTGGAGGAGACCAGACTGGAGGTACATTTAGCTAGTACATTCGCTTATATTGATTTACATCTTTTTTTTTTTTTAAACCTATCACTGCTTTGCTGTGCTTTTATCAGTGAATCCAAAGAAAGCCCGAATAGAGAGAGACTGCGAACAACAAAACGCTTGCGGGTACCTACGTGTAGGTAATGAGCCTACTGTGGCAAAGGTGAAGAATCATGAACCTTCCCCAAATCCTGCCTCATCTGATCCGTAAAAAGGTTATAGATAACCTTCCTCAACTGCCTCTGCTTTGCATTTTTGCCCGCCACCGAATCTTCAGCCTTGAGCACAGTGAATGCACGCCGTACAAAGGGCCCAACGTTGCTGTTCTCACCGACAGTCTCCGAGGAGAGAGCCCTGAAGATCCTCTTCCTGCCCGCCGATCTTTCGACGATCTTGAGGACCTCGGCGCCATCCTTCTGATCAAAGATTTCCCACACCTTGATCGTATATGCCACAAGTGCCGCCAGTCCGGCAGAATACCTATGCTGTGGCAAAGGAGCTCCCGCTCACTTTCTTGACACTGCTGGCCAGGGAGATCTCGATGTCCTCTCCAAGCAGGATGAAATCTGATCTCTGGTGGAAATTGTCGCCCACAACGTTACCGCTCCGCGTCGCCGAGTTGATCTTGATGACATTGCTGAGGCCCACGGGGGAAAAGTTTTCAATAGGCAGGTTTCGGAGAGACCCAAACAACGCGGCCTTGTTCTTTTCAACAGCTTCCTTGATGAGCGCCTCAGGATCGGGCTTGTGGGTGTCGTCATTCTTCATCTCGTACGTCCAGCCAATCGAGATGATATCTACATTCTGCTCAAGGGCTCATTGCAGAGCCTTGACGCAGGATGCGATGAAAAACTTCTTGTTGGGTTTCGTTTGGCTGAAGTTATTTAGACGGGCGATCTAGAGCTCGGCACCTGGGAATACCTCGCGCACGCAGAGCGCCATCTCAGTTTCATGTTCGCGAGGCTGGACAGAGAACTCCACCTTATCCAAGCGGATTGTCTTATGAGCCAGGTCTCCGAAGATAAATACCCTGGGTTGTCATGGGGATATTATTGATTTGTATTCACAGTAACAGACATTAGCATTGATTTGACTACCAACAAGTACGAGAATGGCCAATACTTACATTTCCCATCGATGGGAAAGCCGCAGCAGGCGATGACTTCTTCTTTGCGCCCACTCAGCTGGCTATCGCAGCCGAGCATCGTGGGACGCACCGGAAACCCCATGAGCCTGATGAGATCCAACGACCCGACGTAATTGACGACTTGTGCTTTGGGTTGCAACTGCAGGCCCGAGTTGACCGTGTGGTCCATGGGCGCATGGGAAAGCCCATGACAGTAGTCCCGCCACCTTGGTAGTGTTTGGGTTCCAGTTCCGGAGACTGGGAAGCAAACGGCGATTCAAAGATGCCGCCATCGCCATCGTTTCTGAGACGAAACAGCCCGGAAAGAGCAAACGAGAGGCAAAGGTTGTGACGCTCTGGCCAAACGGTGAGTTTATTCTCGGCAACCCATCTCGTTGCACGTTGAGGTCGTCTGCTGAGTTGAGTACAATCCACCAAGGGAGGAGTCACGGTGCAGGATGAAGGCCAGATCACAGTTCTGGTGCATCACCAATATTAAGGTGCAGCAATAATCAGCTATGTTGTACCATTTCATTGTAGTTGCTGTGCTATATAGTTGCATTGTTCTTCCAAATTCACCCTTTCCTGCTCAGCTGTTCCCTCTCTGAAGCCATCTGAAGCGAGCTGTCCACGTTTAGCTTTCCGGAATGCCGCTACAAACGAGTTACTACTCCTGTCGCCGCCTATTGACCCCGCCCGCATCGCGCTGCCTTTTTCAGCATTCAGATTACAGACATTCTGCTCACCATGGCCATCCATATTTCTTCCGAAAGCCTCGTGGGACACCGCTGTTTGCCAGTGACAGCCGTTATATACTTCGCCTTTTTCCCTTTCCACACCTTCATGACCCCAGCCGCCCAGCAGAGATTCGACCATCTGTGATTTTATCATCGATTACCACAGCTCATACATCATGTCTCGCATTCGAGACAATCAAGAAAAGACCTTTACGTTTGTGAACTACCTACCATGCCCATATCACTTGATATCTATGTGCGTGCTAATCGCTCTCACAGGATACTTCTGGTTGGTTTTTAAGATCAGCCATCCCAGAGCGCCCTCTCGCCGCTAGTAGAAACCATCCGTGGCTTGATTCCAGAGGCAGCATTGGTTGAATACAGCATTCTCGATCACGACGTGGATGAGAGCGTCCTCTCCGACAACGACCAATACCCACTGTTGGATTTGATGAGAAAAGAGGCTGAGTTGCTTCTCGAGACAACCAACAGAGAGATCCTCCAAAGCAGTGGAACCAAACATGGCAGTTACAGAGGAGAGTTACTGTATGCGGGATGGGGGCTTGGGGGCCTGGTTGTGAAGCAGGTATGTCCGCGTTAGGCCCTCGCTCGTCTTCGTCGACGCGCCGCACATGTGGACAGCTCAAGACTGGTGCGAAAAGTGACTACTACGTCTAATAAAGACAGCGCCTTCCGGAGATCTGCAAGAAAGAGTTGACAGAGTACTCTCTGGACTCGCCAGCCATGTCTCTGATCTTCCTGATTCGTTTCTCAAGCTCATGTTCAAGTACCGCGTTCTCAACGTGTCATCTAAATGTGGGCAACAAGACCAAGTGCACAATCAAGCAGAAGGCGCCCGCGGGGCCAGTAGTGCTCCAAGGATACCAGGCATGCGTTTTCCTTGGATCGAGGATGTCAAGATCCAAGACCCTTTCGTGGGTCACTTGCCGAGTTTGAACCTCTTCAGAAAATGCTTCGGGCCTGACGACAAACTCATCGGCATCCCACACGGGGACGGAAGACCCCCACTCCATCATGCCGTTATCAACTCTCTTACACTATTGGACGAGTACATGCATAGCGTCTGCCACAAATTTGGCGTCAACAGGCGTTCTCAACTGGTAGAGGTCCTTACCAGTTCTGACACGAGCGGTCTTCCCCCTCCGCACTTGGCAGCTCAAGAAGGTTGTTACGAAGCTACACGGGTTATTCTGTATTATGCCACCCGCTTCGACATCATTGAGGCTATTGTTGGCTAGAGACAACAGACAACACATTGCGCTGCATTACGCAATACGAAACGGGCAGAAGGAAGTTTTCAGGCTTCTACATGGAGCGAGAATCAAGGGGCACACCTCGCCATGTACTCATTGATACCCCTTGCCAGACAATCTAGACGGATACACCACCCCGGAGGATCTGTCTGCAAAACTAGGACAGCTTGATATACTCGAAATTCTCCATCCTACAGCAATAGATCTTACACAGTCTCTGCTCTCAGCGGCTGCTAGCGTAGACCAGTCGCTGACTGTGTGAGACTTGCTTAACCACGGCCTCAATCCGAAAAAGGCGTCCGAAAATGGTGGGGATACACCTCTAGGCTTAGCAGCGGCCGGTGGATTCCTCCCGGTGGTCCGACCTTTGTTAGACAACAAAGCAGATATCAACCTTGCAAATGGGGATCGGGAAATCACCCCTCTACCTCGCCGTCGAAATGACAGGCGAGAAGTTGTCCAGGTTCTTTTAGACTATCACAATCAACCACTAGACTCGAGCTCGAGTTCTTCTAGCAGTCGGTGTGAAGACGAACATGAAGCCAGTTACTTCAACCACATCATAGTCGATGCGCCCGATATTTCAAGACTCACACCTCTTCCTGTGGCAGCGTCTCAAGGCAACACGCACTTCGCCAGCCTGTTGATCAAGTTTGGAGCCAATGTTAACGCCAAAATCTGCTGTACCCAAAACTCCTTTGCATCTGGCGGCCAAGAATGACAAACTGGGAGCTGCGCATCTTTTGGCTTGCCAGGGAGCTAATACTTTAGTTCAGGATAAAGGTGGGCGGTGTCCCACTGAGTATGCAATCATGAGAGGCCATACAGACATGTTCGAGCTTCTTATTCAGGACACTGGCGACACTAGATATACTGACGCACTACCACAACGCGATTTTGTCACTTCTGTTCAGTGCTCGGCTGTCAACATCGTCAGGTGCATCCTTGATCGACTCCCACGTATCGAGAATAGCTCCGGGGGCGTTGACTCCTTTCTGCACATCGCCGCGCGTGACTCGAACGGCGAGATAATCAAGCTCTTGCGCGACCGCCTCCCAGGACTTGACACAAACCACGCAGGGGTCAAAGGAACGACGCCCATCCACGATGCCGTCGCTCATATAAATGTGGAAGCCCTGCAGCAGCTGCTGAAAGCCAACCCGGATCTGGAGAAGACTGATGACGATGGTAAAACGCCGTTGCTTCTATCTGTCCGCAAAGGTATGTCTCCAGGCATCTGCAGGCTCCTTCTAAATGCAGGGGCTGCCAAGCTACTTCTGGAGCATGGGGCCCAGGTTAACAATCCAGGAAAGACAATGGCCCAAAGCCAGGTCGAACATGGAGCTGACATCAATGCCAGGAAAAGTGACCTCTGGACCCCGCTTCATATAGGGTGCCACTGGTCAGTTCCTGATACTGTGTGACTCCTTCTCGAGAAAGGGGCCGACCCAAACCTCAAGAATGAAGACGGCGACGCACCATTGCACCATGCTTTGAGGAAAGAGTCACTCCAGGTTCTAAGACACAGCTGGCTGGTTAAGGAAGGGGATGCAAGTGTCATGTAGGTATGGTAGAGGTCATTTTCAACTTTGGGTTAGAGGGGTTTGTATAGAGGTGGTCTATAGAGAGGAGAGATACAGACAATGTCAGCTCGGGGACGGGTGTGAAGGCTGTAGTGAGACAGATGAACAGGGATATGAGATAAAGATTGAGAGACATTGAGATTGAATAGCAACAATGTGTTATGTAGATTGAGAATGGTGGGATGCAAGAATGACACCTTGTCGCAAGCCTGGAGTGGCCAATGAGATCTTTCTCCACAGCTTGAGGATGTGAAGTGCTTTCTAAGAGATGATCGGCCCGGTATCATTGGGATGTAGCGACGAACCAGGTAGGTATTTGGATCTTAGTCAATGTAATATGTATACCTACTCAGATGGTGTTATTTGATGGTAATTACGGCGCAAGTATAAATATGGCTTATTGTTCCTCTCCGCATTTTGTTACCTTGGAATGGTGGAATATATAGTGATAATACCGTAGTTCTTCTGGTTAAACTCTCGCTCAGCTGGAAACAGGCAAAGAGTTTCAATAACTACTGGAAAAGTTGTTGTGCTGCGTAGCATGATATGATGGCCACAGCTAGGGTACAGTTGAGTTATCGCGGCGGTGCGTCATAATGTAGCAACCAGCGAAGGGAGTATGGCGGTGCTTGGCTTTAGTCAGAGACACCATCGCATTGCTCTTGGTGACAGAACACGAAGAGTCATAATGTTAATGACAGAAGAAAAAACACCAAGGGAACCCCGGGCACTCAACATCAAAAATAAGCTTAGGGAGGGGGGAGACTTGCAGAGCCCCAAGCGAGGGTGGCGTTTTTTTTGGAGCCCTCAAGAAGGCACATCCGTGGCCTCAATTATTCAAACCCAGAAACAGAAAAAGCCTGGGTTAATGCTATCCATTGGTCAGATGATGAACAAAAATAGCTTTAGTTAATTCTAACCCCTACTAACATGATGGACAAAAAGCGCTGGGATTCAAGAGAGAAAAGTCTGAAAATTAGATACTGAATAGGCTCAGATCATCCAAATGATTTACTTTATAGATCAGAAAAGTCCCAGACTAAATACGTAGACAGAAGGATGCCTGAGGATTTAAGTACAGCCATCAAGCTGGCAGCAAACCTAGTCTACGTATGATGGTAGATGCTTGATAGCGAATGACCCGTGCAACATGGCAGGTTGTGGGATACCGGATTCATTATACAGGTAACCGACCGAAGCTTTCCATCCTGGACACGCAGAGATGGAAAGAACAGCACATCCCAATTTCATCGACGCAGAATTCACCAAACCCGGCGATCGCCCACGGGGCACATTTTCCCAGTCATCGACCAACTACACACCTACACATTCCCAAGAGCACACGCGATCATGGGCAACTTGCAGTCAAAGCTGTGCGGCTCCGACGAGCGATCAGAGGTGGTCGACCTCTGGCTTTGGAAGATACCCTACAGCAAAAGGCAGCATTGCCTTTATTATTTCGAGAGACAGCTTGTCGACTTCTGCGGTAGTAGGGCAGACTTCGACATGTTGGTAGGTCTTTTCACATCTACCACCCGTGCCGTTCCTGCCTTGTCAGAATAAGTAGCACTTGCTTACTGCTGTTTCGAAGATTTTCTACCCACCTACACACCTGTGGATGAGAGATGGCACAAAGCTGGTTCCCACATCTATGAGATTGCGGATTGTGTTGAGGGGCTGCTATATGGGAGAGGTATGTACGCCTTCATTTAGTCACGCAGGAATGAATCACAATGCTGCTAACACAAACTTGCGCTCTCTAAAACAGCGAGAGATATTCAAGCTGAAGGATGACAATCACCAGTACTGTCTCGAAAAGAGAGAGCTCCGAGAGAACGACGAGCTGCTAGACTTCCCAGCACCTCCCCAAGATCACCGGGTTGAGGAAGGGTTTTTTTGGTCGTCAAAGCTGTACCCAGCTCGTTCCTAAGGATGTTGTGAAGCAGTTTCGGTTTCATTTTCAGCCAAGACTTTAATAATCACAAACGAACACACATTTAACGGCAGAAAAGTCTCCAAGCACTGATCATACTTTAGAAGCTCATCTAATAAAAATTTCAATCCCTCCTCCATCGCGAGCCAAGCAAGCTAAAGCCCCCAGACCCCCCTCCCCTTTCCCTTCCCAAATCCCTTCCCCCACCCCTTCCCCCTCCTCCCCTTCCCTTAACCCACTCCCCACCTCTCCCCGTCTTCAACTCCCCAAACCCAACCTCCATCTCCCTCCCATTCCAAACAGTATAATACCCCTTCAACACCGGCGTCCCCAAAACCCACGCCAGCCTCCCCCTAATCGGCTCCCTCGCCGTCTGCGTCGGGCTGACAAACACCGCTTGACAGATCCCGGGCCTAGAGTCATCGAACACCCCCAGGTTAAAAGCCCCCTTCACCAACCCCACCTCCACCGACCTCTCCCCAGTCCCAACCGTAAAAGTAATATCTTCCGTCTTCGCGATCTCATCCAACACCTCACACGGCCCTCCCCAACTCCCAAGATTATCCAGCGGCCCAATCTCAGGCGAGAGAAAATTGTAGATTTGCGCCGCGGTGGTGAAATCAGGCGTGAGAATAATCGCCGACCCCGTGTCCAGCAGCGTGACGTCGTCACGGATTGCAGAACTGGTGTTGCTCAGGAGGTACTGGCTGTTGACTCTAACCGCTCTCAACCCCGCAACCCAACTCGCCCTCATAATCGAAAGCTGAACATCAAGGCCGATGGTCTGGACGGTAGAAGGGTAATACAACCTTGCATCCGTCCCCCCAACCGTCAACTGCGGTTTTTGCCCCAACAGATAAAACCCAAACTCAGGCCCAAGATCACCACCAGTGTTGTTGATCCAGTTCCAATACGCCGTCTCAAACTCCGCCGTCGTGTTACTCGCCTGGTCTGGCCAAAAGTCTGTCGGTAAAGGTCCGAGACCAAAGATGCCATCTGCTGGTTGGGTCGCCAAGCCAGAGGAGTAATAATCGCAAAGCAGAAACTGCTGGTCATAGCCAGTGATAGGAGGGGAGGAGATGGCGACCGTATCCGTAACAGCCGTGCAGTTCGCTCCCTGGGAAGTATTCGTCGGCCTCGTCCCCCCGCCCGCCGTCCCAAAAAACAGCTGCAGCGGAATCCCCGGACTGGAAGAAAACGTCGAAGACAAAAAAGGGTTGAACAAGTTCTGCTCTGGGGAGCATGTCGTGCAATTGTCCCGCGGGAGGAGGAGGTAAGGGGAACCGGTGTCAAAGATGACTTTGCTGTGTGTTGGGCAGAAGTGTTAGCTGATATATCATACCAGAACAAAAAGAAGCTTACAATCTCTGCGGGGGAGTCCCGACAGTAATCTCACCCGCCCACTGAAGATCAGTCTTTCCCCTTCGCCAGACTTCGAGAGGGATGTTGACCCCCGATGACCACGTCGACCCGACATCCTGCTGCGCTTCATTCCCTCCAAGCCCGGGGATTCTCCCAGGGAACCTGTAGATCTCGTATGGCTCGCGGCGGTCGATGGACAGAGCTGATCCAGCAGCTACACAGAGCGCCGCGCTGGCGGTGAGTGAGAAGGGAAGCTTCATGATACTGAGTGTTAGGCGAGGGGTATCTCGATCTTGAACGTAAAATGAGTGTCGTGGAAGCTGAAGCTCGTATCTCGTGAAGCATCCAAGCGGTTTGTGACGGTTCAAAGATCGCAAGAAAAAAAAAGGGAAAAAAGCAGGAAAATATCCTCCTAAAGAAGACCCCATCATCAAATATCATAGCAATGAAGCCATGTACAATTGTTTGTTGTTGACAATCCTTGGTGTGTCTCATCCATCAACCTTGTGTTACGATTGTCTACCCCTGAGAGGATAATACCAAGATGTGAGACCCACCTGAATGCCAGGCACACGCTGCCAACAATCAGCATCATGGCGACCCGACAGAGCGGAACAATCCCAAGTAGCTTAGTATTATGCTCGGTCATCCGATCTGTCGAAAAATTCCAGCCCTTCTAGAAAAGGCTTGCGGAAGCAGGAGCAAGGGACAGTAGGCGATGGCGCAGGCAGGTCATCCAAGTGATCAAAATTATCAATTATGACGACATCAAATATCCAAAAAGCCATGTACACGTCGTCCGTGGTATTCTCCAAAACGCACGCGACCAAAAATAAATACCACAAGCCAACATTATCATCTTTGCCCTCCCACAGGACCACGCATCGGCCCAGTCGTCGCAAGTTCAGTCGGCACATTATGCCCCATCCTGAAAGCCGTCGAGTCAGTCGCTGACAGCTCCGCCATATTCGGGCTCGATCCCATCGGCGGGGACTGGTGATAGTAGGTAGGCGTCTGCGAGAACTCCGAGACCGTTCGGCTGTGGCCGTGCGGTTGGTATGCTTGGAATGAGTGGTGTGGATCATATGGCGAAGGTGATCCTCCAAGCCCTGCTTGCTTCGGCGGGTGACCGAATCCAGGGAAGGAATTTTGCAGATAAGGAGCTGAATGCTCGTCAGCTTGAAAAACGGGAGAAGTTGGGAAGGGACGTTGGCTTACTGCTCTCGGGGCTGCTGAAGGTCGAGGTCACGGTTGGCTCATAGCCGACAGGTTTGAAGGTTGGAGTTGGCTGATAGCCACCTGCCTCTGTCACGAATGGTCTCATGTGGTTTTCTTGACTCTGTCGTACATTGCGTCGCCATCTCCAGAGAAGGAAGGCAATGAGGGCGAGGAAAAGGACAGCAGCTCCTGCCGCTATGCCCCCGATTGCTGCCGGGGGAAGGCCACTGTTTGAGCTTGGCGTGGTGGTTGAGAGCTCTGGTCGCGGATCAGCGCCCGTGGTTGGAGTTGGTGTGGCGGTTGGTGTGCTTTGAGTTGTCGAGGTCGGCTCAATGCTAGTGGTCGTGGGTGAAGCTCCAACGAAGATTTGGCGATTATCCGGGTCAGGACTGAGGCGGGCAGCAACAAGCCGGTCCGTCGGGCACGATCCTCTATGACATGGGTTTATCTTGCAACAACCCAAGAAGGGTGGTGTGTTGCCAGCACAGGTCCACCACAATGCGTTCGAATCCGAACTGTCGCATTCCTGGGCTGGAAGATCAAGGTAGCTGTCCTTGGAGAAGGATGCTGGCCGGAGGTTTTCTGGGGGACACGTTCCCGGTTCTCTCTGATACCCAGTGGTGCACGGGTTGATGGTGCAGCAGCCGATGAACTCAGTCTTCTTTCCAAGACAAACATAAAACGTGCCACCACTGGGGCAACTCGCGCCGAGGGAAGGAGGGATGTTTGCCATGTCTGAGATAGCAACATTCAAAGATCAAAACAAAGATGAAAGGGGAGACTGACAGAGCACCAAAGTCGCACATTGTCCACGAAAGAAAAGAGGGGCGAACACAGCAGAATATCAATCCCAGACCTCATCCACTATCGTCAACCAGGCTGTAGAGCCTGCAGCTGACACAGTGAGAAAGCTACAGTATGCACCCTTACCCGCTCTGGACATGGAGCCCTGCCAGTCAATCTCAACACCAACATCGATAGCTGCAAGCCCACCGCACACCCATTATGCAGCCGGATACTTCATAGCCACAATGTGCCATGTTCGTGTTGAGCTTCATCAACTAGCTACATGACGTCAATCCCACCTTTCCTGTTGCCTCCATGAGTTGCATTGCCTCAGTGCCGACCATGTTTCGTTCCATTTATTTGTTTCATCGTCTTGAAACTCAAAGGGCACTTTTCAAGAACCACACTCTTGGGGAAAATAGCGCTTTCATGAGCCGGCGAGGGTCCAGACCGCTACGGCAATATCCAATCCCCTAGCGGATGAGGCTGAATTAGCCCCTGCCCCAGCAAAGAAGAAAAAAGAACCACACCAGATCCCGATAATCCCAAATAAGCACTTAGACTCCAGACAGTGTCCACCCAGAGCGCCACTCTCGCTCATCATCCTAGTTGGCAAAATGAGAGGCGCGAAGAAAGAGCTGGCAGAAAGCCAAGGTTTTTGGCAATCGTATTTGACAACAGGCATCTGCAGCTCTGAATAAAAATAACAAGTGAAACATTTCTGCCTCAGTCAACCACTGGTGCCAAGTTGTGATGGGGTGCTGCAGTCGGGCGGGGTTTGCATGGTGGTGGTGGTGGTGGTGGGAGACAAACAATCTGGTAAAAGATGGCGTCGGGACCAAGACAAGGCTGGCGCAAAATGGTCTGGGCATTTGAGCTTGGGTTGTCGGATGGAGTTGGTTGAGTTTGGGGGCCGGGAAGGAAGGGCGGGCCGAGGGTTTGATCCAAGTGGTCGGGTTTGAGGAGGGACGAGGGTTGTGGTACTGGCGATGAAAGTGAGGGTTTGGTGATGGTGTTGCTGCGCTGTGTTTGGTGGTGGATGTGGGTTGCGGTCTCGTTTCAACTGGAGGGATGTTGGATGCCGAGCACAAAGTGTAAAGGCATGAGAATTCTGCAGGAGCAAGACATGGGGATATAAGTGCCTGGGTTGGAAGACTTAGCACCAGCCGAAACAACAGGGAGCAAGCTGGGGCTGTTTGGTCCAGTGGTATGGGTATGGCTACGGCACCACTTCGATCCAAACTGAGAGAGACTAGGCAACACCGTGAGCCTGAAAACCCTGGACGATGGGGATGCTCCGAGTTCAACCCCCAGCAGGTGGTCGGGCACGGAACTCTTTTGCATTTTTCTCTTCCAACACCAAACTGACATTTTGCCCTCTGCGATCCAATTTTTGATCACCATCCACCATCTAAGCCTCCTTCCGTGACGACTTGGGTCTTTAGGGCTCGATCGTGGTCAATGGATGGCCAAGCAGGCTTTTGACGGCAAACATCACCTTGTCCTACGACTCTGTTTTGTATGGCAGTCAAGTTGTCTCGCCCACTGCCAATCCCAGCTTTGCACCCGAGATCAACTATATATGACTCACCACCTTCCTTCCCGGCGTGACTGGCAAACACGATTTGAAGTTCAGGATATGAGGTGTTTATGGGACTTGCCGCCGCTTGCGACGCCGGTGCCAGGAGGTAACGGTGACAGTCGCACGCCAGCTCAGCAGTCACACTGCTCGATGCATGGAACAAAGATGGAATGGGGCCGTCGTCAACTCAAGGCAATAGGGCGACGACGCATCATTTCTCGGCCCAGGCATAACTACCTTGAATTGCCTACAACGGGTGGGAATCGTCCAACTTCGTCGCTATTGATGATGGCCTTCACACGTGTACGCACCATGATGCTGTTGCTTCTCAGCAACAGCAGCACCGTCTGCCATGCAATACCATCTCCAAGCCTCAAAATCCAGACCTATACTACGCACCATAGTGGCAATACAGACGAGGTGCTGAATGTCCCCTTGTACCGGTACGTCGTAACCCCAAAATCTCTCCGCAAATTGTTTTTTCCCACCCCAAACTGTTCCTAAGAAAGTGTCTCGCGTGCCAGGACCACAGTCACAAATGCCATGATAGCCTCGGGGCCGAACTCCCAGTCTGCCCGAGAGAGTAACAGCAATATGTCGTGCTTCTCCCTCGGTTACGGTCTTTCAGCTCGAGACTGCGAGTACATGGCGTCAATCGGCATGTTCGACCAAGGCCGGAACGCCATCTACAACAACGGCAAGATATGGATTGGGCGGGACGGGCCGAACACCTTCACCTTCATCAACGGTGCTGGGGTGCCGATCATTCTCGTCATGTGGTACGCTTTCAACAAGGACAACACTTCCAGTTTCATGAATATCCGCCGTCCCGAGATCACATACTCACTCCCCGAGACCGGAAGCGCAGTCGAGATCTCTGCTGCGAATGGGGTGCCGGGGGGTTGGTCAATGATTCATAACTACTCTACTCCGCTGAGCGAGTATGGGCAGATCAGGAACACGTTCGGGGAGTTCAGCACGGGCGATTACGCCACGGTTGATGTGTCGAGGTTGGTGAATATGGCGGGAAACTCGGTGACCGTTAGAGTGTTTGGCCACCAGCCTGTCGACACCACTCTACAGCCTGTATGCATCACTGATATGCGCACTTGCGCGTATGTGTGCACCAGCAGGAGTGTGGGATCGTGCGGAGCGACGGGGAGTTATCAGTTGGTGAACTGTGGCGGACCCAACGCGGTGGAAGGGGTTGATGAACACGGGAATCCCACCGGCGGTTGCCAGGGGTGGACGAATGGGGGGCATATCGAAGTTATTTTCCTTTGAGTTTTGGGGATTTGGACGGGAATCGGCGGCTGTTTGTTGGGGGAAAAAAAAAACCAGAACGAGGGTTGAGAGTGGGGTGTTGAAAGGGAAATTTGACAATGTTTGATTTCTACTCTCGTTATATTCGATACGAATAACCAAAACCATGGACTGGGGTAAGAGCCACAGCCTGAAAATGACTGCTCATGAAAAGTGAAGGGATTCCGAAGTTGCCTTGTGGCTGGCAGTGGATCATCAGATCGCAGGGGCCTGTGGGGCGATTGATAAGCTGTGTGGCTGTTATCAGATGGTCGCACAATGCCCCACTTCGCGACCACATCATCTGGGAGCACTGACCGTCTCACCACGGCAGATTCACCGGTGATGCTTTGTTGCACCTTTCTTTCTCTTCTCAGAAGAAAAAGTTGCCGAATCATTGTTTCATCGCTGATTTTGGCCAAGCACACGTGAAAATGAGCGACACAAACAAAACCACCGACGTTGTGGCTCCCGCCGACGCGCCGGTAGTCGCACCGGAGCCCGTCACCGCCACGGCCCCAGCTACTGAACCCGCTGCGAAGCCGGAGGCGCCTGTCACCACCGCCATCACCTCAGCCACAGAGCCCACCGCTACCGCCACAACCACCACTGCTGCGCCTGCCGCTACAGAGACAACCGGTGATGCCAAACCTGAGACAGAAAAGGAAGCTTCTCCACTCGCCCAGCTCTGGGAAGCCGCCAAGAACCATGGTCACCCTGAGATCTGGGGTGTGCCCCTTGCCGACCCGGCCAACCACATTCCCAGCCAGATCGTTTTCCAAAAGTATCTCAACGCCAACGATGGCGACCTCGCCAAGGCCAGAGACCAGCTGATCAAGACTTTGGACTGGCGCAAGAAGTCTGACCCGTTGGACCTGGTGCGCAGGATGTACTCCAAGTCCAAGTTTGAAGGGCTGGGGTTTGTCACCACCTATGTTGTGGACGGCAAGGAGGTTGATGAACCCGAGGAGAGAGAGATCTTCACCTGGAACATTTACGGTGGTGTGAAGAGCATTGATGAGACCTTTGGCAATCTGGAGGAGTAGGTTCCCCTGACAAGTCTCACTGCAGTAGTCAGCTAACTCGCAACAGGTTCATCAATTGGCGCGTCGCCCTCATGGAACTCGCCCTCCAAGAGCTCAACATCTGCGGCGCTATCAAGCCCATCACCGCCGACTACGACCCCTACAAGCTCTTCCAGGTCCATGACTACAAGTCCATCTCCTTCCTCCGCTCCCCTCCTCACGTCAAGTCTGCCAGCGCCGAGACCATCAAGGTCTTTGCGCAGAACTACCCCGAGCTGCTCAAGGAGAAGTTCTTTGTCAATGTTCCAGCTATCATGGGCTTTGTCTACGGTTTCATGAAGCTGTTTGTCGCTCCCAAGACCATCAAGAAGTTCCATCCCATGTCCAATGGCGCGAACCTGGCCAAGGAGTTTGCCGAGAGCAGGATCAAGGGGCTGGGGGAGAAGTTGCCGGCTGAGTACGGTGGTAAGGGCGGGGAGTTGAAGGCTGTGGGGAAGGAGCCTTTTTTGACGGCGGAGTAATTGGTCGATTGGAAACTGTTTAGGATCAGTGGATTGGTAATGGCAAGAAAAGGAACAGTAGGGGCTGATAGAGGGAATCGGGACAGAATGGCCTGTCTGTTTGTTAATGCAGAAAGAAATGGACTACACCAGAAATTGGCAACTACCATTATCACGAAGTGTGATGCCTGAATTGCGTCAGCCTGTTTTTATGTAACGTGCATAAGTATTGAACTTGAATAACCCCGCATTCCACATGGTGCTGTTTGGAGGACCCCACCTTTTGTATAGCTAGCTATTTCTTTGAACGACCGAGTTTTGAACGGTGCTGTTTTTGTCACTACATCGTTGCCATCGCGCCCTCAGCTCATCTCCCAGACCACTGGAACTACCTTACCTACTGTGATAAAATGCCCCTCATAACCGGCCTCCACCATGTCTGTCCCGTCCCGTCCCCTCCTTGACTTGGCTGTAGCTAATATTCCATGACAGGTCAACCTCATCGTCCCACCCAACACCCTCCCCGAAGCCAACGCGTTCTACGGGAAGACGTTGGGTCTGACGCCCCGGCCGGTGCCGCAGTTGCAGAAGGACAGGCTGGCGTGGTTTGATATCGGGACGTCGGGGCAGCAGGTTCATATTGCTTTTGGGAGGCCAGAGGTTGATTTCACTGAGGAGGCGAAAGGGGCGTCGAGGCATCCGTGTTTCAAGGTTGGGAGTTTGGAGGAGCTGGGGGAGTTGCAGAGGAGGGTTTGGGGGCATTTTAGGGGTGGGGAGGAGTGGGAACGGGGAAGGCCGTTGGGGTGTGATGAGCCGGGGAAGGAGGATTCTGGTGAGAACTCATGAGGCGGGATATTGTAGGGGGAATGGTACTAACGGGTGGTTAACAGGTGCGAAAGGGGTCGAGTACCCGACGAGGTTCTTTGCGAGGGATTATGCAGGTAATCGGTTGGAATTTACGCTGTGAGAGGGGGTGATGATGGGGATGGGGTCTTGGGGTTGTGTTCACTAATCATCAGGTGATTGGGATGGCTTTCATGCTAGCTATGCTAATTGATCATGATAGTACTGAATTTGGATTTTGTTGGCTTCATACCTATTCTTTGATAAGGCTGACCGAGGCCCGGTAATCCCGTTCCCATTGCGGCCGAGTGCGGGTTTCTCATGGCATTCCCCTGTCAATCCTCATTCAGAATCCTAATATCTGCAAGTTCACGCTCAGACCTTCCTCACAGTTACATCAAGACCAAATGCTGGGTTATGCTGGCAGAGCATGCAGCTGCTATTGGTAAACCCTGCTCTGACTCAGCGACCCGAACAATAGAATCTTCTTCGGATGTTCCACGCATACTTCTTTTCAGGGAGGCAAAGTTCCCGCGAATGATTTGGAAGGTGCTGTGCTTGGGCTCATTATGGGTGAGCACTTGCTTCTTGGCTTCACATATCGGGTTGGTGAGATGCCGACCCCGCGCCTACGATCAATGAGCGACCTCGAGAGGTGGAGATGGAGGGGGAATGTTACACTCAAAAGGGTTGGTATCTTGCAGCCTGATGCGGATAAAAAGGGTGGTCTGCTGCCTGTTCCACCCTTGAATCTCTTTTGCTGATCTTAACATCCCTCCAAGATGGCAACGGACGAGATCTATGACTTTATCATTGTTGGTGGTGGGTAGTGATCAGTGACCCTTGTTTGCATGCTGATTATGGTACTAACAATGCTACAGGTGGTCCAGCTGGCAGCGCTCTGGCGTATGGCCTGTCTCAATGCCCGAAGCCGCCCAAAGTTCTCATCCTTGAAGCAGGTGGTGACAATGAAGACAAGAACCTTCGTGTCGATGGTCAGCGCTGGTTGACGTTCACGAAAGAGGGGATGAACTGGGGATATAAAACCACCCCTCAAGAATTTTGCAATAACCGTGAGATTGACTACTCTCGTGGCAAAGGCCTTGGCGGGTCAACCGCCATCAACTTTGGTGTCTTTACCGTGGGTGCCAAAGACGACTACGACACTTGGGCCGAGATGACCGGAGATGATGACTTTGCATGGGACAAGATCAACGACCGGTTCAAGAGGATTGTGACAGTGCACCCGGAAGTTCCTCCGGGGACAGATAAGAAGTATGCCTCGCTCACACAAAATGGCAGCAATGGTCCGGTCCACGTAGGGTATGCCGCTGAGTTCGAAGAGGACCTCCTCCCGCTTCTTGAGCAATTCGAGCAAGGCGGCTTCCCCCTGAACTCAGACCACAATTCTGGCAACCCTCTGGGCATGTCGGTTCTCATCAGCTCAGCCTATCGCGGCCTCAGATCAACAAGCAAAGACCTTCTTGCCAACCTCCCGCCGAGTTTCACCGTCTTGACCAACTCCCCCGTGCAGAGGGTCATTTTCGACTCCAACAAGAAAGCCGCCGGCGTCGAGTCCAACTCTCGGGTCTTTCACGCCAAGAACGAAGTCCTTCTCTCCGCTGGCGCCCTGGACTCGCCTCGGGTTTTAATGCACTCCGGCGTCGGCCCGGCAGATCAGCTCTCCCAGTTCAATATCCCGATCATTGCTGACATCCCCTCGGTCGGCCAGAATCTCCGCGACCACTGCTTCGTCCCGCTTGTATACAAACGCTCACCCAACTCCATCACGCCTCTCTCCTCCCGTTCAGCCTTTTGGTCTGATCAGACACAAATGGATGTGGCTCTTGAGCAGTGGAAGACCAACCCTGGTGCTACACCCGTCAACCCCTGGGGCAAATACGCCTGTGAACTCGGCATTGGCTTCTTCAAGCTTGACTCTATAACCAGCTCAAAGGAGTTCCTGTCCCTGCCAGAACAGGAGAAGAAATACTTGAACAAAGAGACCATTCCGCATTACGAAGTCATCACGCACTTCCCCATGCATTGGTTTCTCCCAGGCTTTCCTGCAAACCAAGGAACCAACACTCTTATCGATTACACCTGCTTCTTGGTCTTCCTCTACAACGCCCAGACTTTGGGGACTGTCAGACTCCAATCATCTGACCCGGCGGTGCCATTGTTGTTTGACCCCAGGTTCTTGGCTCATGAGTTTGACCGGAAGGCTGCCGTGGAGGCATTGAGGGAGATAGTCAAGTTTACTGAGAGTGAAAATTTCAAGCAGGGGGTGGATGTGGATGGGATTATTGCTGGCCCGAAGGGGAAGGACGCCGGTGATGAGGAACTGCTGGAGTATTGGAAGGAAAACATCTCTAGTAGTTGGCACATGACGGGGACGTGTAAAATGGGGGAGGTGGTGGATGCTGACTTTAAGGTGAAGGGGGTGGAGGGGGTGAGGGTGGTGGATATGAGTGCTGTGCCTGTGTTGGTCAGTGGGCATACACAGGCTGTTGCTTGTAAGTGAATTGTCTTGGAGTTGAAGTATGAGGCCTATGGCTAACATTAGGGTAGATGTTACGGGATATACGGCCGCGGAGAAGATTTTGAGAGAGTATGGGCTTTGAGTTAAATGAATTATAGAGATGAAAGATCAGTACGGTAGAAGTGCTATGTAGGCCCTGCGGCATTAAATGGTGACCAAGCGGGGGTATCTTTGGTCAAAATCACCTGGTATGGCACCTGTGAAATCTCTAAACCCATATCCCGTATCGCGCCCATTTCACACGGCGTCGTGTGATAAACTCCGCAGGGTTCAAGAACTCTGATCTGAAAAATCCATGGTCAAACACATTGCCAGGAAATCATCGTGTCTGTGTGACAGACTCGCCTAAACGCGTCCCTTAATCAGCGGCGTGCAAAATACCCTCTAAAACCACAATGCTCTTCTGAAACCTCTCGTGTGCATTTATCATCTCCTCAAACCTCTCCTCGAGCTGGCCAATGTGTACCTGCAGACTCGCAATGAAGGCCTCGTCGTCCGGAATAATGAAGTTCGTATTCTCCTCTCTTTGAAGGTGCTCCTTCGCCAATGCTAAACGCCCCTCCAAATCACCATCCACCACATCGTCATCCTCATGCATATTCTCCTCCCACTCCTCATCCATAACACCAACCATCGCAGATGCTGGCAATACGATTTATTGTCAAGAAATAGTGCTTACCCCTCGTGAGGGGCCATATCATGTCAAAATCAGCAGCTTTGTTAGCTCCCCAGACCTGAAAACAAGCGGCTCGTCGTCTTTGCTTGTATCCAAGGTTGGCTATGTCGTTGTCGGAAGGCATTGTATGTTGTGCGATTGTGTTGTCTAGAAAGCTGTTAGCACCACACCTGTCTTTGGGGGGCGAGATGTTCTCGACTTACTTGCGTGATGAGGGGATTCTGTTTGAGGAAAGTGCTTTGAATTCAACAATAAGGACTATCCAAAATGCGCTTTCCCTGATTGAGGCTATCAACGTCCATGTGGTGCCTTGGACTGCCTCTCGGGGATTGCTGCCCGAGGAGCCATGATATCACCACTACCGGTGAACACCTGTACCAGCAGTGCAAGATATTATTACAGGGTGATTTATGGACTGATGGTTGAACATGTCCTCACAAGGGATAATCGACATCTGATGGTGTTGAAATATAGCATTTGGAAAATGGGTGGTGAAATAGCAAGAGTTTCGAGGCCAAAAGGCCTAGCCTCTCAGAGTATGTGTCATCAGTCGTCTTCCATCTCCGATACTGCCTCTGCAAACTGCTTCCATAACTCAGACATCCCATCAACATTTTCATGCTCTTCTCCTCCATATAAAAGCCACATCTCGTCTGCTCTCTGGATAAATACCCCTGCCTTTTTCAGCTCGTTCAGCTCGATGTAAGCTCTGGCAAAATGGGCATAATACTCCACCAGCTGCGGCTGTAGTTCTTCTTTTTCGATCAACATCATCGCCTCCCTGACCAGCTGGTCAACCCTCTCCACACTCCCCAACTCAGCAGCCTTCCCCAAGGTCTGGTAGATCTCCAGGATCCTGTCTCTCCGATCATCAGCAGCCTCCCTCTCCCTTGCCGGCGCAGCGCAAAGTGCACACTGACACTGAAACCCCCACGGCTGAAGGACCGCCTTCCTCTGCTCGTGAGTGTACCCGAGCGGTGCATCTGCAATCCCATGTCAGCAACCCGTTCTACCCCCAACTGACAAAACAAAGCAAACTCACAGCTATGCGCCACCTCCTCCCCCTTTCCGATTCCTCTCAGAGCAACCACTTCCATAGCCATCTTACTCGGCACCCACCTCCAAAACGCATTCGGCCTGCAGTTGTGATTCACCCTCGACCCCTCAAGAAAAAGCGCCAAGTGCCCCTCCCCCGCGATCTCAATCCCGAAGCCGTTTGTCCTTAGCACGTCCACGACTACAAAATATTATTAGCATACCCGTCCTGACTCCATCACATGACAATATCACTCACCCCAATCCTTTTCATTGCTAGGGTTACTCCTCGCCAACCCCTCCACCTCCCTCCTCGTCTCCTCGGGCAGATTTCCCACCGCCACATCAAGCATCCTCCTCTTGTTCTTGGCCGAGTACCGATCCCCATTGATAAACTCCAACCTGACGATCAAGACGGGAAAGCCAACCATTATCGTCTCGTGTTGCTTGAAGTTGCCTGTTGCAACCAGACCAAGGCCGCGGTTGGGGAGAGGGGCGATTTTCCATTTTTCTGCGGAGGTGTTGAAGCGGCGGAAGGGAGGGGGAACGAGGGAGTCATCAAGGGCAGGGGAAATTAAAGCTGCGGCTAAGGGGGGGAAGGTGATGACGGAAAGGCCTTGGTTGCGGATGTGGGGGGTGGTGAAGATGCAATCGGGGGGTCCGGACTCGTAGCCGTCTGATGGGGTTGGGCACCAAGGGGTGGGGGACCAGAAACTGCCGTCTGACTCGAGGGGGCAGGTTGGGATAGGGGAGGAGAGGAGGGGGGTGGTGAGGCAGGTTGTGTATTGGGCAGATGCGAGAACTGAAGAGGAGAAGGTAGAGATGACGAGGAGGGAGATGGTGGCAGGGAGGCGCTTCATTTTGATGTGGGGAAGAAGATAGGTCAGTTAAGTGAGGGTACCGTCATCTCAATCGTGGACGGTGCTGAGATATAAGTCGGCTTACAAGAGCGAGGAGCAGCAGAGACATGATACACAAACTGAACATGACACATGGTCGGTTCTTGTTTTAGTCTATACAGCCGGCTTAGCCAGGAAATTATATCAGACGGGTTAACCAATGAGGGAGGTTTTGTAGAGTCTTGTGACTGGTTGAGCTTGGATAGTGGTGGTAATTAACCGAGTGGAGGGCCAGGGTCATTCCAGACAGAGTCCTGGGCAGGAATCAGGATTGACCTTTATATCTATGAATGTATTGAAATGTCCGCATTCTATGAAGAAGCTGTTAATACTGGTATATGCAAAGCAATGTGATAATTATTCAATCCCTGGTCTAGTCTCACAATGCCGACTAGGTTCAGATGATAGTCGGAGGAGTCAAGAATCAATTGATGAATCAGGGCAATCTCAAATTGCCAGACTGGCCGACACCGCTCCTTGGAAAGTTTAATATCTTGTTGACTGCCCCTGAATGTTGACCTCGGACTGGTTGGTTGGTTGGTGAGCCACAGCAGTCTTGGTGCCGCATGTCGATGTCCGGAACCGGGTGGGATTTTGTGGTGTTCGTGTTCACGTCAAACACGTCAACAAAAAGACATGTCCGATGTGGAGTCTCCCTTCCTTGCTGTGGCCGGGCAGCAACGAAACAATACCAGTCTAAAAAAAAAAAAAATAAGAAAATGCGTGCACGTCCGCGATACCCGGCTATCTGGCCAACCACGGCCCGTCGTTCGCTTAAAAGTGGGGATGATCTACTCCAAGAAAGGAAAAAAATAAAAAATAAAAAAGGGGAGATGCCCTGGAAGCTCGAGCTCAAAAAAAAAAAAGACAAAGCTTCTTGCCCCTCTTCTCATTGTCGTAATCAACTCCTCTTTTTTTTATTTTTATTTTTTTTATTTTTCTTTTTTTTTTATCTTCCATTCACTGCCAACGTTCTTTCCTTTTCCTTCTTCCTCACTTTGCCTTCGCTCCCCCTGGTCCCCCACCATCACCTCTTTTTTTTCTGCACCTGCATTCAACCACTGGCTTTCTTCCCTTCAACCATGCCTCCGTCAAAGAGAACCTCATTACAGGCGGAATCTTCTGCCTCCAAAGACCAGGTATGTGCCTCGTGTTCCACCTCTTTTCTTTTTTTCATGAGCCCGTTTGTCTATTTTCACTCTCACTCTTTCAAAGCGGCAAACAAAGTCCCATTTCCACGCTCATCTTCTCGATTTTCAAAACCCTCATCTTTCTCCCTCAACCGCTCCATTCGATACTAACATTTTTCAACTGAAACAGAAGAAGAAGAAAAACAATACCACAACAGCTGCCGCACCAACGGCAACAACCGCACCAGAGGAGTCAGAGCCTATGTCTCCTCGTAATAGCATCACGGTAGCACATCGAACCATGCCTCCTCCTCCCGCTACGCGCGCTCGCAGCAGCAGCGCTAGCAGCAAGTCAGGGTCAAGTTCTCTTTCATCCAGCCACAGCAGTCCGCCTCCAGTCAGTGTACCCAAGGAGAAGGCGACGCCAACCCCAGTCTCGGACGAGGTGGAGATGAGATCTCCAACAAGTGCGAAGGCTGCTCCAGTATCAACCAGCCCCAGTGCTAAGACTAACGGCAATCCCGTGGTCAACTCCGATACCAACGGCACTGTAGATGACATCCCGCCAGTGGTACACGCCAAGGGCACACTTCAGGTCATCGCTCCCAGGAAGGCCCAGTCACAGATGATGCAACCAGCTTACTCTTTTGAGTTTTGCAACAATATCGATGAGATCACTGTGCGTCAACTGGAAGAGGACATTGCTGCCTACCACAACGACATGGCCTTTGTTCAAGCCCAACTCTCGGATGAAACTCTGACCCCTCAGGAGTCCCGCACTTTCCAACTGCGGTTGCTTGATCTTGGCCACCAGATTCGCCATTGCAGGCACCGGATCGAACAGATTTCATTCCAGAACCGCAAGATGGCCAAACCAATTGGTTATAGCCGTCCTGCATACAACAATGCCGTTACCCCTATGGTCCCAGCAGCGACAGCCGCAGCCGCAGCGGCTGGCGGCATCAATGGCACGTCCTTCTTCACCGCCAAGCAGCGCCCTGACGACACGGTGTCTTCGACGCCGACAACGTCGAAGCGCCCTGCTGAAGACGATGAGGATGAAGGAATAACGGATGGACCCTCCAAGAGAGCCAAGCAGTCCCCTTCACCGACCACAGTAGCCCAACTCACCGAAGAGTACGATTTGAGCGAGATCGAGATCGTTGACACGGGTGAAGAAGGCGACTTACCCGGCGTCATCACTGTTCTTCAGCGTCTCGGGTTTTGGAAGTGCCGCCTCTGCTGCTCTCCCAAGTATTTGCTCGCAGGCAGTGGTAGGTCACCGGCTGCGCCATGCAAGTGGCCACTGAAGGACATCAGCAAAATGATTACGCATTTTACGGAAATGCATAGCGAGCATAGCGTCAATGAGCGTTGTTATGAGTTGGGGATTGCGCTGGCCAAGAATCGCGGACCGTTTGAGTACTGGCTTCGGAGGACGAGGAATCAGAATATTGGGGATGGCAGGTGCCTTGACGAGGCGATTTACAAGTTGGTCAATGGGCAGATGCCCGCTCTGTTGAGGCAGCACAGTCGGGCGGCAGCGGGGGTTGCTATGGAGTAGGTTATGGAGCTCTGAAGGGTATTGCTCTGTATGGATGGGTTTCGCCCTGCTTTCAGAGGGTTGCATCTTGTTTCTACGGGGTTTTGAAGCATAGGATTTTCGCGTCGCGTTGGTGGTGATGGGTGGTCAGGGCCATCATGTGAACGGGCCGTGATCGCAGGGCAAAGCGAGACAAGAGCGAAAGCGATGGGGAGAGCGACATCCTGGACGAGCGTTCATACTGTATTGAATCCTTGTTGCATCAGATATTTGGTTGGAACACGGTTGGTGTAGTGTTGGGCGTGCTTTCCTGTAGTTTTACTTCACCACAGAGAGGTGTCCCTGGGATCACGGGCGAGATCAATCCTGTTCCGACCAGCCATCTGTGAGGTATGACGGTAACCCTCCACCTGCTTACAGACCTTCGGATCTATGGTCATGTTAAAACATTTGATTTTGTACTCTTTGCAGTTGCCTCTCCCCCCACCTGACTCAACTTACCTTATCAGAAAAGCCTGTCATCTGCCAGCTGATATGGGAGCACAAGCCTGGGGTGCTGTGAACCCCAACAATTCACTTGGCTTCGGCCACTCACTCGTGAGCACCTAGACAGGAGCAGACGGTAAGCGCTCACCTATCACCGCTTGCTCCTACCCTGAGGGAATTGATCGCCATTTCCCGGGCTGTGGGTCTCTGGTGGCTATAAAGCGTGATCAACCTCTGCGACTCCTTCCACACACTTCATTCAACCTCCTCCAGTCCATCAGCTAGCAGGTACCTAACCAAGCAATAGAAACCTCAACACCAGCAGCATGATCTCTCTCACCACCTTCCTCACCAGCACTCTGGCCCTCTTTGGCGTTTGTCCATCCTCACTCCCTTCCACTCCCCATCCCAATTAACCCACCCAACAGGCTGTTGTCCACACCGGCTTCGGCCCCGACGGCAAAACCATGGTCGATCTCACCTTTGACCTCCCCATTAACCCGGCCGAGCCGAACAGCGCAAAGATTAGCGTCACCGGCACCATCGAGCAGGCCGTTGCAAAGATGGAGGGGGAGTACCCCGGCTGGGACGCGACGTTTACGTCCCAACCTGGTGCCGCTGGTGGTGGTGGTGGTAGTGTCTCGAGAATCTTTGAACCGGACCACTACGACTGCAATGTCCCCGGGGATGAGAACGCGTTGCAGGAGCAGATCTTTGAGGGGATTGAGTACCTCCGGAGGTTGAATGATACTGCCAGGAACGGGCCCGGGCCAGAGAATTGTGGGAGGGTTAGTTGTAGTTGGAATTCGGCTATTATTTGGTGTAATAATGTGAGTGTTATGAGAGGGGAGGGCGGAGGGCGGTTGGGCTGACCTGTGTAACTGCAGAATGACTTTGAGAAGGAGCTTCAGTGGAGGGATATTGCTAATGCGGCGGCGTATGTTACTGTCAAGTGTGCGCTTGATGAGACGGTGTATGTCAAGGGGCATGGTGAGTATACTAAGGAAGGGTGGTATGTGGTGTTGCGGAGGGATTGGTGCTGAGCAGGCTTGGTGAGTGGGGGTTTAGTTGGGCTGGGATGCAGTTTTTGAAGCATTTTTAGGTGGGAGTTGGGTTAATGGCCTGGTGTTGATGTTGTCGTCACTTTGAGGCGAACACGGATAAGGCACCGAGCTTAGCTACTTAAATCGCATGGATCCTCTTTTGCGAATAGCTTCGCTGTCACATACCTACCTTCATTTTGCATTCTGTGATCGTCAATTATCTCATCTCATGCCTAGAAAGTTTTGCTGGTGGAGAGCCGCGCAGGTGGGTTGGCCTCCAGCAACGGGTGGCATGTTCTCCGCCGCCCCTGCCTTACAACTCGGGGCTGGCTTCAAAGTAAGTCAGATAATCATTCTGGTCCACAGCCCCGGGAGCCATTCTCGTCACTTGGAAGCACATATCCGCACGCTGCGGACCGGGAGCAATGGTGGACGTCACGAGCTCCACCTCGAGGTACAGGCCAGCCTGGAGCAGCATTAAAGCAGCACTTACGGCCGAGAAATTGTTGGAACATCTCGTTATTTCATTCACATAGTTGAATCGGATCATGCAGTGAGCCTACTTGCTCCTGGGTGGGCCACGGCCACTCTCGGGTGAGTATATATTCTTGTCCTCCTGCTCCCGTTGTCTTCTCCCCTTTCCTAACACTCCATCAGACTCACAACCATCACCACCAACCATTCACCGTGATCACAATGTTGACAATCTCCACCATCTTCGCCAGCCTTCTGGCTCTCTCCACGGTGAGACCATACCTCCACACCCCTTGACTTTCCATCATCAAAGTCTCACTAACTAGTATCTCAGGTCACTGTGGCCATTCCCGCCCGCCGCGCCGATGACCCCGGCCCCAACTCGGGCATTGACCCCCAGGGAATCCTCGGCTACGGCACCGTCCCCATCTCCTGGGACCTCCCAACCGACCTGAACAACCCCTCCGCCGGCACCATCACCGTGACCGGCACAGTCCAAGAAGCCGTCGCAGCCATGGAAACCGCCTACCCAGGCTGGAACGCCACCTTTCAGTCCAAGCTTCCGGCCCCCACCGTGGAGCAGCAGGAGGACGGCGACGATACCTCTGACTTGGGCCTCTTCTCCTTCCCCACGCGCGAGTCGTTCACATGCGACCTCCCTTACGTCCAGGCCAGCAAGCGTATGATTTGGGATGGCATCCGCTACCTCCGCACATTGAGTGGTTCGGCCAAGAATGGCCCCGGTAGCCCGGGCAAGGGCAACTGCGGGAGGGTGAGCTGCAGTTGGAGTGCGGCTATTTGGTGGTGCAATGATGTAGGTTTTGTCGTGTGTGGTGTTGATCTATGGAAAATTACTAACAATGACGAAACACAGAATAACTTCGAGAAGGAGGTTGGGTGGAATGATATTGCTGATGGTGCTGAGTTCCTCTGCCGCTCCAACTGTGTCCACAGAAAGAAGGACGTCTTGGGCCAGGTGTTTTACACGGATAAGTGGAGTGTGACTGTTCGTCACGATCAGAACAACTGCTAGAAACCACGAGGATGGTTGGCAAAAGGGCAGGGGGTGTTTGGGTGGAGCTGTGTCCGGATGAGACAGCAATGATAGTCTCGAGTGGATCTGCGAGACATGATAGCCTCACATTGCACAAATAACAGACAGCTTGGTTGAGGATGATTCCAAGGTGAACTTTGTTGTTGTGATATGTCCTGTAGCTAACCAAATGGACCATACAATCCCAGATATTCTACCCAACCCAGTACCTATCGTCAGGCCCTAAAACATAGACCAGCCCTTAACGGGTGCTGCACCTGTAGGATCCAATGGTGGTGCGATCGCCAAAGGTAGCGCAGCCGTTGACGCCGTTCTTCCAAATCTGGTCGCCAGTGCAGCCCCCGTTTCTGTAGAAGATGCAGTTCTCTCCGGTGCCGTGGCGGATGGAGACGATGGGAAGATGGCCGCTGCAGGCCTGGGCGGGGGCTCCGTTTCTGGCGTAGTGGGTGCAAGACACGCCCGGCATGGACTGGCCGAAGGTGAAGCAGGTGTCGTGGAAGGTGCTGCCGCGGAGGACGCGGTTCTGGACCTGGTCGTTGCAGATTCTGCTGTCGGCGTAGCCGATGACTGTGGAATAGGTTAGTGATGGGGAAGAGGGCAAAGGGAGGGGGGGTGTGGTTGACGTACTCTGCCAGGCTGAGGCGGACTGGGCCGCTGCGAGGAGGGAGACGAGGGAGGTGAGGGAGAGCTGCATTTTGGTGGTTGGTTGGTTGGGTTGTGTGGAAGTGTAGGATGAGGATGGGTGAAGATGATGGGACTGATGGGGGTGATGAAGGTTGTACTTGTAGTTTTTGCATTGGCTCTTTGATGGAGAAGAGTTTGTAGAGAATTGTCCGAGTGATCCAATCGCTGGTTTAGTCGGCCCACTGCTTGTGGAGGAGGATGTTTGCATTGTCGACCAAGCCATGGTGATTTTCTTTTCGTACTCGGCATCTTGGGTGTTGATGATCGCGAGTATGACGGGTGTTTTGGTCGGGGCGAGAATGGATGCTCCATAGCTCCATAGTATGAGTAGGGATGATGATCCTGATGTGGATTCACTATTCGTATGAACGAACCGGGGAAGATGGTGTACCGTAGTGTGGTGAGGTGTTGTTGCAACGTTAATGGGTGGATCGTATATGGAGGTAGGCTAGGCAACAGTACCGGTGATTGGATGTCTAAGGTAGCGTACATTAAGGGGTGCTTCTAATTCCTATTAGTTGAGCTAGGGCTAGATCAGTGTGGAGATGTCGACTCTATGCTACTGATGGTCTAACTCCTTGGTTTACTTCCACCGATCTGAGTTGCGCGTTGTTGAGGATGTTGGGTGTTTTGGTCTCTTACCTTATCTTGTATGGGCTCTTCCTGAGAGCGTCAACCCCGAAGCATTGAGCCGTGGTAATGTGCGATACTCATGTCATCTTGCACATACATCATTCTCCAATTGACCTACATTCCACTATCTAAATTTCCCCGAGCGGCCTCGGACTCAGGCTCCACGTCCCAGACGCTTGGGTCTTGTGTTGTAACCCCCTGGAGCCACGGGTACGCGGCACTCTAACCTTGAATCTACTAACCGCTCAGACATTGCAACCTTACATACCATTTCCTCGGATTTTCGGTACACGAATATCTGAGTCCGAACCTGCTAGCATGGTTTTCTTTCTATTGCTCCAGCTGGGTTTATCCGCAATGCTTTCAACCATTGATGCTGACCCCACTGGACAACAAAGATTCTCGCGTTCACTCTTCACCGATCTTTGACTTCATAGCTCCAAAGACAAACTGGGCACCTCTTACCTGTCCAAGTGGGAATTGCTGTGCACAGGAAGGGTGGATACTGAGGAGCCAGTACATTATGCTGTACCGGGTGTGCCGGTGACCCGGTAACCTGTATCCACCATCGCCTTGGGGTTGCACCCGAGGCTTGAAGCGGCAACTTAATCGGCGGGATGGGTCTGGCCAGGCGTGGAGTGATGGGATTGTTGATGAGGTTTGAGAGTCCGATGCTCCGGATGTGCGGGAGAGCAAAAATGGAGAGTTAGTATTGTTGTAGGACGTCCGTCGAGGGGAATCTCCGGGAAAGCTATCCAACGCCCGTCTTCGGCGTATCCTCAGATCTTGATATCATTCCAACGGTTTGGTCTCTCGCACTTTGCGGTTCAACAACACATCGGAGAGATGGTAGTTTCAAAATCCCACTCATGAATTTCGCACGCAAAGCCATGCTGGCACGAATAGGGTTACAGCTCGGTGGGGCTTAACCCCAGTGTGAGTTGATGACCGGAGGAAGTGGAGAGCATCAGATCCCCTCTCTAGGGCCACTAGTGGCAATTGGGCAGCTGAACCCCTCCCCTTTCCCCGTTAACGCGCTTCCTGATCCTTCATCACCATCTCGTCGACACGTTGGTAACGACTTGAGTCCAATTCCCAGTCATCGGCTTCCCGCCACGTCAGTAGCCAAGATGTCGCATACATGGGTCAGTCATCTACCCCCCCTTCTCCACCAAGACGCCACCGGTGCTGACAGCCTGGGTCGCTCAGGGTCCCTGAAGAGACACCAACCCCGGAGAGCCTCGACACATGTTCAACATATGAGCGTCCTCGACTCTTCCAGGACACCTGGGTGGCATCCGACTCTAGCAACGCGAAGTGCAACCTGATCACCTTCCTTGCCGCGGTCCAGAAGCACAGGCTGCCCTTTCTGCGCGAGACAGACCGGCAACCGTCTCTGCTGGCCAGAAAGGGTGGCCCGCAAGATGTGACTCAGGAAACGCTGAGGGAGGGCATTCACTATGTCTACAAGCACGTATCGGAGAAGGACAAGTCCTTCCCTAGCGAGACGTACCGTCGTCTTATTGACGAGATCAATTTTTGTGCCGCCCAGTTGTGAGGGATCACACACACATTGCCCGTCTGCGTGGGATCTGCTGGGAGGTTCCGCTTGTGAAGCCCCTCGAGAACAGTGAGGCGTGGCCAATCCTTGTTTTCGAAAAGGCTCAATGGGGTGATCTTTGGCGGTTTGCGAGGACTCCGGCTGCTCGGGAGTTGGGCTTCGAAGAGCGACTCAAGATATGCCTTGAGGTTGGCCGTGCCATTGCGGATATGCATTTCAATCGTGAGTTGCCGCTGTTCCCGTGGTCGCCACGGTGTTCACTGACTCTTGAACTGGTTAGACATCATACACGGCGATATAAAGCCCAAAAATGTCCTCATGTTGAAGAGGGAGGATGGCTCGCTATCAGCCAAAGTCGCCGATTTTGGCTACCTCGCCTCTTCTGGTGATAGTAGCAACCTGTTGGAGCTGCCCAATACCTCTCCATGGCATGCACCCGAGCGCCAGGAGCGTTCTAACCTTGCGCCAGCCGAGGTAATGACTGCGGATATCTTCTCCTTTGGCATGGTCTCTCTATGGTTTGTATTCGAAAAACAGCTTTTGAAGATGGCGCAAAGTCCCGATCATGTGTCCGTGTCCTGTTTGGATTACCTGAGTGACCCGGGGCCTGATAGGAGCCAGGCTATAGCAAACAAGCTTCGCTCCACCAACTATCTGCCAGATCCAGCTATCTTGAAGATTCTCGCAGGCCAGCAAATTTTCGCCGTACCACTGGCACAAACACTGATCTCAGGACGGGATGGCCTTGACGGGAAGCTGGGGACTGAATTTAAGCCACTTTTTGAGGGTACTCTTGCACTGGATCCGAAAGAGCCTGTGGCTGACCTGAGAGTGTTACTTGAGCTCAAGGCCCCAGATCCGTAAGTATCTGTCTATCAATGAGAAGAACAAGCTTTCAGTTGGTTATTATCATACTAACCAGGCGCGCAGGAACATGCAACCAATTGGCCTCGGCCCACATGTCAGAGGGTAGTTGATGTGGACTTCAAGGTACTTATGAGCCTACCCAGGTACATATTCATGCTTGATATACATCCGCTGGCCATATTGCCCATGTAGCTCTCGGATAGCCTGCGGAGGCTATATGCCTGTGACTTCCGACTGCGGTATTGCGTTCTCAGAGCCCTCGCCGAGATAGTGGCATCCAATCCCGAGAGTCCATGCGCTGCCGACTTGGCACTTTGTCATGACCTTTGCTTTGGGAGCCTGAAAAAGACCAAGGAAGTGACGGACAGTAAACCGGATCTTGACCTCGACATTGATCTGGCACAGAAAATGGCTGCACTGGACTTGGAGGACTGGGCTTCGCCTGGGACGAAATGAGCCGCCTTAACTCTGGGGTCGTGAGGTCATACGTCGAGCAAGACATTCTCGCCCAGGCCGCAGCAGTGACCAGACAGGACTTGGAACACGTGCAGCATCTATTGAGTCCCGGAAACACAGTGGCTCTAGACATCAAGTGCAGGTTGTTTGGGATTCTACTGGCTCAAGGTCGGTATGATAAAGCCAGAAGGCTCAACCGCAAAGTCATGACGGAGTCGATGGTAGCACTGTGTGCAAAGCACCGCCGGAGTCTCATGGCCTCGAATCATCTGGCCGTTATTGATTATCACCATTACTACGAAGACGTTGAGGGTGAAGGTCAGAAGTTCCGGAATGCTATGGCACTGGCCGCTGAATTCTTTCACCAGTGGAAAGAGGCTTTCGGCGAACACGATCTCGACACATTGAAGAGCATGAGCCTTTTGGCAGGGCTTGTCGTTGAGCAGACGCAATGGGTTCGAGCCAAGGAGATCCATACTCCTGGTGAGGATTACGAAAGAAACGCTGGGGCATGATCACCCAACGACCTTGAGGAGGGTGACAACGCTATCGATACTGCTGTACAAGCTAGAGCAGTCCACCGAGGCGAAAAAGGTATGCGAAGAGGTCTTTTCAAACCCGAAAGAGGCTTCTCGGAGAGAATCACGCGGCCTCTCTCAATGCCATGAATCAACTGGAGCTCGTTGACAGCGGCGATGATCCCTACGACGACTTGGTACCCTTTGGGGCGTACACGAGGGGTATGCAAGCACTCTGTGACAATCACCGCACCTATACAGATTCCGTCATACACTTGACACGCAGAATGGCCGCCAAAGATGCCAGTGCTAGGAAACAGGCACTGGTCTTCCAGTGGGACATTGTGCAAGTCTACAAGCGGAAGGATCCGACTCTGACGCGTGATGTGCGCGGCCTGTACCTGCAAACTCTGAGACTGGCCAAAGCCCTGAATGAAGACCAAGACAACAAGGACTTACTTGACCAGGCGCTCGGGTATCTGCAGTGGGTCCTTGGCGACTGTGCAAAGAAGCTGGGGGAAGCCAACAATTTTGCGCGCGAGGTGGTCCTGGAAATGGGGCGGGCTAACATGGTGAGAGGCGAATTGGAAGAAGGCACTGAGCAGATTAGTACTGTGGTGGATGTACGAACTGCCTAGTATGGCGAGGATCATCTTGATACTCTCGTGGCTTTAGAGATGGAGGCGGAGGGGGCCTGGGAGATGGGCTTACAGGCTCGGGCACTTGATTGCTTGAAGGATTGTATCGAGGAGGTGAAAGCACTTGTGCGGTTTGAGCATGGATTTACCAAGAGAATGCGAGAACGCTGGCAGATTTGGGCTAGCCTTGGCAACGGTGGAAGAGGCAACTCTAGCGGGGGAGGCAGTAGGGGGGGAGGTAATCGGGGGAGGGGTAATAGAGGACGGGGGCAATAGGGGAAGGGGAAGTAGGGGGCGGGGCGGGTAGGAAGCGGGAAAGAGGGGTATGTAGAAGACGATTATGGGCAGTAAGTCAGGAACGTTGGCAGGTTTCTACGCTGGGTAGATGGTGAAAGATCTGTTCGCGCACAAATTCACATTTCGATACACATATTCAACCTGGCAGGTAACACAATGGACGGTTCCTACCCACCCGGCAGAGCAAGAATTATCCTGTTGGGCGACAATTTATTTGGCACTTTATGGTGTGACATTCATATTGGCAAGTGCCGAGTGGAACGACAGCATTGATGCGACACTCTAGTCCCAGAGCCATGTCCCGATGCTGCCCTAGAAGAAATTATATCAGCTTTTCTAAAAGTACTGACGCGTTGGTCACTATGCCGTCAGCAATATTTGAGAAAATAAGTTGGTTATTGGGTTGTAGAGATGGAGCCAGATTTAGACTTGAGGACATCTAGCGTTGGAGGCAAAGAGGGACGAGTGCCTATACCTTGTTCATGGGGCTCTAGATGATGTTGCGTAAGCGCTTGGTACGACATACTTTAAATGTGTCTGTTTGTTGCTAGGTATGGCGTGATGGTATGAGGGCGGTTTGTGGGAACGATACTGAAATCATCCTTTGGGTTTCAGCATGAAGCCCATCAGATAGCGGAGGTACCTGGCCTTTGTGGAATTCATCCATCTCCTCCTATAACTCGCAGCTCGGCAATCGAGTTTGACTCCGTATCTGCATGATCCAGATTATCACCAGTCCCTCGATAGGTATCTGCCTTGTTTGCCGGATTGCAGAGGGGGTGTTACACTACATTTGCTAGTACGGAAGGTATCGTCAGGAACCGCAGCTTGGATGCCCTCGTTGACCCTTTTGATGACCTACTTCACATGGCGATCAATTAGAATATCCTGTGGGCTAGGTTTCACAGCATTGAAGTTGGTCACTCCTTTGACTGTCAGGACGGCAAGCTCAACACCTGAGGTGAGACTGGGTTACCAGTCCCACTCGCTAGAAGAAGGTGATACACTCACCGAGTTCTCTTGCACTATTCCGCTATCTCCGAGGTCACTAGCGCAATTCTTCCCAACTGTCAGTCACGTTCAATGCTACTGTTGCAGTGACGGCACGAGACCAAAAAACCCCGAGCTATCCGTTCGCTTGGGAATAATAAGGTGGTCCTGTCAAATAGATTAAGTCGGTAGTTCGACCTTTCAAGCCATCCAAGCGAGGAAAATAGGAAGGATCATGTGGCATCAGGGACTGCATGGAAGAAGCCGTTGGGGATTCTGAAGGAGGTTTTTTGTGCCGCGCTATTGCAGTCTAAGAACAGGGAACTCGATGGCTATGCTGTGGGAAATATAGTGTGTTTAATATCAAGCAATAAGCGATTTCCAGGCGCCCGGTTCTGCTCTTGTCAACTCAGCCCTGCCCATAGGTTAAGTGACGAATTGACAGCTAAAGATCGACAATCTTGACAGGCGGGGGGACCTGGGGTAACCGTGCTGGATCGGACCCAGACCAAAGAAATCAAGCTGCGGATTTAACACAGTTTTCGATCTACATACCCGATGAATCCCTCAATCACGAAAGTGACGGTCATAGCTACGCCACGGCGTATAAGCTAATAGCACCGAATCGCATGGCTGTACTTTGCAGTCTCCTCGGAACAAGCTGCCGATGGGTCCTATTGCTCCTCAGCCACACAGCAAAAGCTGGTCGCTGATGGGCGTGGCCCCCTTCTCGAATTTTGAAACCAATCAGTGCTTACCCTTTGCGAAGGAGCAGGTGCAATCTCCCTCAGAGAACACGAACAGAATGCCGGCATCCCAAGGTTACATTCTTCGCACTGCGACGTTGGGACCGTGCAGGAAGGATGTTAGCGAACTGACACGTCCCGCAGGCTGGCGTTGGGACGGTGGCACCCCATGCAGATCAAAGCCGGGCTTCGCACTTCAGCGAGTCCGTTAAGGGATGCCGAACCCCTATCGTTCTTCCAGAAGCTTACGAGCCTAAAATAGATGAATATTGCGACGGTGATATACATCTTGTTTCTCACAGCATTAATACAACGCCATCGCTAACTCCGCGAACCACCATAGTTACCCCTGGGTATTGTTAGTGGTGGGCTGTTACAATATGGACAGGTTCGAGAAAGGATTCGTAAGCTCTTCAATAGTGTGATGTCAACTTCCAGCCGCCGTAACGCTCAATAATCAATACGCCCATAGCAGACTAACAAGGTTGGCCGTTTGAACTTAAAAAGATGAGATGACGGGTGGCGCCGGCTCGGATTTAGGTCTGTACGACTAACCTCAACCTTGGCATAAGGGACGTTTGTAGGCCAAGTAGACGTCGGATGCGATATGCAGCCGTCTTACTCATGCACTGAGATCTCGACCTGATTCATGTGATTAAGAAGAAGCTCGCCGGATCTTGTGTGACCGATGCCAGAGCCCTGGAAACCAACACGAACAACGATGACGCTCTGGCAAGGTTGACAAGGACCACTTGCTCCCGGGAGCAGCCACGTGCAGCCGCATATCACATATCTCTACTGCTTACTTACTTTCCTACCCATGAGCCATGGGTCCTAGGTACTGTTCCTCCCGACAAAAACGGCTCCCGCGCCACACTGACCTTGACAGCTCGCGGGTGCGCTGCGCTCGGCCGAATCCTTCTTCACACCGAACTCTGCTCCATACCCAGGGTAGTTTGGATACCAACTAGGTTCCCATCACGAAAGCCCTCTGACTCCTATCCGCAGTCACCCACTATGGAATGTGTAACCCCCCGCGCGGCCCTAATTTTCATCCCATATTGCGACCCTAACGTTGACGCAAGGTACACTCCGCGGCTCGTACCACGTGGCCCCATGTCCCTCGTCTGAACAATAGGGGCACCCGCAAGCTGGGAGCAAAGACCCAATCCGAGCTTGTCACCATTCAAGGAAAGGATCGTCACCTTGCAGCTTTTATTGACATCTAGCGCCTCCTCTGGTATCAACATCAGCCATGACAAGCCCTCGAGAGCTGATGTCGTATATACGAGACGGCACAAAGTTCCTCGACAGCTTCATCGTGTATCAGGCACTGATACCTAGTCGTCCAGGAACAAACATGACAATGCTTAGACACGGCTCTTTGATCCCGCAGGGTGCGTGCTCAAGCTGACCACCACCGCCATCCCCACGCTCTGGACGAATGCGGCGCTGTTAAAATTACCATCACCAATGCTTCCCTTTTCTGTGAAGTCTGCCTGGAGCGGTGGCATGATCGGTCCGCCGTTGCGGATGAGGCAGGATGAAGCTATCCTCGTGGACATGGAGTTATCGGGCTGGCCGGAAACCTTCCTATACCCTGGAGGAAATATTGATTTCAAAGACGCCTTCGTTGAAGACATCACGAGTATAAGAAGATGGCCATGTGCGCGTTATCAAACACCTTTGTCTCACATCTTCAAGCTGAGAAGGAGCCTTCGGAATACTACCTACTTCTTACACTCTTTTGATATCATTACTTTGCTTGACCAGCCGGTCCATCAGACACTATGAAGCAGACGCTTCTTGCCCTCGGGGCTTTCTTTACAGCCGTCACGGCTATCGCCCTTCCTCTTGACTCTTTGCAGTCGAACCCTCATCTCACACCTCTGAAGCCTCGTCAGGGTTGTGAAAACACTCCGACTTCCCGTGAATGCTGGGGAGAGTTTGGTCTCGATACCAATTACTACACCACCTGGCCCAACACCGGAAACACCAGGGAGTACTGGCTCTCTGTCCAGCAGGGAGACTGCTCCCCTGACGGCTACCTTCGAACATGCATGACCTTTAACGGCACTATTCCTGGCCCCACGATCTTTGCCGATTGGGGTGATGACCTTGTCATCCATGTCACCAATAACATGCTGGAGAACGGGACAGCCATTCACTGGCATGGTCTCCATATGAGGGATAACTCTCTTAATGATGGTATGTTGACTTTCTCATACTACTCCCCCACGAGGGATCATAATGTTAACGGGTGTTGATAGGCGTGCCTGGCGTTACTCAGTGTGGTATCCGCCCTGGTGACACCCAGACCTACCGGTTCAAGGTCACCCAATATGGCTCGACTTGGTACCACTCTCATTTCTCTCTGCAGTACGCTGAAGGTCTCTTTGGCGGCATGATCTTCAATGGTCCGGCTACTGCAGACTATGAGGTTGACCTTGGCAACTTGTTCCTCTCTGACTGGGGCCACACCGAGGCATTCCATCTCTGGAGTACTGTCGCCAAGGGCGGTAGGCCTCCCACGCTTGAAACAGGTCTCATCAACGGCACCAACACCATTACTCCTAACTGCAACCCTGCCACCGACGCTCGCTGCGTTGGACAGGGTGCAAAGCACGAGATCATTTTCAAGGAGAACACAACATATCTCATCCGTCTCGTCAACCCAGCTGTTGACTCAGTGTTCGACTTCAGCATTGATCAGCATGACCTGACTGTTATCGCCCAAGATCTTGTCCCAATCAAGCCTTACACCACAGACTCGGTTCAGATCTCCATGGGCCAAAGATATGATATCGTCGTCACAGCCAAACCCAAGAACAAGACCGCCGACGGCAACTACTGGCTCCGCGCCGGACTCATCGCAGGATGCAGCGGTCCCAACCTCAACGCTGCAAGCATCACCGGCATTGTCCGCTACGACGAGGATAGCACTGCACTCCCCTCCTCCACCAACCACAACACCATTTCCACCAGCTGCCTCGGCGAACCTCTCGCCAGTCTCAAGCCCTATCTCGAACTGAACGTGACAAACATGTTCAACACCACCCTCGAGAACCTGGGCACCAGGCCACAGGGCGTCGACGGCGCGGAGTGGTTCCAGTGGACGCTCAATACCTCCTCCCTGCACCTCGACCCGTCCCACCCCACGCTGGAGCACGTCTTTAACAACGAAAGCATCTTCCCCACCCCTTACAACGTGGTGGGTGTGCAGCCTTCCGGCACCGGTGAGCAGCAGTGGCAGGTGCTCATCATCCAAGACCAAACTCAGATTGGGTAAGTTTCTCCCCTGCCCTTTCCCCTCACCATCCATCATTGACTAACGCTCCTTCTCAGCGCCGCCCACCCAATCCACCTCCACGGTCACGACTTCTGGGTACTGGCCGCAGTTCCCCAAGCAACCTTCAACGGCGACACCTCCGGTTTCAACACCGCCAACCCCTCCCGCCGCGACGTCGCCGTCCTCCCCGGGCGCGGCTACCTCGCTATCGCGTTCGAGCTCGACAACCCCGGTGCTTGGCTGGTGCACTGTCACATCGCCTGGCACGCCAGCCAGGGCTTGTCCCTGGAATTTGTTGAGAGCCAGAGCAAGATCAGGAGCGGACTGCTGCAGAGGGACATCGATGAGTTTGAGCGGACTTGCCAGAGGTGGACGGGCTGGCCGCCTGTTCACCCGCAGGAGGACTCTGGTATCTAAGTGAGATTTCAGGCTCCTAGGAGGTGGTAGTTTCTTTTGTACCTGCTGTACCTACATGGGGGTTTCTTTGAATTTTTGGGTCTTGGATAACTGGTTGGTGGTTGCGCATAGACGGGGTCTCGTTATGGGGTTGTGTTAGTGTATGAGAACACTCTCAAGGTATTTCGTGCAGGGTAACAAACTGACAGGGAAATGTACTTTTCGATTGGGTTTGTCATTGAAACATTGGTTCATGTGCACTATGTGGGGATGAATGATGTTTGGATGAGTGATGTTTGGATGAGAGATGTGTGGGTAAGTGATGCCTTCGAGAGTAATGTTTCAATGACCAAGCGAATCCTGGACAGCCGTATCTTATGAGATGAGAAGTGCCTGGATAAATCATGCCTGGACAGGTAAGGTAATGTCATGATGAGTCGTGCCGGAATAAGTTATGTTGTGACGGTTGATGCCTCACACATAAGGATTTCCTACAACGACAATGTCTGTATGAGTAATGTTTGCATAGTCAATATTTGCATAAAGAATATCTGGATAAAAATGTCTGATTGACCAAATCGCTTGATCAGTGATGTCTAGATAAGTGATGCCTGGGCAAATGGCACCCGGATGTGCGAGGGAGGGTGTGGGAGACTACGCCTGTTGCATTGTTGGGTAGCGTAGATGAAGTAGCGTTGGGTTGTTCGTCCGACGAGGTTCGTACTGCCTCCCTTGTTCTCGTCTGTTCACTGACTGCGTTGCAATTACCCATCACGGATTTATGAGTATATGTTCCCAGGCAATAGACGGAACGCTACAGCCAACGTGAATGGCGTTCCTGCTCTCAAGTGGACCTCCACAAGTCACTGTCGGTCCATATATCGTACACAAATCACACTTATTGAGCCTCTTCCAGTCTTGGAAGATACACCTGCTCAATCCTCACTCTCATGACCCTCTCAGCAGAAGCAGGATCCATCCCCTTTCCCTGCTCGGGACCAGCCCTCATCATCTTGCCGACCAAGAATCCCAGCTTGCCCTGGGGGTAGGCTTTGCTCTTTCCCTGCTTAAACTTGAGGAAGTCCTGCAACACCTTCTCCTGGCCCTCGATCACCTCATCAGCAATGGCCGCATAGTCTGCCTCGGTAATTTCCTTGTACCACAAGTCTTGACTGTCAATCTGCTCAGTCACTCCACCAGTCGCAATCGTTCCCCGGAAAACATCCCAGAGCAAATCCTTCGCCACCTTGGCCGTGACCTTCTTCTGATGCAAGTAAAACAAAATGGCAGCCAAATCCTGCTCCGGCACTTGACTGGTGACCTCCTCAGCAGCGGCCTCCCCCACCTCTTCCGCCTCAGCCAACTTCCCCAACTCATGCAGACACCAATTTGCCGCCAGCATTGTATGCCTCTGCTCCCCCCCTTCCACCGCCTCAACCCCTAACATCCTCTCCAACTCCTCCAACACCCCATAAAAATACTCCAACCTCCCCTCCATCAACATCAACGCCATCGCATCCCTCTCGCTCAACCCAAACCTCCCCATCAATACCCCAACCTCCTCATCCGGCAACATGCCCATTGTTTCCTCCAACCTCTCCACCAAGTCCCTCCCAATCACCACCGGCCCCAAATCCGGATCAGGCATATACCTATAATCCACCTCCCCCTCCTTCCCCCTCAACCTCCTCGTCTCCACACTCCCTAGGCTCCACCCCCTCGTCTCCCCTTCAATCCTCCCCCCCTCCTCCAACACCCTAATCTGCCTATCCCTCTCAGCAATAATCGCATCCTCTACAGCCTTAAAACTACTCAAGTTCTTAATCTCCGTCCTCGTCCCCAGCGCTTCTTCCCCAGTCCTCTTGACAGAAACATTGACATCCGCTCGTAAACCACCTTGCTCCAGCCCAGAAACACAAGCATCCACGCTCTTAAGCAGCATCTGCACCTTCCTCACAAATGCCGCCGCTGTGGCAGGGCGGTGGATACACGGCTCGGTGATAATTTCCACCAGCGGCACACCCACCCTGTTGAAATCAAGATAGTGCGTCGAGTTAGGTTGCGCGAGCGTCTTGGCCGTGTCCTGCTCCATTTGGACTTGTTTTATCCCCACTGTTACCTGCTCCCCGTCTTCTGCTGCGATGCCATCTCGCGGGTACAAGGTTACCGAACCTGATCGGGCAAAGGGGTGGTAATACTGCGTTATTTGGTAACCAGAAGGTTGGTCCCAGTGGAAGTAGTGTTTTCGGTCGAATCGGGAGATGAACTCGATGTGGCAGTTGAGGGCTAGGGCGGCGCGGATGGCGGGGATGAGGGTTGTTGGCTGGAATGAGGGTTGGGAGCCGGGGATGGCGAGGTCGAAGGGGGCGACGTGGGTGTTGGGGTGGTGGTGGTGGGCTGCGTCGTCGGAGCTGCCGCTGGGGGTCGAGGCGGGGGAGAAGAGCTTGGAGGGGGTGTTGAGTTGGGCATGGATTTCGATGCCGACGGTGAGGTCCCAGCCGGGGACGGTTTGGTTGTCGGATTTTTTTAGCTTTTTCTTGGGGGAGCCGGAAAGTTTGGCGGCTTTGGCTTGGTCTTTGAGTTGTTTGCGGAGGGGGATAATCTGGGATTGCTGGTCGGAGGGGGTTGGAGGGGTGGTGGACAAGGTTCGGAGGGGCAGTATTGGTGGTGCGAGGGTGGATGATCTAAGATGGAGGCAGCCGCGGCGGGTTAATTGGCCGGTTAGAAGGTATTTTCTCAGCTCGGTGGTGGGTATTCGCGCCATGGTTGCGGTGTTGACTTTGCCATCTTTAAAAAAAGTTCGAGGCTTCATTGGGATGACGATGAAGCTTGGGTGCGACTTTGGAGGTGGCCCAAGCTCCTTTCCCTTGTTGCCAAGACTTGCCGCTAAATGTGACGTCTGCTCCACAACCTCCACACTCTTGCCACAATATAATTATGACACTTGAGTAGGTTAACATGCCTTTGAAGGTCAATTCATAGGTCTTCAAAAATAGTTTGAAGGACACCAAATATAATTTAAACACTTTTAAAAATAGTTTAAACGCTTTTACTAATAGCCTTCAAAAGATCATAAAAAGCTCTGTTAAGAAAGTCAACAGGTGTTGCAGTTAAGCTAACAGGCAGGACGGACTACGTGTGGGGTACGACACGCACAGTCAATCGTTAGTAGAACTAATCAGGACGGGGAATAGTGTGACGAACCCCTATCCAGAACCTTTGAAAGGAATACTGGTCGAAGGCACTTCTGAACAATTCTGGTTCAGTACAGCTAAATAGTGTACAGCAATAGCTTGTCTCAATCACAATAGTCTAGATACTAACGATTGTGACTTGTATTGCATACTTCGGAACTGTCTATCTACACCAGCCAGTTCCTCCGTATATTGAAATGGTGAGAAAACACACAAACCAACCACAACACCACAAATATACCCTCAACAGGGTCTCTGAATGGACACACCTGCGTGGCAGTGGCTCGCTCGCAGGCCGCACTCCACGTAGGACAAAGAAAAGACTCTATGGGCTCGCAGACCACATAATAAGCACCTGATCGGCCTGATCAGAGGGCCAGAATTGCCTGCACGCGTGCAAGGCACAAAAATATGAAGAAATAAAAGTCGATGTCCTGTCTAAAATAGAATGTCCGAAGCAGACCGCTTATATACATGACCCTTGAACCCCCGAATCCTCCGAGAGCCCCACTTCCTTACTCAAACCCTTAGGCCTGTGGCCGCACCCCAAACCAGTAGTAGCTTTCGTAACCGTCGAGGATTAATAATTAGTAATTACCTTTTATATAAAACGCTATATAGTAATTAAAGTACTTAATCTAATTTAGGCTTACCGGATTAATAATCTAGTTATTATCGGTAATTATAATACGTTAGGTAAACGGTAGGTTATATTTAGTATATTAATTAGTAAAGTAGTATTACGTAGCTAAAATAATAAAAGGAGGGATAGCCTAACCGAAGGTATTAACTCCTTAAATTACCGTTACCTATTCGCGGTTATTAAGCTAAGCTAATTTCGCCTTATTAAGGCCGTCTAAGGTCGTAATTACTATACCCGCGAAAATAATACTTATTATAAACCTAATCTTATCGAAGTTATAGATATCGTTATTTATAATACTATACTTAGCCTTAATATTCCGTATAAACGCGAACTACTTACTAATAATCTTTAGATCCTTACATTTGGCCCTCTGGTAGTCGTATCTACGCGTAAAGCGCGTACGGAGCTTTAGCTAGCATTTAATAAAGTTATATGCCTAGAGTTTACTAATAGGGGGCGCGTCGCGTACGCGTAATAGTTAGTTAGCTATATCTTTTACACTATATAATCTTGGTGGAAAAGCTCGCGTATATAGCTTAATAATATATTAAATAATAGTATCTTCTTTGGATTAAGTAAGCTTTTTCGATTTGGGCATAGTATCGCGTCGTGCAGGCCGGCCGGCGCGTCGGTGTTTAAGCGTACTGCGATCGACGTTATATATCTTGGCTGCCGCTAATACACTTAGGTTTTTATTATTTTAAAGAGCCTAAAGGGCTAAGATTATATAGGCTTCCTTTGAAGTAGATGGCATTTTGGATTATTGAGAAAATTAGGTTTTGAGGGTGAGGTTAGGCGTTGCGTGAAAAAAGTGGTCGCTCGCTTATATTGGTCGCTCGCTTATAATGTACGTTATCTACGTTGTTGGCATCGAGTTCTTGGTCTTCAGTTACAAGGAGATCGGATAAATTACTGACGACCTCTTGAATGCGGGCGTCCCTGATGATGTATTTCGTGTTACCATCACTGAGAAGGACGTTAAATGCAATGGGCTTCTCGTGAGTGCCATTCGTTGGGATACCTTCCAGAGATTGCTCCCTGAGCGCTTTGGTCCATTGATACTGGCATGGAGACTGTTGGGGACCCATATGGCAAACTTTCGAAGCGCGGCTCTCCTGCGGGAACTGCAAACCATCCAGTTTGGGCAGTATAGCCTCGCTCTGGCTGAAGTAATGATGTTAGCGGTCCCGATGACCCTGCCTGACACATGATCTTCGATCGAGTCGTCCCTCCGTAAATGGAGGACAGATGCCAAACTCATCTCCTAGACAAATTCCATGAGCTCGCCCACCGTGTATCTGGAGAGTCCCGTCCGAGAGCCTCGTAATTGTAACAAATGCTGAGGTGTTCATATTCGTTGTAGAGGCGGAATGTTCGAAGAAAGACCGATGCTTGCTTCCATAAAGTTCGGGACTTTGTCGTGAGCAGTACTCCCGCACCTTGGCCCTCACATAGCTGTACATATCCCGTTGCCTTTTCCCGAGTCCACCATACTCCTGAAGAGCCTTGAGCAGAGAGTATGAGAGGACTCCATGGTGAAATCCATCAGGAAATTCGAACTCATGGGCTTTCTCGTGCGGGCTGCTTGCAGTCATCACAGCATACCTCGTGGGATTCAAGAGCCAGTTGTACTGCATCAACGCATCCCGGATTATTGTTGATGGCTGTATGTCATCCCGTACTGACGCTTCCCCAGTCTCCTTGGTCGTCGCGACATGGCTGAAAGGAACGAATCGGACTTCGAGGTCATCATCACGATAGAAGCTACCAGAGAAGCAACAGACTAGGACAACCGTGACGAATAATCCCTTATCCACCAACCCTTTCAAAAATTGCCCAAACTTTGATCCTCGGAGAAATCTGAGCGAGTTGGGGTTTCCCGGTTATCGTAAGACCGCCAAAGTCAAGTCTCCAGTTGAAGACCTGGAGAAGGAGCCGTACGGTAGGCATCGAGTCCCATGCCCAGAAAAATGGATGTAGACAAAGTCACCACTCCCGCCCTTTTGTTTGACCGTGTTTATAGCAGCCACAAAATTTCGGTACGTTGCTTCAGCCAACTGGACAGAGGCTCGCTCTTTGTGCGTGGATACTAGTACTTGATGAGGTGCATGTCAATAGTTGAATTTAGGCATCTGGCGCTGCTGACTGAAAGTATGCCCCGATGTCCAAAACATCGTTTACTGATCCCTGGAGTGGCTTGTCAGGGTTGGAGTTGATGCCGACGAGGATCGCGAAGCGAGAAGCCTGTGCATGGCTTCGAACTTGAACCTCTAGGAATGCTGGTAATTCTATAGAATCGTTGCTGGGTATCGCCGAGTCAAATGACAGCAGATGCTAGTGTCAGTGATATTCGTTGTACAGAGACGCCTTCTCTCCGCAGAAGGATCATCGAATGATAACAGGGTGGTGAATATGGTTAATTAGCTCGACTACCGTGGAAAAGACAGCAAATTTAATTGAGGAGAAGGTTGCTGCATGTATTCATCAGAATGGCAGCCCGACCCAGACTGCCAAAAGCTTCCAGCGCCCACGACCCGGGCCACCACCGAGACACACCGCTTCCCGCATAACCCACATTTGATCAGGCTGCCGCCAGATCATCCACATCTATCTCCTCTCCATTTCGGACCGGGTTGCCCTTTCACCTTGATGAGATAGTTACATACTCTTCGTGACTGGTCATGGGTTCTTTCTTCCTGGTAAGCAACAGCAAAGTTTTTTTGTGGACTGGTATGCTAAAGGTTCGAAAATAAATTCCTTCCACGACCTCTACCAGAAGAGTTTGCTGCCCGACCATGCGTCATCTGTTGCAGAAAACACCTGGTTGGTGAGGCAGTCTAGCACTGGACGTCACGGGAGGCAGTGCCCCTTGCTTGGCATGCATTGAGTAGGTATGTATAAAAACCCGTCAGAATAGCGGCTGAGCATGGCTGACAGATTTGTTCAAAGAGACCACGAATCTGGGACAAAAAACGCTAAATGTTTTCAGTCAAAACAGTTCAATGCATTTAATCCCAAGCACTTGCATGCACTCAGTCAAATGAAGCCCCTTTCTCTTTATCTTCTCGCGTTAGGGAACACTTCTCCAGGACCTCCACTTCCGAACCACACCATCGGCATGAAAAAGAGTATTGACAATCTCAAATCATGGCGTTGTATGACCTGTTCATAGACTAACCGAAACTGGCACAGTCAAGGACGTCAGAAATGGGTATCCACGTTACACAGCACTGCTGTCCACTCACGACCCCTATCTTATTTGCCGGCGGTTCACCAAGATCAGAGCTAGGCTTATGCTCTTGAAGAAGGATAAGCTCTGCGTGTTGGAACAGACACTCGATAAAATCTACCAAGAAGAAACCTCTCCGCTCTTCCTCGGGATGAGCCGTCTTGATCAGAATCCAGCTAGACAAGATGTTTTGTCAGAAATCGAATCCTCTCTTGCCGAGTATGATGCATTCGTGGAGAGAACTCATCGCACGCTATTGCTTGCGCCCGGCCATCCCAGAGACGTCCAAAGTCTTCGTAACTAGCTTGAGGGGACGGGTTGCATTTCCAAGGTCGAACAATCGTATATGTCCCACAAGGGAGAACTCGCATGCTTGGCTCCGCCCGGTGATACCGCGTTATTTCACCTGGAGTCATGGATGGAGGACAAACTTCGTCAGTTGTTTAAATCCTCTTTCAGAAAGCTACGTACTAACCCTACCCCCTGGGAAGGTAAAAGGCTGACGGCTTCATTGAGCAGAGCCCATATCACAATCTTTTGTCGGATCGGAATGGTTTTATGTATACCGGCCCATGGGTTAAACGAACAGCAAAAGTACTTTGTTGTTTTTGATCACACTCCTACTGATCATGCCGTGGTTTTTTGAAAATCTCACCAACATCTTGTCCATCAGACTCTTCGTAGTCATGGCATGCATTATCTCTTACCTCGTCATACTCTTCGCCTTAACCAAGTCAAGGATCATGGACTTGGTGTTGGGAGGTGCAACGTGAGTTCTCGAGCCCAAGACTTTTGCGTAGCCTTGGTGTGTACTCATCCGAGACTTTTAGGTATGGCACCGTTCTTATTGTCTTGGTGTCCAGTACCACGGACCACTAGAATATTTGGAATGGCAACAACACAGCTTTCTGGGGATAGCAGCCTTTTCAGCCGGTCGTTCTATAGATCTTGGTGTACATATGCTACAAAACATCCATGCACACACATCACACATAAAACGAACGTGCGACCACTGCACTTGACCCCGAGATTACCACAGGTCGGCGCGGGTACATCTCGAACCTACTCAGGGTCCATATACAGCCTCACAAACGCATAATCCTCAGGACTACCTGCGATCGTGGGAACCGTTCACAAACTTCACTCCCTCCATCCTCAGATCAGCCAGGCTGATTATAAATGCGGCAAAAACTCCGTCCACTCCACCGTCTCATACAACCCCCTCGGCGCCCCCCTCAAACTCACAAAAGCCTCCACAACCAAATACACCCTCGCAACCACAAAGCCCCCAAAACCACATACACCCCCAACCTCCGTCCCCACCTCACCAATTTCCCCCGCCCCTTGCCATCTTTCCCCGTCAAAGTAATCGGCATAGAAGGATTAACCCCCGAAACCCACCCATCAAACCCAGGCCAGCACTGCCTCGCAGAGAAAAAACCCCACAACACCACACCCGAAGCCGTTATCGTCAACGCAGAAACAATCCACAGTATCCTCTCTGCCTCTGCAACAAAGCTAAACGTCTCGAAATTGTTGAAGCCCGCTGAGCAATGCAGCGCTCCATAAGCTGCGGCTGTGGCAGCGAGTACGGCACGGAGGCGGTCACGGTGGATGTTGACTTGGCCAAGGGAGAGTTTATGGAGAGAGGGGAAGTTGACTATGTGAGGGGCGAGGTAATCTGCCTCGCCGAAGAAGTGGGCTAGTTTGGGGCCGAAGCCGAGGGTGAAGTAGTAGGGCTGGTAGTCGGGACGGGAGGAGCAGAGGGTGCGTAGGCGGTCGGCGGCGTGGGAGGCGGTTTGGAGGAGGGGAGGGGGGATTAATGGTCGAGTTTGCGCGGTAGGGTCGGTGGAGGAGGGAGGTTTTTGAGCATCGGGGAAGCCACGGCGGCAGTAGCGGCTGTGTCGCATGGAGAAGGTGTCGTATGGAGGCTTGAAGTAATCGAGGCATTGAGGGGAGACCAGGGGTGCGTTCAGGTTGAATTGGTAGCGATAACTGGTGTTTCTTGCATTTGGTGGTCTCTTGCTCTCAGCTGTGGCCGTGTCGGTTTCGGACCAGAGCTGACCAAAGCCGAGGAAGGCAGCTGGGTTCCTGGAGCCAGGGGACCCGATGGAGAGGTGGGTTCTCAGTTCTGACAGCTCTTGACGGGAAGTCTGCGAGACAAGTGCGGGTGTTTGATCTGGCGAGGAAAGTGCTGGCGATGGATAACTCTCTGGCAGTCTCCAAATCCTTTCATCATCTTCGTCTTCCACCACATGCACAAAGCACCTGATGTCCATGATTCCATGCTCATCCACGCCACTTGTCTCTGGCGAGCAGAGGTGCATGAGCGCCAGCGCCTCGCTCCTTCTCTCATCAACTGGGAGCAACGTCGGCACCAGAATATCCAAGGGCTTGTGCCACCACAGCAGGTAGATACCCAGCGCACAAGCAACATGCCCGCAGGTGTTGATCTCCAACAAAGATATTGGCAGATGCTTTGTCGCTCGACCAATCACCTGAATCACCATCCACCCAGCCTGGAAACAAACAATGCTCTTTGCCAGCCAATCTGCCTTGCTCTTATCCCTAATCTGAGACTCTTGAATGGTAGGCAGATCCCCCAAGAACGACAACAGTCTGATACCCTCAGCGGTAACAGTCACTCGCCTCGGCTTTCCATCGACATCCATCCCAGCAGACTCAGGGAGATCAGCCACAAAGCCGCCCATAACGGCAAAGAAGCACTGCCCAACATCCCAGACTTGCCCGTTACCACCCCGACTCTTGACATCAATTTCGATTTGCCCCTTCAGCCAGGTAGCGACAATGAACTGCGCTGCTGCTGTAGCCACAACCACCTCAGGCGCGAAGATTCCGTAGACGACCCATTTCGCCTTGTCAAGAAACTGAAGCCGAAGGCTGTTACTGTGAGACTCGGGTGGTACGTTGAGGTGGAGTGCTGAGAAGACGCAAAGTGTGAGGGTAACGACACATGAAAAGACAAGAGAGAAGGTACCCCGCCCATTGGGTTCAGGCTGCCAGCCTATTTTGTCATCCTCTCCAAAGACGAAGCCCAAGAAGAGGAGAAATAGCACGGCGCTAAATGTTGCCATTTGGCTGAAGCACCATTATCATTTTCAGCACTTCTGCTGCACAAGTCAAATCTGAGGTGCAGTTGGGAAGGGCTTTTGACCTGCCCAAGATAACGACAACACCTGCAGCTGAAAGATTGAGGTTTTGTGGGCGTTGCTGAGAAGTTGCCCACTTAGTATGAGTGTGCCTGGATAAGCCGACTCCTCAGCGAATGAGAATGCTACAATTCTCCAAGCTCCGTCTTACGCGCTGACGCATCCACACCTGATGCGACTTTGCTGGATTACTTCCTTGGCTGGGGTTTGTGTCGAGGAGGCTGAAGAAACAAGACAAGGCAGACTGGACAATATGGGTTAAACCTGCTGTGATGTGTAGGTAACTGGTGATTCTCCAGATTGTGTTCGACACAACCATGAGGCCGTAAGCCATGGAGACGGGTTTTGCACGAATACTTCACTTCAGCATCACCGAAAGAGTTCAGTGATTCATTTTCACCTTTGATTGCAACGTTCATCAAGTTTCATCAATTTATGCAAACCTCCCCTCTAGCCCCTACCTGTCATTGCCCTGCCCCACGGCGATCAAAAACCACCCTTAATCCCCCCCAACGTTGAGTAATAAAGACTGTTCTTTCCAGCATTGAGTATAAATCAAAATTACTAGTTAAATAATACAATAATCCTTTCAAAAATCTAAGTTATCTATTTACTCCATTTTTTCCACTTTAGTATTGAAGTAGATCTAGTTTTTTATAACGATAATAATAATAATAATAATAATAATAATATATTCAGAGCCAATCAAATTTAAACTTTTACTTAATAATAACCGATTTACTGTAATTATTGCAATTTAATTAGTATAAAGTTAATTAAATACATAACTTTAATTAATAAAAGAATTATATATTAACATATTATTATTATTTATTTTAAATTTTAAATAACATAAATTAAAACATATTTTTTTAAAAAAATTAAAGTATATCAGAGATTATGTATTTTTGATTTAGTCTATAGAGGTTTAATTTAATTTTTATTCTAATTTTATTCTTCAAAACTTTATTTTTAGAATCTTACTAAACAAGATACTATACCCTTAAATTTTATTTTCTTAGATATTAACATTATTATGTTTATTTGAAACTAAATCCAAATATAAAAACAAATCTATTACCTACGGTTTTCAATAAGTAATACTTCAATAAATTATTGAAATTAAAAATATATTATTAATAAAAAATATCCCGTTTAATTTCCCTTTATATTTTTAATTTTATTAACGATTTCTTTTGGAATATTTAATAAATGTAACTAATCCTTCTCTTAAATCAAACTCATATATAGCATCTATTAATACAGCGAAAAAAAACAGTTAAATAGATACTTTATTGTCACAATCGTGGCTCAAGAACCAACGCACGGGGCGCGGGACGCTCCTAGCCAATTATTACGGACCAACTGTGACAAGGGCTGTAATATCAGGGCTTGGAACTCATGGTTCAATTCAGGCTAATAATCTTCAATGGCCTCGAAGTCTGTGATACCGAAAAGAAGAAGAAGAGATACAGTCTTGGTGTTTCTAAACGCGTATTTTATCCTTCCTCGCGTGGCCCGTGCCCTTGTTGGCCTCAGGCCATCGCTAAGTCCTTCGATATCCTCCTGGCCAGTGGCCTTCCTTTGATAACCGCCATGCCTCTGTTTGTCTGCCTCACTTTAAATGAGAGGTTCTCAGTTACCCTCCCTTGCAGTTATCGGCGGTGTTATTGGGCCTGCAGGTAGTTGGCTTTTGCCGGTATTTCCCCCTTCTTATACTCGCCCTCGTATCGGTTTTATGCCTTAAGGTGTTTTAGTTGTTATGGTTGCGTGAAAGGTTTAGTTGGCTATTAATCGAAAGGTTCTTTTAAACGGGCCTAATATTTTCTTATTTAGCTTTTTAGAGGGTCGACGGGTTTTAATATACCTAGCGTTAAGTATTATAAACTAATCCTATTTAAACAAAAGTATTTCTTTTCTCTTCGAGTTTACTTACCGCTTTATACGCTTACGGGTATCTTCTAAAGAATTCTACGCTTCTTTATAAACTTAGGTTATTTAGTATACGTATAGCCGGCTCGAAGGGTTATAAATAATAGTATTCGACGAGGGGTTATTAAAGGTAAGGTAATAACCGTAGTTAATAAAGAAAGGCGATATACCTATTAGTATTTTATAGGTATTATTATACGTAAATTCTACTATAGAAAGTAATTTATTTTAATTAGCTATTTCGTAGTTAATAAAGGCGCGGAGATATATCTTTAATTTTTAATTTACGATTTTTATTTATCTATCTATTTAAGGATAAAAGGCTATATTTATACGGCTATTAATACCGACGAACTTTAGAAAGTCCTTCTAAAAGTATACGGTAAAGCGTAAATCGCGGTTAAAAATAATATTTACCGGTACGCCGTAAAGTCGTTAGTATTCGCGCGCGAAAATCTAAATTAAGTTATTAGTTTTCTTCGCTTCTATACGTAAAGGAATAAAGTATATTATTTTAATAAATATATTTATAATAACCTAAATCGAGTTACACTTAAAAAATAATAAAAAATCCGTAATAAAGTTTATAGAGATCGCTTTCCACGGCTTTTACGGAATCTTTATTAGTTAAAGTAACCCGAAGGTATTATAGTGTAAGTACTTATTTTATTAATATTTTTTATATTTTCGTACGTATTCGCGAACTTCCTAATCTATACTTAGCTATTAAAAATTACGTCGAATAAGGTCGATAGTCCTATTTATACTTAAATAACCTACGATAACGGAATTATATTTAGATTCGAAGATCTTTTTTCGCAATGCTAGGTCGTTAGGGATCCTCAATAGGTTATTATAGTATAGTAGACCGTAGTCCTCGTATTTATTTTTAAACGGTATTACTAGATTCTTAATATAGTCGGTATCTCTATTAATAGCTATCTTAACCCGGGTAAGGAAATCGTTATTTTACGCCGAGGTAATTAATATATTAGTAAGCCTTACGGAAGAAACTAGGAAAGAAGGTCCTTTATTTAACGGTAAAAAGTAATAATTTTTTAAAACCGAAGTAATCGGCTAATCTTTATCTTCCCCTTTTTTAAGCCGATACTAATCGAGTTTTAAAAGTACGTCGGCTTTACCGTTAAATTGTTTAGACCGATATATAATAATAAAGTTATAGGCGGCGAGCTTTTACGCTTACCTTACTTAGCGTCTATTTAAGACCTTCGCTATAGTAAAGTATATTAGGTTTTAATAATCGGAATATACTTCGATATAATATTTTGCCCCTTCGAAGTATTTTTACTATTTTATAAAACAATTGACTATAGTTAATAGCTCTTTATTATATATTTTATAATTTATTTTTAGTTTAGTAAGCTTTCTAAAGTAAAAAGTAACCGGGTAGAGCTTACTATCGTTCCCTTTCTAGGACATTACTTTACTTAAGGCAAAGTTAGACGTATCCGTCTTTAGGACCGTTAGCTTTATTAGGTCGAAGTAAGCAAGGATAAGAGTAATAGTAAAGGCCTCCTTAAGCCTATTAAATATTATTTCTATAATTTATATTTATTTTTATTAATGTATATCGAGCTTTAAGGATACCGTAAGGGCTTAAGTAATAGCAGAAAACCCCTTAATAAAGCGTCGATAAAAGTTAGCGAAGCCGATAAAGGATTAGGTAACCTTAAGTATAATAGGTCTTTCCCAATTTAAAATATAGTTTACCTTCTCTTTAGATATAAAGATCCTATACTTAAAAATAATATATTTAAGGTACTTAACCTACCTTATAACCTATATATACTTCTTTATTAAAATAATAAAGTTATTCTCTTTTAACCGCCGTAATACTTTTTTCGTAAGCCGGTTATATTCCTCTATAGTCTCGGCGTATATAAGGATATTATTAACGTACGCTAATACCCTTATATCGATTAGGTTACTAAAGACTTTATAGACTATAGCTTAGAAGGTAACTAAGGTATTAATTAGCCTAAAATATATAACCGTAAACTCGAAAAGACCGTAACGGTAGCGGAAGGCTATCTTCTACTTATCTCCCTCCTTAATTCGTACAAAATTAAATCTACTTTTAAAATCGATTTTAGTAAAGTACTTAGCTCCGGTAAAACGATCTTATAACTTATTAATAAGTAATAGAGGATACCTATTAAAGATAGTAATACTATTAAGTACTCTCTAATCTACTACTAGTCGAAGGTCGTCTTTATACGTTCTTTTCTTCTCGATAAAGGCGTCTTTATTTATTATAAAGAGTAGAGCACTATAAAGGGACTTAAAAGGCCTAATCTTTCCTTCGGCTAGCATTTTATTTAGCTATATACGTAAGAACTTAAGCTCTTTACCGTTAAGGGAGTAAATAGGCTCCTATAGTAATATTTTACTATTTATTAAGTCGATCGTATAGTCCTAGGGCTTATAATTAGGTAGCCTTTTAAATATATTATAAAGGACTAATAATATTAGGTCCCGGAAGCGTTCGGGAATAAAGCTTCGATCGTCTTTAACGTTAAAAATAATTTTATTAGCCTTCCTAAATACCGATAGACTAATATATCGTTCGCGGTATATAGGAATAGTAAATATAATCTTTATAGGATTTTAATCGTAAAAGCTAATTAATTAGTATTTTTAAAGCTACTAGTATAGTAGGATAATATTATATTTTATATCGAGCTTATTAACTTCGAATTATAATTTAGTAAAGTAGTTTTTTAAGTACCTAAATACTACGGTATCGGTATATAATATTTCCTTATTAATATTTCCTTTTTTAATAAAGGATTAAAGGTAGAATTTAGGAGGGTAACGGAAGGTCTTAATCGCGAAATATATAGCTATATCCTTTAATAAGATAGGAACGGTATTACTAAGATCTAAAAGAATATATACCGGGTATTCCCGAAGGTACGCGTTAGTACTTTCGATAATATTTATATTAACGATAGGCCTAGTCCCTACCTTAGGCCGGTATCGTAATTATTTATTTTTATTTTCTTCGCGAGGGCACTTAACTCCCGTAATAATAACGCTAATAGGCCGATTATATCCTATTAGCGTAGTTAAGCGGCCTAATAAAAACCCGTTTCGGTATTAAATATATCGTTATTATATACCTCGAAGACTAATAGGTTATTATTATTAAAATATATTATAATAGTATTAATTCGTACTTTCTTTAAGGGTATTATTTCTTTCTTTTCTTTCTCCGCCTTCCTTTTAACTTTAGCTACTTTAGGGAGGGCTAACGGAAAGTTATTACTAGAGATATCCTTTTTAGCGAAGTAGGCGAGGGTATAGTAGTTATTACGGCTATATCGCTAGTATATAGACCCGTCCTTTTTATACCTATCGATATTATTTTAGGAAATTTCTATTAATATTTTTTTTACGGTTACTTATTTAATATCTTTTAAATCGGGTTTAACGTTTAAAGCCTTAAAGGGTACCTTATTGCTTCTTAAAAATAGATTTAACGGTTATTAAGAGTGATTTTAGTAGGGAGGGCCCGACTTTAAGCGCTCCGAGGTCGAAGTAAGTATATCTTTTTCCGCCCGGTAACCGACTAAAATACTAAGATTAATAAGTATATTCTTATAAATATAATTAATTTCCTAAATAACGTAAAAAAAGTCCTTATCTATCTCCGGGACTCCTCCTTATTTTAAATAAATTAATTTAATAATTTCGTCCGGAAATACCTTTAAAATATAGTTTTAAAACGTAATTCCTAACTATTAAATTACTTCGTTAAGGTCTATAAGCTCGGTTAAATATTATAAGATATTTCTTTAATATTAAAGCTTTTATATTTTATAGGCGTTATAGTACCTTTCGGCTATATCCCGAAAGCGTTCTTAAATAGTAATAATATAATTACTTTAGATATCCGTAAGGCCTAACCTCCGTACTTAATTAATTCGTTACTAATACTATATTTAAGCTTTATTAATAAAAAAGGATCTAACCTAATTAATCTTAACTTAGTCGGTAGGAAACCCTATAGGGTAAAAGTCTATATATACTTTTACTTTAAGTTATTAAAACCTAAACTTAAAAAGGTCTTTACTATTGTAGGCTAAGGGTTTTACTATATATACCGGGTTAATTTAAACTAGTACCTAAAAATATTAATAAATAAATCGAATAAAATTATTTTAACCCGAGGGATTAAATAATTAGAGGCGGTTACGTAAGGCTAGAGGTCCTTTAAATAGTCTTCCTCCGGCTTTATCCGTAAGTAATCGCCTTTTACGGTAATCCTCGTAAGAGTCCTCTAACTTCGAGTTATTAAAGTTAAAAGGAGGTTCCCCGTTAATAGCGATAAATTATTATAGAAGGAAGCTTCCTCCTCCGCCACCGTTAGGTATAGGCGTTATATATATAGGACCGGCTCGAAAGGATTTAAATTAAATATTAACCTATTAAACTATACGGCGTATTTAGGTATCCTATAGTACCTAAGTAGTTAAACGTTTTTATATATATTAAGTAAAGGATAATATTTTTAATAATATAGCTATAGATAAATACGATAGTCGTACCGATATCTATTAACTTACGTTACGCTAAATAAAATTAATATCGGTATTAAGATTCCGCTCTATTTAAATACGGAATTCTTTAAGATCTTTTGCTATAAACTTCTTAACCTATTTTATAATATACCGTTTATAATTATTAAAAGTAACGGGATTAATAAATTCTTTAATTAAAAGTCCTATAATATTTCGGTCGCGTTAGGTAGCCTATTCCTAAACATTACTATTAAACCTTTTCTAAAATATAATCTCCTTTTCGAGGGTTATTAAAGTAGAGTAGTATCGGTTAGCCACTTCGCTAAGTTACTCGATAGTTTATTAACGCTACCGTTCGTCCTAAATAATAATTATAATAGTTTTCTAAATCTAGTTCGTAAAAGTAATATTATTATTTTTAACTTATTAACGGAAGTACTTAATTTATTATTTAAAGACTTGGACCCCGAGCTTAACTATATTAACGTAAATAATATATTATTTACGGATATACTTATATTACTATTTAAAGTATATAAGTTTTTAATAATTAATACGCTCCTTATATTACTATCGAGTAAACTATTATATACTTTCGTAGGCCTTGTTTATTCGGCGATAGAATTCGATAATCTATAGTGCCGGGTTATAGACGGCTTTAAGTAAAGGCTAGATCTTAAAAGGGTCGCTTATAATAACTTTAAAGTCTTAAGGCGAGTAGAGCGTAAGTTCTATATAGTCGTCGACCTAGATAGGCTCGGCTAAAGGAGAGCGATAGTCCGCTATATTATAGGTAGAGATAAATATACTGTCGAATTCTTTTTATAGGTTTCGAGCGGTCGTATACGTAAGTAATACCGTGACTAATAATATCGGAAGGGAAATATAGGCTGCGTAGTTAGGAATAAAGGGTCGCGGAATAAGCGACGTATTAAAGGAGTATTCTCCTATAGTAAAGTCGGAGTCTTCGTCGTCGTTAACCCAAGGGTTATACGGTAATAGAACGAATCCTTTAACGATATCTGAGGGTGGCGCTAATAATAATATAGTGGACATCAATAAAGGAAGAAAGCGGGGTAAGTAGCGATAGCGCTATAGCGTCGTAGTGCAGTAATTATCGTCTTCGATTATTTAAAGATTATATATAATAAGGGCTGTAATATTAGGGCTTGGAACTCATGGTTCAATTCAGGCTAATAATCTTCAATAGCCTCGAAGTCTGTGATACCGAAAAGAAGAAGAAGAGATACAGTCTTGGTGTTTCCAAACGCGTATTTTATCCTTCCTCGCGTGGCCCGTGCCCTTATTGGCCTCAAGCCATCGCTAAGTGTGGGGCACCAAAGGGCCCAGGTTTTCCCAGACCCACACCGGTTTGCTCTTAGGGCTGGATTTTCTTACTGTTTTCTTTTGAACTAACAACCAACTACTGTAATACTAATTTGCTTACCAATTTTGGCCATTTTTTGGCCTCATTTTCGCCGCCGGTGACTTTCCTAGGTCGCCAGCCCAACACCAAGTCCTTCGATATCCTCCTGGCCAGTGGCCTTCCTTTGATAACCGCCATGCCTCTGTTTGTCTGCCTCACTTTGAATGAGAGGTTCTCAACGTGCAGTTACCCCTCCTTGCGGTGGTATCGGCGGTGTTGTTGGGCATGGTTGCAGGTAGTTGGCTTTTGCCGTGTGACACCAACCGAAAGTGTAGAGAAAGGCTCGCGGTGATCCAGGTGAGCGGAGCGACAGGATCACGATGAGCATAGTGTGACGAACCCCTATCCAGAACCTCTGAAAGGGATACTAGTTGAAGGTACTTCTAAACAATCCTGGTTAGATACTATTTAGCTGTACCGAACCAGAATTACGTTCAGCTTGACTTGGCTCATCTCATTGACCACCCTGGCCCTGTCCGTAATTACTCTGTTCCCAGCCCGTAGAACCCGGGTCAGCATGTGACTCCGCCACATGCCTTTCCACCCCAACTGCACCCAGATCATTTCCTTGACCACCGGCCTCCAATGCATCTACTCCCGTCCCCATGTTGTTCACTGGTGCTTCGGTGTGATACATCGTGTTGATCTCATGTTGACCTAGTATCGCTTGTGCTGAGCGTCCGGGATTAGCAGTCTATTGTTATCCATGTACAACCATCACCAGAAACTTACACCCCTGAGCAAGTGACTGTTCTTCAATTAGACCCTGCTGTCATGTCAGACAGGCCTGAAGGGGGTTGTGTTCATTCCAGGATGTCTCAAGACTAAGTGGGCACCCTGAGTGGGGGCAACACCATCCTCCCATCCCATTTCCAACGGTATTGGTAATTTGGTTATGATAGACATGTAAATTGGTCACACGGCCACATGGAGTGGGACTACAGGCATACAGGATGGCAAAGTCCGTATTTGTGTGGCAGCTGGGACACTTGTATCGTACGTTGATATACATTTTGAGTGCCTTCGGAGTGGAAGTTAAGAGTATTAGGCAATCGATCTCTGAGCATAGAAACCATAACAGGTTGGACAGAGGTTAAAAAACAGATGTCTTGGGACTTGCACATGGACAGGATCAAGATCAATTCCATATGAAATGACATGGTACACTGTACCACGGTAACGTAGTCCGACTTGAAAAGCGTTCTGTATAAATCATGAACAAGTTTGCTATTTGTGGTGGGTTTGTAGGTTTGCATCATGTTTCCTTTGATGAGGACCAAAGGTGCAGTGTGGAAAGCCAAGTTTTGGTGAAGACGTTGTGAACGTGACGATCGACGTGTGATGTCAAAATAAGCTCTTGTCCATCCCTGTCTAGCCGCTTGGCAGCCACCCCTTTTTAGCTCTCCACACCCGCCTTTGCCATTCGGACACCAGCTCCACCTTTTCCATAGCACATTCCCAACTCCCAGCCTCATTCACATCACCAACCCCGTCGTAAACAGCCTTCTCTGGCCAAGGGCATATGGGTCGTTGCATGAACACGCCCGTGTTTGAGTCAGTTGGCCGATGCCAAGTCGTGGCAACAAGCTTGTCGACCGCCTTCCCCTCCTCGGTCCACGCCATCAGTGCCAACAAAGCATCATGGTCGACATCCTCAAACCCCGGTACGGACCAAGTATCGCTCCCCATAAGTCCTGCCTGAAAAGCGCCTCCAATATTCCATGGTGCATTCGGCTTGCAATCCGGTGTTGAAAAACAGTGTCCCATGCCAGGAATTTGGAAATACCGAATGAACTCACGTACCCCATCCAGGTCGCCCCCAAAGGTGTCAATGGTCTTGTTATAGTACCACCAGGACCCCTTCTCCGGTACCAGGCCATCTGCCAAACCATGATACAAGATCACCTTGCCACCTCGGTCCTTGAAATTGGAGATGTCGTACTGGATAGCTGAAGAATGACCAGGATCCAGTCTTTGTGCCTTGTCGATAATATCCTTCCCAAGCTTTGAGGTACTAGTCCAATCTAACTCCTTGTCGTCATTATCAAGCAGAAAATCTCTAACATACCCCAGGCCATACGGGCTCGGTACCGTCCCACCCAACAAGATCGACCACTGATTCTCAGAGCTGAGTGTCAAACCAGGGTACAGCAACTCCCCATCCTCGGATAGCCACCCTTCATAAACCTTCCTAGCTGTCTCTGCCTGCTCTGCAGTCAGGCACTTACTGATGTTTGTCCCAAACTCTGAGCAAACCAAGGTTCCAAGATCAAACTCGCACTTGTCAGGACTGCTGACAATGCCATCCTGTACTCCATCCACATTGTCACACTGTCTGATGACCTCTTCGAGTAGCAAGGAGAACTTGTTCAATGGAATATAGTACGGGTTCAAGTCGTCGGCAGGCACATTGTACAAGCCTATCTGCATCAAGAACGGGTTCAGCCGTGCTGTCCACCAGGCAGGGGCCCCAATCAGTGCGCCGTCGAAGCTGTCGGGGAATTCCTGTAGCTCTCGCAATCCCTGGCGGCCACCGGTCGAACAACCGCTGTAGTATGTCCAGAGTTTGTCATGGTCAGGTTGTTGGTAATATCTTTGAAAGATCTGTTTACCCAAAACAACGGAACCATGCATGGCTCTCCAGCCCCAGAGTTCCTTCTTCTCGGCGTGGCCATTTGCCCAGGAGGTCTCGAGGGCAGTCGAATTGTGACCGGTGTCGGTCGAGAGGGCCGCCATGCCGTGGTGGGGACCTGCTGCCCTGTTTTCTTGTTGTCAGCACCGATCAACAATGCAATGATTGCGGTGAAGGCGATGCCAGGACCAATCGGACCTCGGTACTCACATGTCAAGCCAGTTGATACCACCGGAGAAGCCCCCATTTCCCACCACGAGCAACCTCTTTGGCGAAGGGAGCTTATCAGGCAAGAACAGCCCAAAACGGTAGCTCGCCGTGCTGGAGTAGTCGATTCGGAGGGTGACGGCGCATAGCGGAGGGAGATTGGTGGGGTTCACTGGGTATGCAGGGTCGGAGGCTCCTTCACCATAGGAGCCGTTCGCAGGGACAGGGATCACGTTCTCGACGGTCGCAGGCGTATTGAGGGTATGCAAGATAGAGGAAAGATATTGAGAATTGCACTTTGGATGTCTCGCCTGCCGGTCATCGTGTTGTCCTTGGGACTGTCGAGATTCAAAATGGTGATTGCGTTTGCATGTCGATGTGATGGTGGCGAAGTGGAGATTTGGGAGAGGGGAAGGTGATGTAAGGGCGTGCAAGGTGCTGAGGAGGATCGCGACTGCTGTTGTTGTGATGAAGCGCCACAGGGTCATCGCTTATTAGTCATTGGTTGCAAGAATATTTGGATGTGAAGGACTAAATGAGGCGGTTTTGAAGGGGGGTCGTCCAGACGTCAAGTGCCTGAGGAAGATATATACCCAATCGGCGGTTCTACATGTACTGACAGCGGCAATAGTGATTTGGGGTGAGACATGGGGTTTGGGGACAACTGGGTTCATTGCCACGGTATTCCTGTTGTGGCAGAGGGACTGGGAAGGTGGCATTGTGGACAGCTCGTTCTGCCACTTGCCATTGAATATCCATCGTGATTAGTTGCAGTCAACTTGGTGACTTTTCAAGGTCATTTAGTTCATTATTGGACGCTTCTCAATCTGATCAGATGACGGGTAGCAAGTCCGTGCCGGGCCAAGTGATCCTGGTGGCTGGGATCCTAGACTCGAGCTTCCAAACAGTAAAGCTCTCCAGGCACACTGGAAAGGTCATTGTGACGACAATAGGAGACTATGGAGCAGCTGTTACCGGGAGTATCCATGGACACAGTTCTCTAGTCGGAAACTGCTAAATCGATCAGTCCACCTTTCCCCAAACACTACTGAAAAGTCCCTTTTATAGTGACGACAGCCGTAACTCTAGACAATTTCTATCCTTCCACGTCCAATCCCGGCCCAACCCCGGCCCAATGATCTATTCCCGTCGCACCAACACCGACCCTCCGATAGCGGCTGAGACCCGGGGAACCACCAACCTCCTCCAGCAGTATAAAAGTAATATGTCGTCTTGTACCGCAACACAAATGTGTTATCAGTTTCGACGTGCCAGCACATCCGTAGGCAAGATAGCCTGGGAAAGGTGACGACATCCGAGGTAGCTGTCCGGCTGTCCAGAGATATCCACGACCAGAATTGATTGCCATCTGACGTAATGGATTATATTCCCTTCATTCCAGAAGTCAGACACGGTTCATCCTGTTGATCCCGCTTGGCCTTGGCGTGTACAAGTGGCAGCTCAGCTACCGTGCCCTCTAACACAAGAACCTCAGTGCCCATGGTGGTAGCATGGAAGGTTGGCAGTTTGTTGAAATCCAGGGGCATGGAACCTCGTGCTACCACGAGATCGGATTTCATCGAATCGGAAAGAGTGTTGGGTTAGACAACGCGACGCTGACAAAATGTCCAAAACCATAAGGGTAACGTTGGCGGGACTTCGAAGTGCTTGTCCCCATCATATCCGTTATTAGTGCTTTCATCATCACTACTCGCAGTCACAGCTTTGGTCCTCTGCATCTGCATCAATGGAGACCTCGCTGCTGAGTCAGCCCATCAGCCTCGTTGTATGCCTCCTTAACAACGATTTTTCCACCATTCCTCTCAATTGGCCGCCAACTTTCGTTAATTTATAGCAAGCCCATGTGAACCGATCGCTCCCACAGCCCAAGCATGTATCCTCCGAGATCATTCATCTGGCTAAAGCTCTGTGCAAGATCAGCAATCGCAAGTAAACGGTCCTTTCCGTAGGTCAGGGAGCACCTTGAATATTTCTCAACGAGCCGATACCAGTCCACAGAGGCCTGGAATGAATCGGTCACAGACCATTTGCTATCCTCTGGATGGAGAAGCAGCGTGCTCCCTGATATAATGTCATCAGCAATCGGACCAGCCGCATCATCGAAGAAGACATGGTGGTCTACAAAGTGTAAGAGTCGTCGTGACAGAACCCGTTTTGAAACACCCAACCCCGTCAGTTGAGAAAGCTTCCCGTAACTTGATCGCCAAAAGAGCCCAGAATGGTTAGGTGGGCGATGGTACGATGGGGGGTGAAGAAGTAGCTGGGTGAACGCAGTACTAGTGTCGGTGGAGGTTTCAGGCTGGTATCCAAAAACCCGGTTGTGCTGTCTCGAGCGGTGTGATCTGAGATCGTGCAGGAGGCATGGCTGTAGACTGCAGCCATCCGCGCAGACTCGCGAGCCCAGTCGTCGGCGTCGTCCTGTAAGATGCACAGTGCATCAATCCAGAGGTACCGATGCCGCAGTGACCACCTTGACTGTTGACCCTGATCACATCTTTCGAACTGCTGACACAGTCAGATTATTAATGTTAGAAGCACCTTCCACTCCCAAATCAAGTACCCTCGTCAGAAGAAGTTCCCCTGACATTGCGGCGCTACCCGAGGCCCCTGAATGGTCACCTGTGGCGTTGATGCGGTCATATTGTTGGCCTGGTAGCTTGGCAACACTGACCCCAACTCGTGACCTCATGGCTTTCCAGCATTCCTGATCTTGGTGCCCTGAATGAGGCAGGTGTGTTAGGATCCGAACCAAACGTTTCCCCAGCAGGAGTACTGATACCAAGGCGACTTACAGGCTGCAAGACTCAGTTTCCCAGCTCCAAGGAATAGGAACCCGACTGGGTGATTTTCTCTTTGTCCTATTCCTGGATCGAAGTAAGCCAAAGATCCAACTGGCCCACGGGGATTGTATGTGTGTTAGTAAATGTTGCACCCCAATTCAGCGGCATCCGGAGATGTTGAAGCTGATGAAATGCGGATGCAAGATGAGCCCCGTGAAAATTCAAACCATGGATGTGCTCGTGGAATCTTCCTTATAATAAGTTTCTTGATATCGAGCTCCAAGCCATGACTGATGCCGGATTCAGAATCTCCGATTATGTATCTCGCGGACCTGCAGACTTGTTCATTCATAAGTTCGGTCCATATCGGCGGGGCAATATTGCCTTCCTCGCGGCCGAAGTTGGCGCAATCAAGATGATGCCAAGGATGGGGATGACGAACCTATGATTTTTTGGTCCAAGGAAAGATTAGGAGTGATGTCTGAGAAGGACTTGATACGGAAACTGGGAGGCTATCACCACATAGCTCCCATTCACCACTGCTTCCCAAGTTTGACTGTGGGTGGGTGCGACAACGCATTGAACGTTGATTGTCCCTATATCGAAGCCATGAGACATCACATCTTGAATCATTCGCCAAATATTCATTTTAACTGTTCAGGCATAAACCCTATCGCACGTGCCATCATCATGAAATCAAAAAAACAGCTCATGAAGGCAATAGAGGGTGATCGGGATGGACCACTCGACAGAATCGGAGGGTGCACAAGTATTTTTATTGTCTACAATGGCCAGAGGGACTTCGGTGTCTCCTCCAAACGTGTGCCAAAAGCCTCATCGACACAATCTCAGATGACATACGTTCGGAATCAGGCTACTCTCCAATCATGATCCTGGCAAGGCGAGCGCATGAGCATGATGAGTATCTCAAGTCCGCGGACGTTCTCTTCTCAGCAGGGTGCATTGCCCAGGTCCGAGTTGAATATGCCTCTTGGCTTTACCATATCATTCAAGGATTCTTCAATCTTTTCCTCAGACACCTAGTCCAAAGGCGGAGGTCACTGGTCAAACTAGGGCAGCGCGAGTTGAGGATATACCGGGATTGGGGTATGAGTGTGGTGATGGACAAAGAGGCCCCCCTACTATATGAAGCATTAACAAGTGCTGGCATTCCGGTCTCTTCCCATCTCTCCGTCCCGGCGTGGTACTGTACCGTATTTCACAGCCTTGACATCGGTATTCAAAACTTTCCGGTACTGTGGCAAAACAGATCTCGTGATTACGACTGTTCTAATGATATTGGACTGACTTCAGTGATGGTTTGGTTGGACAAAGAGTTCAGCATGAATCGGCAAGTTGAGAATGTCAAGGTTGAGGAGCGAAAAAGGTTGCTTGGATGGACATGGCTGTCTTGACATGAGGCAGAGAGATCCGAGGAATCTGGGGCTGAATCGATATTCCACCGGTTGGCACTACATGTCTTCTATGATCGGACTCACAGCGACCAGCGACATGTGCTGGGGTAATCCCCCACCGCAAAGAGGGGGACATTACAATCCACCTTTGGCATGGGAGATGGTATCGAAATTACTGCGAATTGACAGCAGAGAGAGATGCAAGTGCTGGTGTACGCCTAATATGGGTGGCTACTCCGGACTCACATCTCTTTGGAAAGAGTATGGTTTCACACTTTCAGTACTCATATACCTCAGCAGATATAGCACGAATAGGTCGCCTACTGACCTGTTCTGGCGACATATCCTGACCCACCATACTCCAAATTTCATGGAACATATCGTTCTTCACCAGAAAGCATCTCTGTGCTTTGTTCAGTTTCTTACGTTTGAAGCACTGGACCTGACGCATACTTGCTGCATCCTGGAAGACCTAGGGACACTCGAATCATATGGACCCCCTAATCCCATGAAGAGAGCCTTTCATGACATAGCCAAGAGAACAAAGATCCCCAAACTCAAACACTACAATTTGGCATTACCTTCCTCCCTCTTGGGTATCCATGTTCGCATGAAGCCGTGGCAGGAGATGAAATATCAGACAGACATAACGGAATCACCCCGTGTTATCGCCAATTGCGACAACAAAATTATCGAGGAAATCATGGCGGACCCTTTGGATCAAGGAAACGCCCGCATCCTTCAACAGCTCATGGCAGAATTTGAAGAACCTTTGTCCCAACTCGATACATCGGATCCACGATCCTTGGAAAGATTTATATGGGGTCCGTGGCGTCAGCGTATATCGGAACTGTATGTTGTCAATCCCAGGCTTATTGCACAGATGAAGGAAGTTGCTAGCAATGTTACCACTTGTAAATATATATACCCGTTTGTTTACCTGCTTTAAAGTCCCTCGCATAGTAGGGCTGACCATGTGGTTCACAGATGAAATACCTGTTCGACTGCAGACCTTACTCGGCGAGAAATTCTCCCTGCTTCGTCTGGACACCGAGGGCACAAGTTCTCAGATGAAAAATGTGGAAGAGAAGCTAAATGAATGGGAACGAGACTGTCCGTATTGCAACGTCATGGTACCAGAAGAGCCGGAGGAAAATGAAGGCAGGGAAAAGGATACCAAGGGAAAGCAGAAGGCCACAAAATGGTCAGGTGCAGGTACCAGGTAAACAATAACTTGGTGAGAATTACCTTAAGGGAAAGCAGGTAGATGGGGTCAATATTCATCATATGGCTTCCATGTTCAAATACTGATTCGATGGTAGAAAAGTTGAGATTGCTCATGCCTTCATATCTGGTATCAAATGAACCTCGTCCCGTGAATTCTAAGCATACAGCTGGTGCCTTGTTACCCATGCCCTGCCTAACCATTGCGCCCTACCGTCTATTGGATATCACAGAAAGAAAACATTACAAAGATTAGGTACTGTATCCAAACCCAAACCGAAACAACACCCCTTAAGCCATCCCCATCTCAACCGGCTTCCCCTTAACGCTGTTCCACTCTACAAACACTGCTCCAAGAATACTAATCGCCGACAAAGCAGTGAACACCGTAAAGGTCTGCGTCAGTGCATCATTAAAAGCCCAAGTAACAGCCCCCAAATCCTCCGGCCGAACCACATTCTCCACGCTCGTAGCCCCAACATGCAGAATCGTCATCGGATCCGGCATATCAGGCACATACTTGGCAACATTCTCCACCAGCTTATTCGTAAACACATTCTGCGACACCGCCACAAACAACGCCGCCCCGAGTGTCTGCAAGAAAATGATCAAGCTCGCCCCCGTCGGCACATCCTCAATACTCAACACCGTCTGCACAGCCATCAACGGCTGCTGAAACCCAATCCCAATCCCCGCCCCAATAATAATCTGATACCCAATCCAAGCCCCCGCTCCCACATCCGGCGTGAACGTCGTCGTCAACCCAAACCCAATACTCGACAAGATCGAGCACGCAATCATAAAAGGCACATACTGCCCCCAAATCGTCACCGCCGCCCCAGCAATAACACTAACCAACACCAACGAAATCAACATGGGCAAGTTCATAATCCCTGACCCAACCGCCGTGGCATCCTTGACTGACTGGAACCAAATCGGATAATAATACGCCGCTCCCAAGAAAGCCCCTCCAATCATCATGATGAAAAACCCCGAACTCCAGACACTCCTCTTCTTGACAATCCTCGGGGGGACAGTCGCCAAATCCCCCTGGTAAATCTGCACTCCGACAAAGATGATAATCAACACCCCAAACAGCACAAACAGCAGGATAACCCTCCAGCTGTTCCAGGCGTACTGCGTCCCTCCCCACTGCAGCGCAAGCAACAAGCAGATAATCGCCGGCATAAACACCGCCGTGCCAAACGGATCGAACCGCATGATTCTCTGCGCGAGCGTGTCATTGTTCTTGATCTCCCTCTTTGGATCGGGGAAGATGAACATGATCACCGCGATGGTAACAGCACCGATGGGCAGGTTGATGTAAAAGCACCAGCGCCAGGTGACGTGATCAGTGAAGGCGCCGCCCATAAGAGGGCCAGAAATGGAGGCGAGACCGTACATGCTGCCAATGGCGCCGGTGTAGATAGGGCGTTTGGCCAGGGGGACGGAGTAAGCCAGGATAGTGAGGGCACCAGAGAAGATACCCGCCGCACCGACACCGGCGATGGCGCGCCCGATGATGAGGGTAACACTATTGTTCGCGACGGCGCAGATAAGGGAGCCGACCTCAAAGATGAAAATGGCGATGAGGTAAACCCATTTGATGGAAAAAAAGGTGTAGAAACGGCCAAAGAGGAGTTGGAAAGCGGCGGTGGTGAGGAGGTAGGCTGGTGAGAAAAAAACAGATTAGTTTGACTGCCGTGTGAAAGGGGAAACTAGGTAAGGGTGAGAACAACATACCACTGGCATACCAACCCACGTCTGGCAAACTCTGGAATTGATCCGTAATTTTGGGAATAGCAGTTGCAATGATCGAGTTGTCAAGTGCCATGAGAAAGACGCTCAGGCACAGGGCAGTGACAATGGCGGCGAGCTTGATACCTGTTGGGTACTCTTCGCCATCTTCTCTTGTCTTGGAGGGCTCGAGCTTCTTGCTGCCAGCTTGGGAGACGGCGGTGGGGTGCTTGGCAAGAATGTTGTCCGTCTTCTCATTGTCAGCTGCTGATGTGGTGATTTCTGGTTGCTTGGAGACCTTTTCCGTCGCATCGGTTGAAGAGCCGGCGTCAATGTCTGTCCTGTCCCCAGAGTTGGAAACCTTCTCGTCCTCTGATATGCTCTTGGAACTTGGGGCGACGGTCGGTGCTTGCGACTCGGCTGTCAGCCCGTCCGTCGCTGGCTTGTCCAGCGAATTACTAGCCATGGTGCAGTTCCCAATGTGTGTCGAGTGCTGTTTGAGTTGCGGGGTATAGATGAAGGTTGCTGAGGACGATGGGGGAAGTGGAGATAGTTTCAGATGGACAAAAGAGAGACCAGAATCTCGGGGCGGGACCCTGACGTTGTTATATCTTTAGACTGTCTAACTACTGTGAAAGAAAAAAAGTACCGGGTGCCGCAGGGGGCCTTTTTACAGTAGGGGAAAGTAGCCGAGCGTAGGTAGGTAAGCTGGGCGCTGTGCCTTCAATGCGGTCAGCTCAGCGGACCGGAGATAAATGTACCACTGGAGATAGGAATTGGACCGCACTCCGACCCATGATCGCGGTGGCTTGCTACCAAGACATCTTGGGGGCCTTAAACGAGACGGGCATCGCGAGAAAGTGCTCACGCCTGCCGGCTTGCAGGTCCCCGAGACAAGACGCCCGGGACTTGAGCGACTTGGACCTATGGCAAGGTCCAGGTGTCACGGAACGTGGGGCAGGTATCCGTAGGGTCGGGCTCCAAGGATCAAAGAAACGGTGCTGTTGACGTGTGGGCTGGAGAGTTGTCAAAGAAGCGGACAGTTTCTGTGGGGAGGCTTCCGGAGCGAATTGGTAAGCGACCAAACGGGGGAATTTTGGACCGATTGCGGTGTGTTAGTAAGGGCGTCTCAAGAAAATGGAACTGATTGATAACAGTGACGTTCCACAGAGCGTGACTGAAACCGACATGTTGTCGCAAACGGAAGTCGCCTCCTTCTGCAATGCTGCCCCAGCTGCATCCCCAAAAATCCCCTAAATCCCAGCACTTCGGTCTCGGTGATGGCTAAGATGCCGCTAGGGACAGATCCGCGCGGCTGGAAAACTTCTGTTTGCACCTCTCTCCTCCCTTTGCTTGCTCTCGGCCATCATCCATCGCATCTCAGCAGACCGAGATGTTGCATTGGGTCGAACTTCCAGAATCCTTTTTCTCTGATGGAACTTTGACGAAGATTCTTCGGAAACATTTTTGTCAGAGGTGATTGATGGCCACGCCAAGATGTTGGACGAAAATGCTCTTCTTTTCCTGCACTGCACTGCGCCTCAGAATCTGGCGGTTCAGGCCGAGATGCCCCCCAAAACACGATTCCCATTCGCTTGATGACTCGTTCCCATCATCGGCTGCCCCGTCTTTCAAAGAAGAACAAACCAATAACACCCCAAATTTGCAAAAAAGGCAGCCTTGCTGACTTTGATAGGCCAGATTGCGGATTGCTCGGACAGCGGACCCGAAATCACACCGATCCGAGCGGCCAGCCAACCCAGTATCGTCATCTCTTCTTTGTTGTTTGTGATCTGAACTATTGAGCGCCGAGCATGGCACATGTGGCACAGACCCAAACCCTCAGGGGAATTTGATCTCGAGGGATGTGACCAAAATCAGGTCCAAGGTCCAAGTTCCAGTGTCTCGCTAGAGTTGACTCCAGGGTCCAACACGCTGTAAACACTGACATCTCACAACATCATCACAGTGTCACCACTCCACAAGTTTACTCGTTTCTTTGGCTCCGCAAAAGCCCGGGTCGAGTTGCGTTGCAGCAGCACACAACCTTTCACAAAGTCACGTCACTCTAGACTCCGACCACCCCCCACAATCCAATCTCTATTTTTACTCGTGCTATGCCCTCCCTGCACTGATCAACAGTCAACCCGGGTGATCCACCAGCCCGATCAAAAAACACATTTCTCCTCCGGCAGATTAAAACCCCGGATACCAACGTCGGAATGCGGCCGGCCACAGCTCCACTTTGCCTCCGCATATCCCCGGACTCCATCCTCCGGGGCCGTGAGTGGACCCCGGCACCGAGATTCGCCTGAAGATGCCTCGACAGAGTTGAAATAATCTATTCGACCCCGCAAGTTAAATTGCCAGATCTGAGACAGCAGAAACAAAATCTCAGCACGTAACGCACGTGGGTCGTAGAGTCCCATCTCGCCTCGACCGGTTGCACCATCGCACCGTTGCCCAGAGCAGATACACGATCTACCGGTAACTTGCAGATGTTTCATCGGATTCAGGGGTAGGTATATCGGCCTGTACTCGACATACGGTAATCAGATGGGTTTTCACAGTGATGTATCCGGCGACAAGAAGATCAGAGGTTCAGACCTGGGGATTGTTGAAACCGTGAGTTTCTTTGGAGCCTGCGGGATAACTCACAAGATACATCCAGTATCACGGGCTGGAAGTCCACTCTGCAATTCGCCATGTCGATGTTAGGCATTCGGTAAATATATGTTTGCACTTCGTACCTTACCTGAAAGTGCTTGGCAGGTATACGAGCTTTGAGCCCCCTTTCTAGGCATCTGTATCGCCATCACCGAGAGAGGCAGATCCAGTTCTTGAAGAGGAATTGCTCCATACATGCCTGCATTTCCACTGCCTTAAGTGTTTGTCTAGGAAAATGTTACAGAAGTTACCAACCGTATCCCGTGAAAGGCGAATTCGTGAGGCCATGGGCACACTCGAATTATCCCGATGTCTTGTTCATGCTCTCAACGAACATCTCCAAGCGTTTCACTGTGGTAGTGATCTCGTCGATCTTGCCGCTGTATTCGTCTTGCACCCTCCTCCGCTCACTCTCCATCTCTTGCAAAGCCTCTCCTATATTTCCAAGCCTTTACAAGATGCACTCCCCTGCCTCAACCCTCAAAAGACGTCCTTCTGCCCCTTGTGAGGCCTGTTCGGCAGCATCTTTCAACACCAGCTGGGTGGTAGATATTAGATCCAAGACGTATTTGTTCCAAACTTGCCCCAATACCATTTCAGTACTCTTGGAGAAGTTAGCAAACAACGAGGACGTGTTGAACGTCTCACTACTATCGATTGTGCGCCACGCAATTGTACCGTGACAGTGAAGCCGTAGCTTGTGCACCACAGCTCCGGCTTCAGCAGCACGTCGAAGTCTTTCCTGATCTTCACTTCACTGCTGTTCCAAACTTGCCAGCACTTCCCTCAGGTTGTTCAACGCGGTGGTAGGACTCTCCGGAAAATGCTGTAGCAGCTGACAGCATGCAATCGCGCCATGTGCGCATTCTATGTCCTTGAGACCTGTCGAAGAAAAGTCCGCGCGAGGATTTTGGTCTCACTCGTCGAATGCCGACATCACGTCCTTGGTTTCTCCTTGAAGTATATGCATGATACCGTCCCAAAAGTCGATGTCGTACTGGGAGGGCAACCTCTGCTCCGCTGCAAGGTAGACGCTGGTGATGAGGACTTCCACCTGGGAATTCGTATGTGGTCCTGGAGACTCAAAATAACTGCACTGCCAAGTGCTGAAGTCGGCGTGGTTTTGGATATCCTCCATGTAAGGCATCTCTTCATTCACAAAACCTGTGGCTTGGCGTCTGCATTCCCTTTCGCGCATCTTGCTAGGTGTCCGGTCGTAGATGTTCCAAGGTTTTGTCTCCAATTCAAAATGAAAGACGACCGGATGTGTACTGTGTATGTCGCGCTGAAGAAGAAAGTTCGTCACTGGCTCCATGCTATGCCGGTTAGAGAGTTGGTAATTGACTGCCGATCCGTTGAAACTCGTTTCACAAGTCACGAAAGTACCGATTTTGTACCCATATTCTAGGATATAAAAAAGCCCCAAAAGCTCCTTCACACGAAACCTCGTTACGTCCTTATGATCAATTTCCACATCCATTGTGCGGTTCTATGCTGTGATGCTGAGCAGCGCGGAGCCGTCTGCGACAAGGAGTCAGTCATGAATCGAGGGACATATCAATAATGAAAACTAGAGAATGGTAAGCAGTTTCCAATAATAATGGAGCGACTTACGAATTCCACCGCTGAATGTTTCCGGGAGGTGCTGCGGCGCTGGATCTCGCACCAGTGACCGAAGGGTGGCACAGATGATTGAGGATACCGGGTCGCGTTGCAGATGTCAAGGAATCGACGAATGAGGTAGGTAGGATAAATAGAGCGTGAACGGCAAGGTTTCTTTATGCTGGTGAGGTTGCGATGCCTGACGGCAGAAATTGAAGACGATCATGATGATCGAGACTGCAAGATGTTTAGCTAAGGTTTGTGCTCGGATCTTGAGAAATATTCAAATTGTGGGGTTCAAATTAACAGGCAACCTGTTGCCTGAAGACTGGATAGAGAAGGAAAGAGCAAATACCCTTCAGCATCGCTCCTGCCTGCAAATAGCTCGTGGCTCGAATCTCCCCACTTTGCTCTTTCCTCAGCCTGATCAAATCGCTGGAGCAACCAGGTAACTAGCTAGGTAAATAGACCGGAGACTTCAGTGTCTCAAGCGGGAGTGCACCTGATGGGAAGCTCATTTGTTTGACGCAGCATCTGCTACCGCAACATAATCACTTATTTTGTCAAGAATGGATTGACCTCCCCGTTCACACCGCTTTCGTGGCACATACTTATTTGAGGGTTGAGATCATACATTCCTCATAGAACTGTCACAAGAGTAGAAGCTGAAGCCAGTCAGAGTGAATATGTCTTTTAATACGGTGTATTCTGCCAGCAAAATAGCATGAAGCATATATAACTTCATGTCAAACTCGTATGTCTGCGGTTGAATATACATATACAAAGACAAAATGAAACTTTTAATCTATGCAGAAAAAGTCCCACTAGCATATCTCTTGGTCCATTGCCGAGCTGTAGCTAAATAGCTTTGTCGATCTGTCTCATAGACCCTGGCAATCTCCTCGTTCAGCGGGAAATCAATCCGCGGTTCTTGGAGTAATTGATGCAGCGTATCGACAACTTACAGAGTTAGCCTTGATGTCAAGTTCACGGAAGTAAGAGTTTCAGGACCTACTAATGGACAAAGTAGTGGTTGGGACCCATGGTATGCCCGTAACAGGAGGGTTGATATCTCCAGCCATTGTGATGTTCGGGTGGTAAATCCGCGTTAGAAACCTGACTTCTGGTGCCCTCATAGGGTAATCGATCGGGAAGCGCAGGCTGAAGATGAACACACCCCCAGCGTAGGGACTGTCGCGCTGGTTAGAAGTTAGTGGTTGTATTTTAGCTTGAGTCAAAACCCCAGCGTTCAACTTGCCGGCCCCACGATAGTCGCATCCAAATAACCCCTCTGAATACTCGTCAGTATAAACGTATTGAACAGTGCCTCAAGAAAGGTTTGTCTTTACCCAATTACCCCTCGGGGGGATTATTTCACAAAAGGCCGGGCTGCGTTTCGGGAAAGCTTCCAGCTCTTGTACAAGCCGTGGGTCAATCGCTATATCAGTTCTCGATGGCCTGGTAGGAGGGGCGGGCTTTCGAAGTTCAAGCGACCTGCTTGCAAGGCTTGTGAATCTTTCAACCTCTGGCTGCGTCAGTGGCAGGTTGACGACCGAGAGCGTTGACATTTTGGACAGTGTAATACCGGATAGTATCGACCATGCCCGCGATCTGGTGGTGTTGATGGTGCTGACCCCGTCTACAATTTCCCTTTCGTTTCGACGATATACCCAGGTTCGGAACAGAACAATTTCGAAGGCTCTTGATAGCTGGAACTCGGAGTCTGTCATGCCATCATCATCTTCGCTTTCATTGGTCGATGCCTGATCTGGAGGTGTGTTTAGTGGGAGGTCGGTGTTAATCACACCAGTCTTGGCCAGCTCAAGATCGGCAGTAGTCGGGTCCTGTCTGTCTCCGGGAGTTTGAAGAGCACTTGACGCATCATTCATGTCGAAAACCGCCGTGCTCATCTCCTCGAGCTCTGGTGACAATTCCATGCCAGCCAATCTGTCAGCTAAGCCCTGGTTATCATCCAGTTCCTGTTCAAGATGATCACGGAGTGCACCGGCTTTCTGGCGTGCCTCAAGGTTAGTCACACTAATGGAGGCGGCTGTCAGCAGAGCTCTTAACCATAGAGGGCAGGTCACATGCCATTGGTATATCTGGAGCATCAGGGAGAGTGATGTCTTGTGTCGCTGAAGCTGAGTCAAAACTCGCAGGGCTGCAGTTTGCTGCCATCTCCAGCTCACAAGTTGCCATGTTGACAGCTTCTCTCGGTCACAAAGCGGCCGCACAATAGATTCGAGTTCAGAGAAGGTTATGACTGTACGGGTGAGAATAGCGACGAGGTCGCCAAGCTGTATAAGGGCTAGTCGGCTTGGGTCGAATCGTCGCGTTCGGTCAATGAATGATTGAAGATTGCAGAAGATGAGCCGGAGATCGTACACTTCATTCAGCAGGTCGGCGATGGATCTTGGCGCATCGGTTATATCACCAAGGAGGCTCAACACTTTGGATGCGGCAGCAACTATGCCGACAATCGATGCTGTAATGCTAAGAGGGTCCGCCATCTTATGACACAAAACATTGCGATATGAGATGATGGGGAAAGACGATGCGGGGTAAACACAGGTGAAGGAGCTTCAGTAAGGCAGTCAAACCTCAGAACCTGGTTGGGGCTGAGCACTTGGCCACTGGGACTGGCCCAACCAAACCTGGGCCGTCAACAAGTCACATACCTTACCTTACTTAACACATCAGAACTCCCATTTTCCCCCTCCACCTTCACACAAGTAGTCCAAACAACTCCTGCATTCCCCTAGCACCATCTCTCCCTTCTCAACCCCCAGCACCTACACACAACCGGTAGTCCACACGCCTGATCTTTGAGTATCACGTCAACGACTCCTCAAAGAGCATTTGTCTCATACAGCATGTTCCACCGACGTATCAGAAGCGTGCTCCTCTTTCCTACCAACATGCCACCAGAGCCCTGTCCCTCCCTCCCCTCTCACTGCACCCAGCCACGAAAACATCCCTTTCCAGTCCCATGCCATTCTTCCACATCCACCCATAACAACGGCCATACGGTACCGCTCGCTAACGATTTCAGCAAGAAACGGGAACCCAGCAAAAGGTATTTTCCTGCCTCGCTCACCTATAACAGGGTATATTCTGTGCGTGTTCGAAATGTTCATATCAAACTCAGGTGAATAACAAACTGTGTTGACATATTCTCTGGCACCATCACATAACGTGAAGTTGCACTCAAGGCAGAGGCATCACCTGCCCCCAAAAAGTGTTGAGATTTATTTTTGACCCTTTTCAATCACCCCCCTCCCCACCTATTCCTCGTTTGAAAATATGGCAATATGTTAATAAATCGTTATTCAGCCCCCTCCCTTCCGCTATCACTCTACCAAAACCCAACCTCTCAGTCTAAACAACCAACCCCTAACAATACCCCAAAAACTCTCATCCCATATAGTAATGCTACCCCCCCACCCCCCCCTCCAACCCCCAATTCACTCATCTATGTGATACACAAAACACCCCACCTTCTTTTTCTTCCATTCCTTTTATTCTTCCAATGCCGAACCAGAAAATAATAATAACAATACTCAATAATCTTTATATCTCTTCCATCATAAACACAAAGACAAGAATATTCAATCCATATCATACAACCAACGCGCTCTTCTCTCTCATGTCTGTCAAAAGAACCACTACCTCTTCCTTGTATCCTTCCCCTTCTTCTTACTCTTCTTCTTATCCTTTGGCAGATCCAACGGCGTCCCTTCCAGCGCAGCCGTCATAAACTTGAGCATATAATCGTCAATAGTCTGTATCCTCCCCCCCCAAGCATTGTATTCGACCTCCTTTTCTTCCACTTCCGCAACCTCGCCATCATCAGCAGACTCAGAAAACAGCCCAAGACCAGACGGCTTCGTCGTTGCTGATGTCGGTGGCTCCGTCCCTTCACGCGGTGTACCATTCCTTGCACTCGACACCCCAGAAGGCTGCTGCTCCGAAAAGTCAGCCTCATCTTCCTGGATTTCCTTCTCGGCCACCCTCGCTGCAGCGACATCCTCCTTGTCTTCTGCCTGCTCGAGTACACGGCCGACGTTGCGCGGGTTGGTGCTCTCCACGCCGCCAAGGACCCTATCCATGGCGGCGTTGGCGGCAACGTCGTTTTCGTTGGCACAAATCTCTCCGCTTGTGGTGATGACGTCGCGAACAGAGATCTTGTTGAAGTAATCCGTGGTGAACTCGCCCTCTTGAATGACAACGTCGTCGAGCATTTGCTTCTGGCTGGCTTTGCGGAGGATGTTGGCTTCGATGGTGTGTTCGCTAACAAGACGGTAAATATGCACATCGCGGGTCTGACCGATACGATGAGCTCGATCTTGACATTGTTTGTCCATGGCCGGGTTCCAGTCTTGGTCATAGAAGATGACTGTGTCGGCACCCGTCAAATTGATACCAAGACCGCCTGAACGGGTTGAAAGAATGAAGCAAGTGATTCGAGTGTCGTGGTTGAAGCGGTCCGTCAAAATTTGACGCTGTTCAACCTTTGTTGCACCATCAAGACGCAGATATTTGTGGCCATGAATGTTGAGGAACTGCTCTAGAATGTCGAGAACCTTTGTCATTTGGGTAAAGATGAGTGCACGGTGACCGCCGGCATGCAACCTGCGCAGGAGCTTGTCCAACGCTTGGAGCTTGCCGCAGTCGTACTGGAGGAGACGCTTATCGGGGAACTGGATGCTGAGGCGCATTCGGGCTTCGTGCCAAGGATCAACAGGCCGCTCTTTGGGCATGTAGGGAGCATACTTGACTGGTGCTGAAAGCCTCATATCTGCCTCCTGGAATGCTTGGATGCCCTTTTCCCCAAGTAGGAACCTGTTCAAATCACCAGTGACCACTGCCGGGGTGACACATGCAAACTTGGTGATGGTCGTCTCCATCGACTCTGCTCGTTGTTGAAGAGTAGGGATTGCACTGTGCAAGAAGTGCAGATCCTCTTCAAACCAGCTCATGATCTTTTGAGGGAGTTTTGGTCGCTGCTTGTATGGTCGACGATGAGTGTCGAGCGTTAGCATCTCGACAAGACGCTTCCCGTAAATGGGACGTTGTTGACGACGGAGGGCGTTCAGATAGACGCAATGCTGAAGCTCTTCAAACCGACCCCACCGGGCGGCGCTCTCAAGATACACAATATTTGACTTGACAGATGCTGGATCCAGGTTATGGTAGGCGTTGTTGGCCCGAATCTTTTGCGCATCTCTCAGATCGGGAAAGATACGGAGCGCGCTAAGCTGAGCGATGCGATCGGCATGGGACGTGGACATGTCCTCGTACTGTGTTGGGATCATGTTGAGGAAGCTGAGGCTCACTGTGCTCATCAGCTTCTCGGCCAACAACTTCTTCCTGACAATACGCTCGTTGATCTCGTAATCAGCTGCAACAGAACGTTGCATGCGGAACGAAGTCATGATAGGGCGATCAACGAAGAGATCCGGATGGTTGCAGACCTTCCTCAGTTGCATCAGACAGTTAATGATAGACATGTAGTTGCCAGATGACAAGGTCTCACGGGTGTCAGCCCGGGACAAGAAGCCATCGTAGAGTTCTCTCTGGCGTTTGGAAAGACGACAGAACTCGACATGCTCGTACTTGGCCGGCATCTGTTTCTCGACATCGGCCTTCAGACGGCGGAGGAGGTATGGTCGAAGGACCTTGTGGAGCTTGGAGATGATAGCCCGTGCTTCATCATCCAGTTGCTCTCGTCCGCTCTCAAGAATTTGTGATTCTGGCCTAGAGAACCAATTATGAAACTCCCTGAGATCAACGAAGCCTCCCTCGCCATTTTCGGGGGGGGCAAGAAAGTAAAGAAGTGACCAGAGCTCTGTCAGGTTGTTTTGCAGAGGGGTACCCGTCAGGAGCAAACGAGCCTGCGTGTTGAAGCCAAGCAGTGTTTGCCACCGCTGAGATTTGAAGTTCTTGATGTTGTGAGCCTCGTCGAGAATCATGTAATGCCATCGCCTGCGCCGGAACACCTGTTGGTCTTGGAGCACCATTTGGTATGATGTGATGCAAACGTTCCACACGTCATCATTGGTCCACCCCTGTCGTTTTCTCTTGCGCTCTTCTTGGTTACCATAGTAGGTGAGAATTTTGAAGCCAGGACACCACTTCTTGAACTCCATCTCCCAGTTGAGCATGACACTTGTTGGGACAATGACGAGATGTGGACCCCACACTTCGTGATGGCATGCCAGATGCGCCAGCAACGCGATGGTCTGGATGGTCTTGCCCAGGCCCATTTCATCGGCGAGAATTCCGTTGGTGTTGTTGGCATATAGGGCTGCCAGCCAATCCAGCCCGTGATGTTGATACTCACGCAGCGTTCCACGAAGCAGAAAGGGTATTTCTGTCTTTGGGGCATCTTGCTGTGGAGTGAGCTCTCTGCTGTCAGATTTTGCGGCATTGAGCTGTGATGTCGATACAGGCGTTTCTGCGTCAGTTGGTTTGGTGTCGTTGGATGTCCTTGGCGATTGGCTTCTAGATACACTGTGGGCATTGGTCATTGGCTCCGTCTCGGGGCTATGGTGATGGTTGGCTGCCATGGACTGGGCATCGAGGGCTTCGTCTACTATAGGTGCGTCTACCATCGACACATCGACATCATGCTCTGATTTGACCCTGGTGGCAACTGGCCGTGCTTGGCTGGCGAAGGTACGAGCTTCATCAACGGGCTGTACATCAACTGGTGGAGGTATTGGAGACACTGACGCTGTAGACTTAGTGGCGGACACGTCGACTTGTGGTGGTGGATGTTCAGCAGTGGCAGTTGCTGTCGCAGACTGGGGATTCTCTACCAGAACCTCTGCCAACACACCACTCATTGGTTCGCCTGCTTCAGCAGCTGTTGAAATCGACTCAGATGCTGACTCTTTCAGATCTGGCATCACAGAATCCCCTTCCTCCGTTGGCGCGGGGGCATCTGAAGGATCAACGTCGGCCATCTCTACATCTCCATCGCCTTCAGCTGAGGGTTCCTCAGGCGCAGCCTCCACCTCAAGTTTCTTCAACTCAGACTTTTTGAAGAACAAGGATAGCAGCCCAGCAGGTTCGTCATCCGACTCCTCACTGCCTTCGTCTTCTTCTTCCTCCTCACTTGAGCCAAGGTCGTCATCCATGTCTACCGATTCATCGCTGGTGTCCATATCAGTTGGACCACCATGTGGAGTGTCGGCCGGCGTTGTGCCCATGTCTGGTTTCGAATCATCGACCTCCTTTGACTCCAACACCGGTAGGTTGGCGTATTTCTCACGTAGTTGGTCTTGCGTCAAGCCTTCATCGGACAGAACAGATTCCTTATCATCATCATCTTCCGACGACGACATGTTGCTCTCATCATCAGCCTCTGAACCCTTATCAGACTCAGAAACATCAGAGATGTCCTCTTCGTCATCCATATCCGAGTCCATATCTTCGTCATCATCGTCGTCCTCGCCTGACATTTCCTCAGCATCGTACTGTGTTTGCCTGGCTTGCAGCTTTTGTTCCGACAAATTGACTGCTTGGTTCAGCGCAGCCTTGACGCGTCGCTGCTCCTCAGCCTCCCATTCCACAAGCCGTCGACGGTTGACCTCTACCCTGACGTTCTCCCATGTCCCCACTATTGCCTTCCCAACTTGCCTCCACCGTGCCTTGCTCTTCTCTCGCTCCTCAAACTCAATCTCTTCAGCTGTCTTGGGTTGCGGATTTCGCCGCCTCCATTCAGCCTCGCATGCAAGGGCTATCCTCTTTGCTGTGGCACGATGTCGCTGCTGCTCATTAAGCATCAACTTACGAAAGTTGCTCATAGCCCTTGTAAGGTGATCCAGATGTGCCCATTGCCGTGGTGGTTCCTCCTCCGCTTCTGGCTCGAATACCGAACATCTCTCCTCTGCCAGCAACCCGCCTGGTTCTACCTCCTTCTCGACCCGCAAAATGATGGAGGCATCCTCTTGCACGAGCTTATCAGTGTATCGAGGACCATCTTCGGCGGTGATCAAAAGCCCTCCCTCTTCCACAGGAATATTGGCTGCTCGCACGACGTACTCTTCGAAAGACGGGCCGAGCTTTGGTCGTAGATTTGCTTGGTCCCGATGGACCAAAGGTAGCTCTGTCAGGGGTGGGCGGCGGAGTTTGATACGGGGGGTGAATCGGATAGCGGCTGGGGAGGTACTGTCATCGTCATCGTCATTATCTTTAAGGCGACGCGTGGAGCGGCGCGTGCCAAGTGATTGCCTCGTAGGCGTGGTGGGTCGCCTTGGGGATGTGGATCGTCGACGACTTCGTGCACTCGATCGGACTTCCTGGGTCATCGATTTCCGGGGTGGAGGTTTGGACATGGAAGCCTTGGATGCTGCGTGTTTGCTGGAGGGTATCGGACGCTTCGATGCGCCTCCCGAAGCGGGGGTTGAGCTGTTTGCACTTGCAGAACCATTAGCTTGCCCACGCCCTCTTCGAGGAGGACTGGCTTGATTATTTCCCCGTGGCGTTCGCTTGTCCTGCTCCAGATTCACGAGGTTGATGCGCCCCGATTTGCGACGGCCATCCTCTGCTATCAACCTGGTTGGCCCTTCGGCCTCAACCTTCTTCCATGGCGGGGATTCGACCTTGGGCTTCCTGATGGTATTATTTGGGGTCGTATCTCGGACTCGTCGACGTTTGGCAGGTGGCTCATCATCGGTGGACGGGGTGTCGTGGGCATGGTCGATGCCGTTGCTTTTCGGAGCCTGGTTGATGGCATTTTGTTTTATCTGATCGAGCTTGGCCAGGACCTGTTCATCATCCTCGAATTCACTAATTTCGCTGGATGAATCCTTCGTCTCTGGGGGTTCGAGGTCGAGGTCGACGGTCTCGGGATGGCTGGTGAATGATGGTTCGGCATGGTGGTGGTGGCCATTGTTGTCGCCGTTAGTGGCAGGCGGAAGAGCGTGTGTTGGGCTCGGCGACGCGATCTCTGTCATAGTAACAAGGGACAGCGCGAGGCAAAGAAAGCCGAGAGCTCGACGAAACTGGCATCTGGCAGGCCGAAAAACAGGTCAGGCGAACGGGACGGTCGCGGGGAATCTCGTGTCGGAATTTCAGCATGTCCAGGCCGCTGTGGTGGTTGCTGCGGCGTGAATAGTGTCGAAAAAGCCCGTCGTCAGCAAAACTTTTGAGAGCCGACAAAAAATTCCAACTCATGACCAAGCTTGATTGAAAGGCGATTGCCGCGGCCGCCCAGTGCGAGGGCGCGCCGTGGGCTTGGCTTGGCCTCTGCTCTGCTTCTTTTTGGTGGGCTGCGTGCATTGTTGCCTGAGGTGTCCACTTTGTGACCTCTGAACAGCAACATCCAGCCAATCACAGCTCTCACAGCTCCAACCACGACGAGGCCAAACCTCTGGGGGAGAGCTTCGAAACTCAATCGTCATCAATCAGCCCTCACCTCACACTATCGCATTGCGGCACCCCCAACGCCACGGCATGTCACCATTTGCCCTTTCACCCTCTTCTCGACACATATGCTAACTCGCTACTCACAGATGCTGTCCAGTCGAATTGTGCGGGCAGCGCCCCTCCGGACTGCCGCCCTTGCGGTTCGCCGACTCCCCCTCATTCAGACCCGAACTTTCCTCCCCGAGTCCATGGTCGGCCGCGCCAAGCTTGACGAGAAGTACCCCGACTCCGACTACCCCAAGCTGACTGCGGCTGAGGATCCCGAAATGGTGCGTTGAGGAGGTCGAGGAGGAGCTCTGGGTTGAGAATGGCCGGCAAAACTGACAGGAGCATAGAACGGCGGTTATATCAACCCTCCCCGTGTCAAGCGCCAATTCCGTGACCCTCACGCCGACTGGTGGGACAAGCAGGAGCGCAGAAACTTGGGCGAGCCGGTTCACGAAGACAACGATATTCTGGGCATATTCTCCACCTACGAGTACACATGGATCAGCCCTGGCAAGGGTCTCGCCCAGCTTGGCGCCTTCATTGTGGTCTTCCTCGGCGTTGTCTTCACCGTCAAGCAGGTTTACCCAGACCGTGTCAGCTACCCCAGAGAGTTTGAGGGTGGTTTGGTCAGGGAACTGGGTGGAGAGGGTGCTATCCGCGTAAGTGGACAGTCATTGGACCTGCGTTTGGGTCAAGCTAATCATTGGAAACAGGCCAGAATGGAAGGTGATGAGGACCCCTGAAGTGGAAGTAGTATGTGAGGAGTTGTAAATATCCAGGTTTTAATGACCTATGTTGTGCAATTGAGTCCCTTTGTCAAAGAACAGCTCAGCAGGCAGTCATGTCCGGCCAGGCTTTTGATCTAGTTTCGGTTCATCGTCTACTGACATGGATCTTGAATCCCAGCTGGGTGGCGACTGATCCGTGCCCTGCTTTCCGTTGATGCCGATGGAGGGTTGGGAGCTGTGGGATCTTGGAAACGTGGAAAGAGCTTTAACTGATCCTGCCGCGATTATTGGTATCAGGAGGGTGGGGAACAGCTCATACAACGGGTGACCCAGCAGGCGCGGTGATGCCACCTTTGACTTTATTGATAAATATAGGACCCTTTGCAGTTTCCTGAGTTAGCTTGCCAGCTTCCTCCAAAGAGGCGGTTCCCGGTTTTCGGAATAGGTTTTCTGTTATGCCGCTTCCTGCCGTCTTTCTGAATCGGTCTCCAAATCTCAGCTGGCAACCTTGACGACACGGACGTATGATCTTATGGTCTACACCAAAGAAGCAAGTGTTTCCCGCTCATTTCAACTGCAATTCCGACAATCAAGCCGCCCCCGTCACTTCCTCGGTGCGATCTCTCAGTCTCAGCATCCGAATCGCCCCAACTTCCACAGTTAAAGCACCCAATTGACTGTCTTGGAATTACACCACACAGTTGAACCGGGGCCGAATCTACTCGAACCCCATCCTTCTTCGTCCCTTTCCAATGATGCTGAGGGAAGTACCGGTCACACCGTGCGTCATTGGGTCCCCTACCCCCGGTAGCTCCCAAAGATGCCTATCGGCATGGGCCCGCCAAACTACCAACGCGGGCACCAAAGTGACGTTGCTGATGTTCTGATATCAGGCATCTCCGCTCGCAACTCTGTTTTTGGCTTCTTGGGAGTTGCCAGCCTTGATGGCTGTGTAATTGGCTTGGCCACCTTTCTCTTTTGTTGCTGTTCTCTTGGTACCAGTTCCTTTCCTCTCCATCATCATCGAGCAAGTCTTATCAGTCTCTCTTCTCGACAAAGCATCCTCCTCTTTCGACCACCACGATGCGCTACGACGACTGGGATGTCATCCTTTTCCCGACTGGCCGAGACGCCAAAATTCCCTTCAAAGAGTTCAAGGTCGCCTGCCATGCGATTCCCGATGTCGAGTTGTCCCACATTCACGGCTCAGCTGGTATGTCGGTAATGATGCCGGTAATGACCTGCTTTGTCCCGAGTTTGCCGGCCGGGTCCTCGTTCCAGATATCTCTTCACTGCTGGCGCAACCCCGAGATCAGCCAATTCACCCGGACTTACAGCAAGCACATGGAGCTAGTCAAATATGAGGCCCGCATTCTCCTCGACGGACGCTTGGTTGCGTGGGTACTGCCTGGCTCTTGATGAAATCCCCTCCTGACCGGCAACTAGTTCGACTGTCCTTGACCGCAAAGTCAACGGCCCACATCTTATCACTAGCACATTTGGTTTGTGGTGATTGTTATCCTTGCCAGTGATCTTGCAGTAACATGTTCTGGCAGAATTTACCAAAACCGGCGAGCTTGAGCGACTCAAGTTTCCGCATTTCCGTCGCGAACTTATGTTTCAGAGCCACTGGAATCCTGCGGACGACATTGGCCGAATCAAGGTCGTGATCAGCGAAGGCTTCCCTCGGGACTCCCTCTCAGTTCCCATTGAGAGAGTCAAGAACGTCGTGGCATTTTCCTTTCAGCATGCTCCTCTTGGTCCGTCTTGTTTCCCGGACCTCTGGTAGCAACTACGGACCGAGGCTGATGTGATAGCACAGAGATTCTCGAGGCCAATGGCATCGCATGGCCCAATCCTTCAATGTGGCGACGTCCTTCCGCGAACCCTTCGATGCCAGTCCCCACATACCAAACCAACGATGGAGCAGAGCTTCACAGCCACTCTCCACGCCGCAAGTCATTGCTTCTTCGCAACGTCAAAAGCCAAGGGTTCCCTACTCCTCCAATACCGGGCAGCATCTTCCAGCCCCAAACAACGTCAGGATATCTTGGCAGCTCAACATTTCCCACCCCTCTTCTTCCCCGTACTTCTGTCAATACGTATGCGGACCCTTTCAGTTCATCGTCAGCATACATGGACTGGGTAAACTCCATGAGCTCCATCGTCAATAGCGGACAGTCAAGCGATTCAAACAACTCTTTCAAGGCCTTTTGGTCGAGCTCTACGATGCAGGCGCGCAAGCAAACAAGTGACATTAGCATGCCGGATTATAGCGCCACCATGGACGAAGTCGATGACATGAAGGTTCCGACCAATACGCCTACAGCCTTGGATCTAGATCATCAATACCATCTGCCTCAGCATCGCCACGATGCGTCGCTGCTGCCCCCAAATCTTGCATCCAGTCTGACACAGTCACTCTTGAACCAACCCATTCCGCTTCCATCGTCAGAGATCAAGTCCAAGAAGGAGACCAGACATCACCTGGGAATGGGGTTAGGGGAGGTCGATCCCAACACGGCCTTCCGAATGGGAACACCTATCCCCGGATCAGGGGGTGCGGCCTGCCACTCTGCGCGGTCATCCTCCACAACATCATCGAGCGAAGAGTGCGGAGACCGCGGTGGGTTGTTCGGAGACAAGGGAAAGGAAAACGCTGCACCGTCGACGCTACCAGATCAGACGGTTTTCTCTGGTAGTTCGAGAAGCACCTCAGGAGGTGAGCTTTGCTATAACAGCGGTGTCAAGAGGAACAGAACGTTTACGCCTGCGAGTGCGAGGGCCATTGATGACGAGGATGAGCCAAGAAGGGCTAGTCCCCATGTCCGGGTTGCCGATTATGCTAGTGACAGTGAGACTCTCGGGACGTCCGTTGCTTGATTGGTGGGGCTGGGGGGCGGACGGTTTTGTGTTACAGCTACATTTATGTCGGCTCTTAGTGCTTGTTTAATGTTTTGTCTGAGCTGGGACTTGGGCACTGCAGGCATATTCTATGGTCGTGGGTTTACAATATTCATTCACGTGTGGAGGGTATTGAAGCAACCAGGACATGCATAGGAAAAAGATGGGTCGAAATAATTTGTATGCATAGGATATCGCTAAACAAGCTCGCTCCCCTCCATGGCTTTGGTGTGTCATGTGCCCTGTTTGTTCTATCTCAATTAACTTCAACCGACCCCTGGGAAATTCTTTTATCCTGCACTTTGCAGTCAAAGGTCCTGTTCATAGAGGCCAGGCTCGAATCTACCAAGGAACATCACGCCATCATATACGCTTGTAATGCTCAAGAACTCAGTATTCGTTTCTAGTCTGGCGTGGCCAGTTGCTGAGACAGAGACCTAGCTAATAGTTATCTAATGAGTGTAGTTACATTCTCCTCTTTCTTCATCCTTCTCCATAGTTGACCATATCAGTTTCTTTTTTTTCCTTTTTTTTTGTGTGTTTCTTTTTCAAAGTAGACCATATCAGTTCCTTCATTGTGGCGCGCCCATGAGAGATTGAAACACCCCCAGACTCTCCTCAGCGAGACACTTTGAGATCATCAACCTTAAAAGGTGTGCAGGTAGTGACCGACAAAGCTCTTGCCGATGCTGGTAACCTGAGAGGCGAGCTCGCCGGCGCCGAACGAGTTGGCCAGCGTCTTGGCCCACTCGGCGGCATGGCCCTGCACGGTTGCGACGATGAAGCGGTGCTGGTAGGGCTTGTTGTCCTTGTCGTGGAGGACGAGCCAGCGGTTCTCGCCTTGGGCGTTCTTTTGGCCGTATTGGAGTTTGTCGTTGATGGGGAGGATGAAGTTGTCTGGACCGGGGGATAAGGGGGTTAGTATGGGATGGGATGGGATGGGATGGGATGGGATGGGGGGGTTGGGGGGTTGGGTTGGGACAAGAGGGGGTAAGGGGGGAGAAGCGCACCGCCTTCTTTTTTAGCACCGGGGAGCTTGCTCAGGTGAGTGGGGCTGGACTCGTCCTTGTAGAAGGTGTCTTGGATGTAGAGGAGGACGTCGGCTTGGTTTTGGGTGATGTTTTTGGCTTTGACGATGTAGTAGTTGGCTTTCTTGGTGCGGAGGGATTGGGACCAGGTGATTTCTTGGAGGGCGGAGTCCGCGTCGGGGGTGTAGGCCGGGATGGAGAGGGTGTTGCCTGCTTCGGGGGTGGACATTTTGTTTTTGGGGGGGTGGGTTGTGTTTGGGTGATTGGTGTGGTGGTTGAAGTTATATGGGAAATGTCTGTTTGTTGTTTTTGGTGAAGAGAAGGGAGTGGACTGTGGAGGGAGGATGGAAGGTCTTATATGGTTTTTTCCAGCTTGGACTGCTTTCTAGTCGGATCCCGTCTTTGGAATTCATCATTTGCCTTTCGTGCTTGGGGCTCTTGAATGTGCTAGCCACGAGCTCGTTACCCAGTTTGGCCCTGTTGTCGAGTTTGATCGCATCATCATCATCATCATCATCATCACCACCATCCATGAGGAGGAGCACAACTGGCAATCGAATCACACATCTAGACCCAATAGTGTTGTGGATGTTTCATATTGTCTATCCCAAAACCGACAACTTTCTCCATCATTCAGCTTCTTTCCTTGCGTTGAGGCGCATGCCACAGTTCGATTTGGATCCTTCGCTTGAGGCCAGATCGAGTCCCGACTTCCCGCTGCCAAAGTCTAGAATGTGATATTTCACGCTTGCAGCACTGTTTCCGAGCGGTGCCTGAAAACTTGCTTTCATCCTCGTGGTGATGCGTTGGTGTCAGCTCGTTCTGTAATGCCAAAACTAATACTTTTTCGGCATTTAAAAGATGCTGGCGCTCGGGGAATGCATCATTGCATCGGATTTGGAAATCGGGATGTTGGTGATCGAGACCCAAGCCACGTGCCCCGCTTGGAGTTTAAATCGACGTGCGGTCTTCAAGACAGGAAAGGCGCTGCGAGTGGAGGCTGGCTGGGAATTGCTTTTTTTGGATATTTTGATCCCGGGAAAGAGTAGGTTCTTTGATGATATCACGATGTATTGCAGATGGTGATAGCATCATTGCAGATTGCTGAAAGCAAATCTCCTGTTACCTTATCTGGAGTTGCCGATTCATGCTGCCATTGTCACACCGCCAATTCTGTTGAATCCGTGATGATCTCGATTGTTTAGGAGCGCAGTTTGCGCGATCAGGCCAGAACGTCCGTGAATAAAAGATGGCCGGAGGAGGCTTGAGAAAGGAGAGCCGAAGCTGCAGCAGGGGAAGATTGTGATAGGAGAGGCGAAGAGAAATTGAGACTGCGAGACTGCGAGGCTTTGCCGGGGGAGAGGACCCGAACCAGATGCCTGTTATGTGGAAGTATAGAATGATTCGTATTTCCAATACTCTTCAAAGCAGACTCCTCTTCTACAAGGCAAGATAACGGGCCAGTCGATTTCCACAATGTCTGGCAATCCATCCGACTCCATGGGCCAAGTCTCTTCTGGCTCAGAGCCCCAGTTCACAAGGCAGAAACGCATGAAGTTCGAAAATGGCCAACTCGTTGAATACTGGATCGATGTCCCCGTCGAGAAACCGAAACCTGGTGAGTAGATTTCAGGTTTTTTAGTAGTTTTGACTTTCACAGCGATGAATCATCACTAATCTTTTGCGCACAGTCGAGAAGCCGAAAGGCCCGATGGAGCTCTTCAAGGAATTCAAGTTCGACGAGGACATCTCGCTCGGCTCCATCTTTCCCAGTCTAAAGGGGACCGACTTCGATGCCCTCACCATGAAGAACACGTCTATGATCTGGCTTGGCCGGGATGCCTCAGCGCTCAAGAAAGCTGGGCTGTGGTTCGAGACGGATGTTGAGTTCCGTGGCTTGTTACAACCCATTCACGACGTCCTCCGTGATGTCTTCGCTCAAGAACAGCCCGGCCTGCATCTCTCAGCACACCTGGGCATCCAACAGGATTACAGCGACGATCTCATAGCAACTGGCTTCACCTTCAAAGGGAGTATCAACGGCATCAACCGTGGCTTTGGCGAGTTTCTCACTTTCCGCAACGCTGGTGTCGAGCTCAACGTTGTCCCGAGTAAAGGTGTTGATCTTGAGACTATGTGGGGGTTCTTTGGCACGCTGCACCTGGCCATCCCCAACTCGGTGGTGCCCCTTGTTCTGGAGTACAAGCTTCAGCCCAAGGCAGATTCTCTGGATATAGCTATGAACTTTGGCGGAAGTGAGAAGTGGGAGAGTGTCTTTGGCGTCTCAGGTCTTGATGCGAGTGTTCCTCTTGTCCACCTCGGCAACCCACCACTGACAGAATGCTGTTTTAGCTCGACAAAGTCACCTTTGGGACTTCAATCATCAAGTCGGACGTTGGGAGGACCTTGGAGTTCTCTATTCTGTCAACCTGGAATCTCGGTGGCGTTGTTGTTGAGCTGAGTGGCCACGTCAAGAAATGTTTGTATCCCTTGTCTCTTCGCCTATTTCACCTCGTTGATAGCCAACCAAGAACTGAGCAACGCTAACCCAACTGATCAGCCGGCTCGCTCCTCCGCGGATACATCATGACGCTGGCAATGGATGACATCCGCCGGCTTTTCAACACCATGACGGGCTCCAACCTCGACCCTGTGGAGCAGGACGTCCGCTTTAGCGAACTGACCGTCGAGATATCTCAAGGGCGGCTGGTGTTGTACGGCGAGGTCTGGGTTGACTCATACAAGGTCGCAGCCGCTGAGGTTCTCATCTCGGTCGACGGTGTCATGATATCCGGTGCTGTTGACGACCTTCACATCGGTGAAGATGTTTGCATCAAGCAAGCCCGCTTGGAGTTGATCATTGGTAATGTGAACCCGCCCAAACCTCCTTCTCAAGATCACGTGGAAAAAGGAAAGGAGGCCACAGGGGGAACTCAACCGCCGCCTTCCAGCGTGAAAGGAGTTCGGGGACAATCACCAGCTCAGAAAAAAGGAACCCCTGTTGCGGCCATAATCCGCGGCGATGTCGAGGTCCATACTGGCGATGCCCACCTCAACTTCAAAGTCGCGGCCGCTATTACAAAGTCTGCTGACGGCCCACTCAACTACTTCGTGTACGGACGGCTTGAATGTGAGAACGTCAGTATCGGCAAGATGCTGGGGGGTGCCATGGGAGATGACCACCCTATGGATCTGCAGCTTGACTGCGTGACGCTGGTGGCGGCGAGTAAGGACATTTCTAACGATTACGGCCTGAATACGGCGCGGTTCCCGATCAAGGAAGGTGAAAATTTCCCCCGTCCTCGGTCACATACTCTGGGTCGATAACAGCTGACAGCGGACGTGGATGCCCACAATAGGAATCTTCCTTTGCGCTGAACTAAAGTCGGTGCCGTTTGTTGGTGACTTGTGCAAGGGCACATCGCCAGAGGACAGGTACATCCTCCGTGCTGGATATTCCAAGAAGGGCGGTCTCAGCGTCGGTATCATCTTGCCTGAGAGCATTCGAGTAGGTCAAACACGTGTGAAGTCTTCCACTCGCCTGACTGACCATACCTCCAGATCGAGCTATCTCCTACCGTGGTGTCCGGACCATTGACACTCATCATTGAAACTCAGCCCGAGTTGCGTGTACTCTTCCAAGCTACACTTTGGGTCACCCCCGAAGGCGAGGAGAAGCCTCTCCAGCTCGACCTTGGTGTGGCGGCCAACAACCTGCAGGCCGCAGCCTATGCGTGAGTCCCCCATATCAAACTAGAACCCTTGGCTCCTCTGCTGACCTGTGAATAGTCAGATGTCTGGCTGGTGGAAGAACCCCTTGGGTTTGAGTCCTAGGCTCAAGATTGGTACGCGAATAGCTCATAGTGATAGCGCCGTGGTTTCAGGTTGCTGACATCTCACTAGGTCCCCGCCTAACCCTGGAAGTCGAGATTGTTTACGAACAGTTCCTCGCCACAGGAACACCATCCGGCATGGGCTTCGAAGGCGGCTTCGTCGTCGACGAGGTAGACGCCTACGCGCTCGCCATCAATCTCGGAACCAACCCCAAGGAGACGCTAGTCAAGCTTCAAGCAACCCGCTTCGAATCCAGCCAAGTCATCAACCTCGTCAACGCGGCAGCAGACCTAGACATCGACAAGCCCGACCGCGAGATCATTCGTTTCCAGGACGTCAACGTCTACGCCAGTCCGCTCGGCTGCATCATCGGCATACAGGTTTACCCCCCTGGCTTCGTCGTGCAGGGCAAAGCCTTCATTCTTGACAAAAAGGTCGAGATTGACTGCCGGATCGGTAGTGAAGGCCTCAAGCTCAAGGGGGAAATCGAAGGCTTCACCCTTGGTCCTCTTGCAATCCGGGGCGGGAAGTGCGCTGATGGCACTCAGGGAGAAAATGCCTTCATTGACTTTGAGATCACCAAAGAGCGGCAGTGTTTTGAGCTCAGCGGGAGCGTGGCGCTCTGGGATCTTGAGGCTGGTGTGTTTGTCAAGGCACAGATCATGCCTGATCCGGAGCTTGAGTTCAATTTTGAACTGGCGTGGAGTGATCTCATCAAGTTTCAGGTCGATGGCAAGCTCATCAAGCCTGAGCCTGCTGACAGGGAGTTGGAGAAGGGCGGTACTGGTGCCAATACCGGCGCTTTGGCGAACCTTGAAGATGCCGATTTCCAACTCCATGCTTTGATGGAGCAGCGGATCCTGACAGAGATCTCGGAGGCGATGCAGAAGTGGTTTGCAAGTGCTCAAGCGTCGGTTGATCAAGGTATTGAGGAGGCCAAACGCAAGGTGGACGAGGCAAAGCTTGAATTTGAGCGTAAATGCGAGGAGGCCAAGCAAGAGGTGAAAAGAACGCAGGCCAAGTTTGATGCTGCCATGGAGGCGGCCCAGGCTGATCTGCGAGCGGAAGAGGAAAAGTGCCGCCGGGAGCAGGTTGAGAACGAGCAGTACATCCTGGAGGAAGAGAAGCGTGCCGATGAGCACATTCGCCAAGCTGTTGCTGTCTTGGACGGGAAGAAACGGGGTTTCCAGGATGACATGGACGGCAAGAAGCGTGATCTTGCCCAGAAACGGCGCGATGGCGAGGAAGCCATCAATGGCAAGATTCGTGATCTCCAGGGATCGCGGGAGAAGCTCCAGAGGGATTTCGGCAACGCTATTCAGGCGTTGGAGAGTGCCAGGGCACGAGTGAATGAGGAAGAGTGTAAGTGGTCCTCGCCCCAGGGCATGTCGTGAACACTTTCTCACTTTCCATCTAGGGCGCGTCGATCGAGCAAGACGGGACTATGACGATGCTGTTGACGACCTTGATGACGCAGCATGGTACGAGAAGCCATTCAAGGTAGGGAGACTACTTCTGCATTTTGGTTAACTTGTACATACGCTGACGTGCAAACGAAATCCAGGCTTTCCGTGTTGGAGTCCTCGGAGCTGAGCTGGCTGTCATGAAGATGGCTCTTGGTGCGGCGAATCTCATCCTTGATGGTGCAAGATTCATCGTCGAAGGCGTCGCCTACAACATTGCACTCGGGGCTGTTAACCTGGCCGAGGGTGCTCTCCGTGCCGCCCGCGTCATGTGGGACGGCATCATTGCCGCCGCTCAAGCCGCTGTTGACGGTGTCGTGGCTATCCATGCTGCCGGAATAGAGATAGCAAAAGGGGCTGTCGTCATTGCAGAAAAGACTGCTTTGGGGATCAAGCAAGCTGCAGCAGCGACAAAGGGTGTTCTTTTGGCAGTTCAGGAAAAGATCTTGGAGGCTGCTCGAGCTGTGGTCAAGGGAGTGGCTGAGGGGATACACTTCATTGCTTTCCAGACAGCACTCGCGGCGCTCGACTTTGCACAGAAGAACACCACGTGGGTCGACATTGCAAAGGCAGGCCTCGACGCTGCCAAAGCGGTGGCAGCAGCTGTTCTTGCAGCTGGCAAGTGGCTCGCCCAGCGGCTGGCTGACACGCTCAATATCGAATTGGTCGAGCTGACTGGGTCTCTCAAGACCATCACCAAAGGTGGACCTTTTACCATCCGGGTTAAGGGTTTCATTCTGGGCGAGGCCTTTGACTTCCGGGCGACGTGGAGTCCGCGGGATGTTCTGGGTTTCGTGGTTGGGCTCTGTAAGGAGCTGTGGGACAGGTTCATGGAGAATGTGTTGGAGTTGTTTGAGGCGAGCAAATAACGAGACAGTGGGAGGGTGGTAGCTTGCAAGATCAGGTAACTTAGATTAGTATCAGATTCCCAATGGACACGGAATTGTTTTGTTTTCAGGGCAATCGGACCCGTCTTCCTCTTGAAATATCCCTACATGTCCTCAAAGCCCTGGAGAGCCCCCATAGGTACCCTTCCACAATTAAAAACCACAATGAATCGTACAATGCTATCCAACCCTCCCTTCCCCCAACCAAATCCCCAAACCAAGACAAAAGAAACAGCCTCAAAGAAATCACCTCTCATGCCCCTGCCCCATAACCTCCCCACTAACAACCTTATCCAACACCCCCCCCCCACCTGCAGCAAACATTCCCTGCCCTCCCTCCACCGCCGTCAGTGGCGACACTTGCTCTGCCCTAGGCATAGTCCTATTTATAGTTCCCACCCCCATAGGCGTAACAGGCACAGCCCCGACATTCCCAATAGTCATACTATCCGCCCCCACCGTCCCCATCGTTCCAACCCCTTGTTCATCCTGCTCATACCCCGGCAGTTCCTGCTCCCCCATCTCCCTCACCCCAATCCCAACCCCGATCTTCCTCCCTTTTTGATCACCACCCCCCTCCGAAGCAGGGAGCTCAAACCTCCCCGGAGTGGGCGTCTCCCCCCGAAAGTAATACCTCAACCTCGACCCCGCCCTACTCCTCGCGTCCATTTCCTTTGGACTGGGCGGGACTTCGTCATTATTGAGATGGTGGTTAGCATTAATATTAGCCCAAGCAGCAATTGCAGCAGCGACATTTGTCCCCGTCGGTGGCCATGCAGCAGCGGAGGCAGAGGCAGGGTTGTGGCTAGAGAAGTCACCGTCTTCAGAAGGGGGGCCAACGTTGGTGTCGACTCGGCCGAAGGAGTCCCTTTTTTCGTGGGAGCGGTACCCCCCGCGGATGGTGGTGCGGGATGGGGCGCGGAGGTGCCAGCCTGTGGTTAGGGTTGAGGGGTCGTAGCGGTGTTTGGATTGGGAGGGGGGTTGGGAGGAGCGGGGTGAACGGGGGTGGGCGAGGAGGTAGGTTAGGACGAGGAGGAGGGCGAAGATGGGGATGCCGATTCCGAGGCCGATGCCGAGGCCTATTTTGAGGGTTTCTAACGAGGTGGAGGTAGTGTCGGAGGGGGAGGGTGATGAGGGGAGGAGGAGGACGCCGGGGCGGATGGGGAAGGGGGAGCTGGATGATGATGATGAACAGCATGTGGCTGCTTCGGAGGGGGTGTTGCCGCAGCAGAACTGGAGGCCGGAGGAGGAGTTGAGGGTTGAGGGGCAGGGGATTAGGGGTATTGATGGGAGGAGGCTGTTTCCTGTGGTGATGTTAGTGAGATTGTGCTAGTAGTTGAGACAGAGGGGGGGAGGGGTCACGTTTGTCTGGTTGGCAGAGCCGGTTGCATGATGAGTCGTTCCAGTCTTTATCTGTGCAGCCTTGCTGTGTCATGAGGTTGTTGGCTTGTGGGCTCATACATAGTCCGTTGGATAAGCAGTAGTCGTTCTTGTTGCAGCAATGGGTTGTCGTTTTCGTATCTGGTGTTGATCCTGGCCCATAACACGGCACTTGGTTCGTGTCTTTGTTCCCCCACGTGTCGTAGCATGTTGGTTCCTGCGCTCGCACTCCATCAATGCGGCCGCTGACCAGCAGCAGGGCTAGCGTATTGGCCAGCCATATCGGTTTATGCGATGTCATTTTGGTTGTTTTGGTTGTCATCGACGTGCTGGTTGCTGGTCACAGTCGATTCCAGTCGTCTCATGTAGATCCACCTTTTTTCTTCCCTTGCAGTCGAGTATTCAAAAGTCAGCAACTCAAAATCAAAACAAAAAAATGAAAAAAATGGAAAAGACAATCGCGGAGGGAATACAGAGATTGAAATGAGTTATTTACGGAAGGATTTCTGGGGTGGGCGAAGGGTGGCGGCGGAGAGGATTCCAACGGCGCAGTCATCGTACTGGCCAGTGCACATAGACACCAAGTTGTGAGGGCTAAAGTGTGGGTGTTTCAATGCTTCGATGTTTCAATGTTGTGCAAGATGTGTTTTGTTGCGGCACGGCTACTCTACACGGACAAGAATGCCACGAGAAAATCAGGAAACCCTTGCAGTGGCAATCTGCAAGTCTAATCACAATCCACGGCCAGAACCAACAAGGATCGTTATTTAAAAAAGGTTACCATGTTTGCCTTATTCTACTCAACGGTACCTAGGTAATCATGTAATCGACCCCAAAGACCCTCGAGAGGAAAAGGTAGCATAGGGGGAAGTGATCGTCTCTTGTGCCACCTTACACACGCAACACCTGAGCACTTCACCTCGAATCATGTCCACTTCGTACAGCACCCCAGACACTCCGAGCTGTTGGCCCCAAGAGCTTTCGCCTCCGTGGCACAGAATCTCAGCTCTGAAAGCCGGGCAGGCTGCCGTTTAGACTCGTCCGTGTCTCCGGAAGAACATGACATCGGAGTTAACCAGGGTTTGACGCAAATCAGTAAGAAGCTTAATTGATGGCATATGATGGTCGGAGTAATCTCCACAACCCAGGTGAAAAGAGCCATATTTAGGAGCGACCAGATCAGCCGAATGAGCTTGTCCGTCAACATTCTACACCTTTACCCCTGCGATGGTCTGCTGTGCCGCCCACAACAGCACGCGAGCCTGTGCATCGCCGCCGCGTACCTGCAGGAAACAAAATGTGCACTGTGAAGAGGGAAGGTGAAGACGTTTCAAGTTGGGGCAGTTCGGTCGATGAAATTGGTGATGTGCCCATCGATTATCGTGTCGAGATCAAGGTTGGAGATGTCGTCCTTGAATTGCACACCTAAGGTAGGTCAGTGCCGTGTGTATGCAGTTTAGTATGTGACTGTCTCAGTGCCCGAGATCACCAACAATAGCAAAGACCTGCGCCCGCAGTCTCCGTGAAAGAGGCCACCGAGCCTCGGGGTCCAAAACCGCGCTCCATCTCCGCAATCTGCAAGCTTGCGTCCCACAAGAACCTACCCTAAGCTCTCAACCGTTCCATATCACGATCTCTTCCACATAATGGGCGGCATATAAGGAAGGTGCCAGCCCTCCAGTTTCATTCCAGGATACAGTTCCTAAAAGCTTCATCCCACAATCCCCATCATCCTCGGTCCAGATTGTCAAGACCCTCCCAATTGATCACATTAACCTTGCTTGATACCCTGATCCTCGCTTGCCGCCACCTTTGAGCGGGCCAACCCGCCCTATTTTCGCATATGCATCTACCCGGCTCCTGTAGCGACCGCGCGTATCTCAAATCAAAAGCATCGGCACGTTTTCCCCCGCGCGGGCCATGTTGAGGTGATCGGCTTCATATAGCCCTATGTCACAGTAAAGGATCCCGCTGTGGGAGCTTGGAGATTGAGGGCGTTGGTACCGAACGGCGTGGATTCCTTTTCCCCCTGAGAGCTGCTACGTTCTTGAAAGGCAGCCTTGCCGATCTTCAAGCATATAATCTGAGTGTTGAGAGATCATAGCGAAAGTAAATAGAATGATATCTAAGTAGGTAACAATGATTTGAAGCCTGTAGAAATAAATCGTTGAAGGTCGGGTGGTGGAGATCACACCGCAAACAGAATTGGGCTGAGCAAAAGCTGTGCCATATCGAAGCATGAAGCTTTGAAAGGAAAGAAGACATCCGTGATCCATTCTGCTTGCCAAGAATGCTGTACAACGCGGAGAGTAGCACCCTGTCGTGATATTGATAAGGGGCTACTGTAGAAATAGCAAAGCAATATGGCAAACTGTGATGTGGTAATTCTGCTGGCTGTCGGTCCGCGTTGCCAACCTCAACAGCAGACCTTTTCCGAGACCTCCTGCACGTTAAGCAGGGCAGGTCATCGGCCTCGGTCCAGGAATAGGATACGGCTTCCTCCCATTATCCGGCACACTAGCCACCCAAATCTGCAGCAAAATCCCCGGATCATTCTGCTTGTACGCACCCGGAATACTAACAGTCTCACTCGGGACATGGCTCCTGCTGCCCGACACACTGAGCTGAGCACATGATTGATAAAACTGAGCCCCCATGTTGCTGTACGCAGAGTGCAAGGCCAACAGCTCCTGCCGCAGTAGATAGTGGCCCGGTGCCAGGCATGTAGGGATCGTGGCGTAGGACCAGCCCTTGTTGGCGATCATGGTGTCCACGCCCCATTTTCCAGTCTGAGTGTTGAGGCCCTCCTCAGAAATCTTGAACCACTTGAGGTTGTTGGGAGATGCTGTGGCCGCGTTGTCGACCTTGGCCATGTAGGTTGAGATGGGCCCTTTGTGGGAGGAGGCAATGGGGTGATCAGGATCGTTGGGCCATTGAGCACCACCGATGACATGGCCCCACCACGCGCCAATTCTGTCACCGGCCTTGACAGAAATTACTTGGTTGGACTGCGTGCCTCGGATACCACAGGCTAGCTGGGCGTCGTTGACGTTGATGACGGGGTTGGGCTGAGAGGGAGCGCGGAGACCGTGGAGTTGCGGGTGTTCGACGCCGTTGACGGAGACTTTCTGTTGTTGAAAAGTGGAGATCAGTCAGTCAAGGCGACGGAGAAAGGGATTTGGGAAAATGGTGTGATCGTCCGTACCTGGAAGATGCTATGAGTCTTGGCCAAGGAGGCCAGAGCAACAACAGAGATGAGCTTCATCACAGCAACGACTGACGCAGAACTAGTCTCCTAGTTCTTGGGCTGGACTGGCGAGAGTATGTTTGCGAGATCAGAGCGGGTTTTAAATACCCTTTTAGCATCCAGCGCTCCCTTGCCCAGGGTAAGCCGGTGCTGAAGCTTTGAAGACGCATCTAGTCATGGACATCTCCTAGCCTGCTTGGCCAATATAGCAATATAGGGTCGTCATCTTCGATTGCAAGCTCAGCAAAATTACTGGATGACATCTCGTCACCAGCTGGCCTTAGTTGTGGGGCACCAAAGGGCCCAGGTTTTCCCAGACCCACACCGGTTTGCTCTTAGGGCTGGATTTTCTTACTATTTTCTTTTAAACCAATAACCAACTACTGTAATACTAATTTGCTTACCAATTTTGGCCATTTTTTGGCCTCATTTTCGCCGCCGGTGACTTTCCTAGGTCGCCAGCCCAACAGGTTATAAGCTCTTTTGACGCTTAAATCACTAAGCAAACCGAAGTCGACGCCCTCGTCGACAACCTAACCTCGTAAGGCCGAATACTATACCGGACCTTACGACTTTTCGACCCTTATCAGGCCAATATCACGCAATTAGACCTTTCGACGGTAATTTTAGAGGCGTTAAGAGAGTTAATTAACTTCTTAATTAACGGAAGCCTGGTTTTAACCCTAACGCTTATCTTAACGAAGAATTAAAACGACCGACCACCCTTTACCGATAAAAGTATAGTTTATAGCGCTAACTTTCTCTTAACTAAGTTTCTTTAGTTCTACCATTTCTATAACCTTTTGGCTAAAAAATTATTATTTTCCGGCAGTAGTTAAGAACTCTATCCTACCTTATTAAAAGACCGATAACGGAGTAAGTATCTCGCTCTCTATATAAATTAATTTAACCCACTATAAGCAGCTATAAAATTAAATAGTGCCTTTCTTTAAATCTTTCTTTTAATATCTTTTTTATAGTATCTTTCTTACGATTTCTCTTTAACTAATTTTTCTTTTAAAATAACTAGCACTAACGTTACTATAGCCTAACTCTTAAAGCTTATAAAAGTTATAAGAAATACTAATACCGTCGCTATAGTTAAATAATAAACCTTTTAAGCCTTACCGGCTCTAAACTTAAAGACCGATCTTTCCGGTTAGGAATTTTAGTTAACTTAGTCCTTTATATATTATAGCTTAAAGGACTATATTAAGGTTAATATATAACTATTAGCGGAAGAAAGGATATTTACTTTTGATTAATAATATACTAATAATTTAAATATTTAAAACCTAATAATAATTTCCGTTAAAAAGCCCGAAATTTAATAACGAATTTTTAATCTCGATTAAAAGGCTAACGGTATTAATACTTATAGTTTATATTAAAAAATTATTTAAGCCTTATAATATAATACTTTCGATATCGTTAATATACTTTTAAAAGAGTATTTTACTTTTAAGTATATTAACTTCGTTTTATTTTAAGCCTACTTTAGCCGGCTCGAGGTCCTTCGCCGTCGTTTTAATATAATAGAAATTAAAATCGGCTACGTAGCTTACCTTTAGGCTACCTTAAACGGTATTAAAACCGCGTACCCCGATTTATACGACCGGCTAGTAAAAAAAATAGAAAATAGTATTATAACTTAAACGCTCCTTTACTAAGAGTATAACGCTAAAGCTATTACGGAGGAGACTATACCGGCTTACTTTAAAATTATTATCGAGACTACTAAAGCCCCGGCTGCAATTATACCTTTATATACTATATTATTAACCCTATTAAAGAAATACGATTATTATACTAAAGGTTTAAAAAAAGGTAATTAATATTATATAGGCTATAGTCGTTACTACCCGAAGGGTAAGGCTTATTAATAATATAACTTTAATAAAGCTTTAAAGGATTAGGAGTATAAGGAAAAAGTATAAACGGATAAGTAAAAAAGGCGGTAAAATATTAATTCGTTAATAGGGACTTTTTAAAGCTATACTAATAGCGTTATTAATACTAAGTTTTCGAGGGACCGACCTACCTATAGTACCCTAATACTATTTAATAACTTCGCTAATATATTACTTTTTATTTATTATAATAATAATTAATTAAATTTTCGTTTCGGTCTTTAAAGGTAATACTTTCGTTAATAAATACCTTTAAAGTCTAATAGGCCGTTAAAATATTTAAAGACTATATATATTATAATTCCGGATACGCGGATTTCGTATTTAATAAACTAAAGTAATTTACCGAAGTTTATTTATTACCTAAGGAAAGGAAAAAAAGGTTCCTTTCGTCGTTAAGAGATATTATAAAATATAGCTATTAAGGAGCCGTAGCGCTAAAATCTACCCTTTTAAATAGCTAGATTATTATTTTAAAGTTTAAAGAAATAATATATTACCTATAAGCGCCTATTAATTTAATATCGGCGGGTAAGCTACTCGATAAAGGTATTTTCTGGGACTAAAAGAGTTATAACCTAGTCTTTAAAAGTACTAAGTAAGTAATATATAAATTAATTAAAAATAATAACGTATATTAAATAAATATAATACTTAACGCCGATTTCGGTAAAATATTTTTAGTAAAGACTTTTATTAAGGCCGTAATAATATTTATTAATTACCGGATAATATATCGCTGTTTAATATACGTTAATAAAGACGATATTTATAAGGCTTATACGTAGGTAAAAATTAAATTCGTCGGTAATAACTTTTTCTATAAGCCCTACGTAATAGTAAAAATAATAAATTAATTAGGCTTATCGACCTTTACGTAAATTAATAACCCGTTCGACTTTATTTATATCGACGTTATTACCTATAAAAACCCTAAATATTTAAATTATAAATACTTTATTTACTACGTAAATATATAAAATAATTATAAATAAATTAATTTTATAATAAAGAAAAAGTAAGTATTTGATAAGGTTAAGGATTTCGAAACGAAGATCGCGCGCTAAACTAAGTATAAAATTAGTATTATCGGTTTTAATAGAGGTACGGAATTTACTTAAGGCTCTAGGACCTTTAACGATAGTCGCTTAGCTACTTAGGCCGACTAAAAGGGTATTACTATCCTTAAGACCGTACTTTACTTACTATAGATAAATAGAAAGGTAAAGAAGGTTACGAGGATTACGTTTAACCGTACTAAAGCTATTATATTAATTTATAAAGTACTAAAAAAGCTATTTTTATTTATTATATAGTTTATAATTTACGTAAGTAACCTACTATCTTCGAGGGTTAACGAGGGAGATATTAGTATTTACGAAAAGTATATTATAAAGCTTAATATATCTAAGGGCGAGCGGAAGCCGTATATTCGGTACTTACGCTTATACTTTTACGACGCGTATTACTATATTAAATTAACTTACCGGGCTAATTTAAATAAATTTATCGTTAGGGTAGAGAAAAAAAAGTTTATCGGCTATATAAATATATATATTAAAATATATTAGGTCTAGAACCTAATTATTAATAAAGTTATAAAGGTTAATATTATAAAGTTTAACGAAAGCGATTTTTATAAACTTAACGATAATAAATATAAAGATATTAAGTACAAAATAGTTTTTATTAATAATACTATAGCCGAAAAAAAAAATATTATTATTAATAGAACGGTATCTTTAAGAAGGAAGGTTACCTTTAATAATAAACCTATTATTATACCGGAGCCCGCTATATAGCGGAGTATTTTAATAATTAATAAAGGGAAGGTTAAGGACCTTAAGTAAACTATTTTACTTACTTTAAAAACTACGTTATTACTAATACTACCTTTATTATTTAAAACTTTAAACGTAAAAAACTTTTTCGACGCTAAAAAGGTAAAGGATATACGGTCCGAAGTACTTATTTTACTAAACTATAATTAAGTGCCTTATACTATTAACTCTCTTACTATAAAAGAGCTTACTTTCCCTATAAGGCTAATAGGAAGGGAGGAGGGTAAGGCTATAGGGGAGCCTAGTAATAACTAGGCTAATAATAGGTTATTAGATTTAAGTATAAATAGCTTAATCGAAAACTTTAATAACGATTTCGAGCTTAATATAGGCTATATAAAAAAAATAATAATTTTTTTACCGACTTAAGAGCAGTTTCGTAAAATAATAATAAGAAATTAAGGCCTAAATTTTTATAAAAAGCTATAGTAAGGTAAATACCTTTATTAAAGTTTTTTTATAGTATATCTCGATAACCTATAATTACGTAAGGTAATAACCTACGCCCTATCTATAATTAAAATCGACTACCTTTTATAAACTATTAATAAGTACTATATACCTAAGAACTACCGGTAAGTAAAGAAACTCGAAAATTATTATAAATATTAATTACTTACTATAAAAAAGTAGGACGCCGGCTTATTAAAAAAGGACGTTTACGAACTAATAAATACGCCGAAAGGCTATAACGTTTTACCGAGTAAATAAATATATAATAAGAAAATAGACTTTTATATTAATAAGGTAAAGGCTAAAGTAAAATAAATAATATATAATAACTTTAATAGGGATTCTTAAGCTATATAGGACGTCTACGCCGCCGTTATAAATAATATAATAATTAAATACTTTTAAGTTATTATAGCCGTAAAGGACTAGGAGTACCTTTAATATAACTTTAAAATAATATTTTTTAACGTTAAAATCCTTAATACTATATAATACTATATATAATTACTAAATAGTTTAAGTAAATTATTAAGTAAAGTATATTAGCTTAAAAGGATATTATATAGTTTAAAGAAATTACCTATTTATTAATACGAAATAGTAAAACCTATAATAATTAAATTAAGTTTCGATACCCTTTTATTAAACTTTTACTTATTCCGTTATAAAAAAATAAGTACTTTAATAGTCTTATACGTAAATAACTTATTTATATTAACGCTTACGACGAAAATTATTAAAGATATTACTACCGGGCTAAAAAGTAAGTATAGTATTAAGAAACTAAGCGAGCCGAAAAGGTTTTTAGGTTTTAATATTATAAAGAACCGCGGAAAGAAATAGATCTACCTATCCTAAGTAACTTATATCGACGCTTTACTCGAGAAATTTAACTATAAAGATATAGCCGGCGTAATTACGCTATAGCTAGCCAAACTAAAGCTTCCTTTTACGTAAAAAAAAAATAACCGCGGAAGTAAAAAAATATATTCGGAAGATTAATTCGTTAAACTAACTTTCTATTAATACTTAACTTAATATTACTTTTACCGTTAACCGCCTTTATAAAGGTAATTCTAGGCCCTTACTATATTATTTAGAGTTAATAAAGTACTTTTTCCGGTACTTAATTACTATTAGGAAACTATATATTATATTAGGGGATTCCGAGTTTTCGGTAAAAAATATAAAGTTTATAAAATTCGTAAATACCTTATACGTAAATATCTTACTTTAAAGATATTCTATTAGCGACTATATTATTTTCGTAGCTAATAAACTAATATTATAGAAAAGTAAAAAGTAGACCTTCGTTACCCTAAGTACGACGGAAGTAAAGTTTATTAACCTAACGCCTATAAAGTATTTACTATAGTAGGTATTAAAGATATTAGAAGACTATAGTATACTATAGTTAAGGCTATATATACTATATACCGATAGTAAGAACGCCGAAATTATAGTTCTAAACCTTTAAAATATCGCTAGGACCTAATATATTAATATACGATATAAGTGGGTAGGTAAATAAGTAAAGGAAGGAAGATTTAGTATTTAATATATCTTTAGGTTAAAGATACCGGCGGATAGATTTATAAAGGTACTATAAAGGGAGAAGCACGTAAAGTTTATATAGCTATTAGGAATACGAGATTTTCCGGTTTAAGATATACAGGAGAACGTATATTTGTATGGGAAAAAGGCTACTAGGGCATTGGGCAAAGGAGTTAAAAGAAGTAGGAAGAATCTAGGCGTATATTGGCCTTCGGAGGATATTAACGATGGCTTCGTTTTGGACGGCGGTGTGCTGTCTGTGGGGGGGTATGGGGCACTAAAGGGCCCAGGTTTTCCCAGACCCACACCGGTTTGCTCTTGGGGCTGGATTTTCTTACTGTTTTCTTTTGAACCAACAACCAACTACTGTAATACTAATTTGCTTACCAATTTTGGCCATTTTTTGGCCTTATTTTCGCCGCCGGTGACTTTCCTAGGTCGCCAGCCCAACATTGGTTGATCATCTTGCCCTATCGGAGACGTCCCCTCCGCGGTCCCCAGCCAGCCAGGTTCGGGATTTCATTTTGTCCCCAGATTCATCCACCTATCTGCCGGCACACATTCTGCCAAGACATAGTCAGCTTTGGCAAGGCCAGTCTGATGAGTAATTTCTTGTCGAGACTCATTCATTCCGCTGACGTCGAGATGTCGAGAAATTGGAATGCTCAGGAGTTCAAGTGTAGTGGGAGGCGTCCGCTAGCCGTTGTCTTGTTAAGTACTAAAGGATTCGGTCGGTGGTATGGTCGGCCTGGCTGATAGAAATAGAACGACTGCGTTCAAGGCTTGTAAGGCCAAACCAGGTTAGGATTCTGTATCCTGAAAAACATCAGCATCCATAATCAATGCTAGGCGACGTGGATCTTCTGGAAGCATCAAACACGTACAGCCTAGTGCAGGAACACAGAAAGCTTTGACACATATAGATATTCAAGCATTGACCAGTCTTGTGGTAGAGGTGGTCGGCGAGAGCACATCATTGGCCCTGGTGGAATGCCACACATGGCCAAGAGTGCGTCTCACCTTGCTCACCGCGAAGTTGGATGTCTGAATCAGACCATGACAAACATGCCGACCCCCGCGGAGATTCCCTATCGTTGTGGTCCCGATAGCAAGAAATATCGGGGTAGACCTGCATTGGTGTAACCTGTTGTGCTTGTCGTCGATCAAGGAAAACACCGGTTTGCCTTTGATAAGAAGAAGAGACGAAATTGGATTTATGGTCGACATCGGGAGCATGCTGCTAGCAACGATAAGGCAGACGAAAGTTGAATGGTTCCAGGCGGTCGGGTCGGCTGCCGCTTCAGGTGGCCAGCTCGTGGGATGCGCCGTGCCCCATAGGCACATGTGTCGCCCCGGTCCAGTGAGAACCGGTCAAACATGCTGGCCTCTGAATGGCTCTCGGGGGTCTCGGAGGAGGTAACGGCTTTGGTCCCGGCAAACGCGTGCGTGGGGGTCAGCAAGAGCAACGCACACACGTATCCGGGCCATCAGCAACTGCCATGTCGGACTCTCTCTGAGTGCCAGGTGCCTGGCCTGGTTGCTGGGATGGAAAGAGCATCCGGCAAACAGGCGCTAATGGCAACAGCAAAAGGGATTTCCACGTCTCTTTACCTCTCCCTCTCCTCTCTCGTTTGCCAACAAGCACTCCAAAGCATCAAACCACCCCATCTTCCCCCTTCAACTTTGGCGCAGAATGAGCTTTATACCAATCAAAGGCCGTAAGGCGAGGGTCCTCGTCTTTGGATCTGGCGGCGTGGGTACAATGGCAGCATACGCACTCGAAAAAGGCGGCATGGCAGAGGTGACGACAGTCTTGCGTTCCAACTTTAAGGCCGTCACGGAGTCGGGATTCAAGATCAACTCCATCGACCACGGCCTTGACATAAGCTGGAGTCCTACTCACAGTGAGTTGCATGGCCCCCACGGAACATGCTGAGCCTTGCTAACCAGCAAACGCAGTCCGAAACGCCAAAGATGAGAGACATTGCAGCGATAATGCCTCTCAGCCATACGACTTCATCGTCGTCGCTACCAAGAACCTTGCCGATATCACACCCGGCGTAGCCTCTCTCATCGACCGCGATGTCATATCAGACACGACAGCAATTGTCCTCCTCCAGAACGGTCTCAACATCGAGCGCCCTATTGTCGACGCTTTTCCCTACAACCCGGTCATATCTGGAGTCCCTTACATCGGTGCCATCGAGAGCCCCCCAGGCACAATTAACCATGTCAACCACGACGAACTCATCATCAGCCCTTTCCGCAATGACAATATCCCATGCAAGCTATCCGAGGATGCGGCCATGAATTTTCAGGAAATCTATGGATCATGTCCGAACGTGACCTGCATCTATGAACGTAGCGTGGAAAAGGCTAGATGGAGGAAGCTGCTTTACAACGCCTCTTACAACACAATTGCTGCCATCCTGGGCATGGACACATCCCGCATGCGTGCTTCAGAGTTCATCATCGACGACTTGGTGCGGCCGGCCATGAAGGAAATCCAAGCCACTGCCCGGCAAGTATCTGGGGTCCACCTCACGGATGACCTAATCGAGACAGTCATACGCCAGGACAACTACAAGGCCTTCTTCCGACCGAGCATGTTGCAAGATATTGACAAAGGCAAGCACATTGAGGTGGAGAACATCATCGGAGAGCCAGTCCGCGAAGCCGAAAAGGCAGGTGTCGAAACACCCACCCTCAGGGTCATTTACAGTCTTCTCAAAGCCTTGCAGTTCAAGATCAAGATTGTTGAGGGCCTCGTGGAAGTGCCAACGAGCGGTGAGAAACTCAAGTATGGAACATCAAGGACACGGGGAGGGTAGAGGTGGAGGTGTTCAGGTTGAGGGTTGGGGTTATTTGCGATGAAGCTCTCTGACCCCTGCCTCACAAGCGGTGGGGTTGACGCTAGCGGTGAGAAGTGGAAGACGCGTTTTGAGCGCGTCGTGAGTTCCACTCTTGAATGTTTCGGAATCATGCCCAAAGAACAGAGACAATGAATATCGCTAATCTTATCAATCCCGTTGATGAAACGCCGGCCTGGGAGCCGAAATGTGAGCTGAAGTCGGAGCCGAATGCAACCCCTCCTGCGGTTACACCAGCAGTAGATCCTGCAGCACCACCACCACCACCACCACCACCACCACCACCAACAGCACCAACAGCACCCACCGTCGCCCCCACCACCGCGGAACCAGAACCAGACCCAAAGCCAGCAGAAACCGAATCAACCAACACAAAAAGAAAGACACCTCCTTCCTCCACGCAGCCAAAAGCAACCCCCAAACGCGCCAAAACACCTGGCGATCTCTCGAGAGAATGGCAGAGGCAATATTTTCAGGGTGCTCCCCTGTCCGAGTTCAAGGGGATAACATCTGGTGAGCTGTTGTTGGGAACAACGGGATATGTTGCCTCGCAAGCACCCATCCAAGGGCAGATGATGATCGAGATTATCGCTGCGGCACCTGACCAACCGCTTGGTGGTGCGGTTAGGCTGAAGGCCTTGCCGGAGGGGGTCCGGCCTGGAGAGGAAGAGATGATGGGGGAGTTGGGACAGGCGCAGGATGTATTTTTGTTTCCGCTGAGACATGTTGGTATGTTCTTTTCACTATGCCGTTGTCTTGTTTGGTAAGATGTTGACGAGGTGCACAGAGGACATCATCATCACACGCGGTAAAGCCCTACAGAGAGAAGCATGGAATATCCTGATTGTTCCATCGCAGGCGGTTGGGGCACAGCCATTAAGGTGGTCTCTTCCCGAGATTGTCTCGTTTAGTTGGACGGGCAACTTGATGGGGAGGGAGAAGGCCAACTTGAGGCTAGGTGGGAGGGCGGCGAAGACTGTTGAGGAGGCAAGTAAAGATAAGAAGGTGCTCAATGCTTTGTTGTGTGTGGATGTTCTGGAGGAGGCGCTGAATGAGGCCTTGGAGCCGTACCGGAAGAGGGTGCAGAAGGTGGACTTGATTGATGAGTTTACCAAGTCTTTGAGGGCGGATGTTCAGGCTACGTTAAGTTCTGCTCCAGAGCTAAAGGGGAAGCCCTGTGGTATGATGATTTCTTGTTGCGTCAGACGATGAGTGAGATGACTGACAGAACTACCTTAGGCAACATCCATGTTTACCCGGCCGGAATCCTTTTCAAATCCAAGTCCAGGATTCTGTACATGCCCTTCCGTAACATTGAATGCGTCACATTGACAGTAGCGTTCTGCCTGAACCAAAAACAGCTAGCAGGTCTGTCCATGGGTGTGCAAGTCAAGAAGGGACAGCGAGAGCTCGAGGCTGATGAGGCTGAGGCGAAGCGTTGGGAGCGCGAAACTGTTGGCATTTACTTCAAGAAGATTGAACTGAGGTGTGTCCGAACGCTGAAGCGATGGCTTGAGGAGGCGGGAGTTCGCAAGTTGGAGCTAGAGAAGGAGTCATACTACGACTATGCAAAGGGTTCGATCACGGGGGAATGTGTACCGTATGTCCTGCCACCCCCTACTGCTAAGCCTTCGCCTCCAGGTGGTGCGCGAGAGGTGGCCAAGGAGCAATCATGAAGATCCAGGACAGATTATCAGCTAGACTAGGACGATATCTCGCGATGGCTCAGTGCTTAGTCTGTCAAGCTCGCCAAGCCCATGAAAATATGCGCCCCCAACTAGCACATAACTTCCATCGCCTTTCCCACTGTCCCGGACGATCAACGCAGTAGCATTGCCATCCAGCACGACCACTTGATCACCAACAATAACCTTCTCGGGGGCTATCCCACAAAACCCTTCTTCAGTTATGCAAAACCGCGTCCCCGCTGTCGCCCTGTTCGATCTGTCCTTGAAGAAGCAGAATGCCCGAAACGGCTCCACACGCGGCATAATAACTGTCTCTCCTCCCTTCAGCTTATCCCTCATGGGCAACGCTCTGGAGAGGGACGAGAGTTGGCCGAGGAACGCCTCGAAGCCCTTCTTCAGACGCGGCAAGTCGTCCGTGTCGAAAGCCAGCGACCTTTTCCGAATGAACAGCTCAAAAACTATTTCCATTGGATTTACTTCTGGCAAAGTATCCCTAATCATAATGGTTGCCTTGACAGTAGCGACAATCCAGTCCATCCAGTCCTGTGAAGGGGAAACTGGAAACATTCGCTCGCTGGTTGCTTTGATCGTATCCACTACAACACCTCGTGCACAGAGTTTGGTATCGTCGAGGACACGCATACTGGCTGTTCGTGCAGGTCCTGCTTGAGCTGTGAAGACCATGCGTGCTCCTGGGTTAACTGAAGGCGATGTGTCGGCCCAGTTCTGTTGGATTGTGGTCAGCTTCAACCCAGCAAAGCACAATATGCAAGATATATATGATGTCTCTCACCGGAACCCATGTGGGCAATTCAGGATCCCGGTCCGCAGAACCAGATATCCCAGAGCAGCGAAGCAGTTCTTCAGCGTACCCTTTCTCAATCAACAAGCGGGCAAACCTCGTGAAGACCTTGATATGGGTCTCACTCGGCTCGTAGCTAACATGTCCCATATACTCTTGCCCATCTTTTGCCAACCCGATCAACGCATACACCTTATCGCGGAGATCTGTCGCCATGAAGAATTGGCCGGCCAGAACGATGAGCTCGGCCAAAGTAGCCGGGCACTTCTTCCATATCACCCTCTTCTCAAACATCAGCCAGGCCCGCTTCAGCCCTCTGTGGGGCTGACCACTGTCAGCCAATTCCTCCCCTTGACGCTGCATGTATGCGCGGTTGTCAACTTCGCTATACTCCCTGATAGCGTAGCATGCAACGATAACAGCACTTGCATCCAAACGCGCATCCCCAAAATGGAACCTGACCTTCTTGGCGGAGAGGAACTCTTGCAGAATCCAAATCCTCTGAAAGTACGGAGATGCAAAAAACCGGCGCCATGACACCCAGAAAGGGCTATCGACGGTCGGCAGTCCATATCTTTCAAGGAACTTGGTAGGGCCTGGGTCGGCAAGGCCGAGTTGTTGGAGTTGCAGTTCCAGGTCGTCTGTTTGGGGAACGACCTTAAAAGTATGGTCCTCGCCATCCTCCCCATCCTCGCCATCCTCGCCATCCTCGCCATCCTCGCCATCCTCGCCATCCTCATCATCCTCATCATCCTGACTATCCTCCCCCTCCATCTCCGCCCTCAACAACCTCTCCGCCCTGCAAACCCTCCCCACCAACTCCACCACCCTCCCCCATCCCCTTTTCTAGCAGCACAAACGCAACCACCCTCTTCGCCTGCTCATAAACCCTCCTCATCAACCCAATCTGCACCCTCTTCTCCTCGCAATCACTTTGGTCAATACACAACGCGTCAACCCACAACCTTTTCCCCGCATGCAACTTCCTCACCGCCCTCAAAGCAGCGTATAAGTTCCTCGTGACCGGGACTTGTCGCCCGTCTAGATTTATGTAGACTGGATCTGACGGGTCACCCCAGACGTAGGAGAGGGCGGAGTACCGCTGGAAGGGGTGCATTTTTCTGGGTTGAGTTGGGGTGGTGTCGGTCCAGACGATGAACTCGTTGGGTTTCCCGGGGAGGGGGGGGCTTGTGTACATGACTGAGAGGGATTTGATAGGGCGGGGGCTGGTTTCTGGGAAGAGGTTGTGGTCGGAGTTTAGGTCAGAGGGGAGGAGGTAGCAGTTGATTTCGGGGGAGGAGGGAAGGGCGGGGGCGAGGACGAGGATGCGGATTGAGGTTGGGGTTGGGAGGGGGGTGTAGGTTGCGGTGGTTGCGTCTGTCATTTTGAAGGAGCTCGTTGAAAGTAGGCGCGCTGGATGAGAAAACTCAGTAGGTAGCCTGTGATCGTTGAGGGTGATGTTGACGAGAAGGTGTATGAGTTGAGGGCGCGGATATGATGAGAATGTATTACAGCACAAGGTGTTATCCGGCTGGCTGGTGCCTGATTGTGGAACAACTGCCCCCTGTTATTGTGTCAAGGCAGTAGTTGTGTTTGGCTTTCTTTTCGGCATAGAAAGAAATGACTGGTATGCTATGGTTCCTACTAGGCATGATCCTTAACTGTAAGACTCCTTACTTGCAGCCTTGTAAACAGAGCGAATTGCAAAAAAGTAGAATAGCTCCAAACAAATCTGGCGGGTATTGCCGCTGTCCCAGTGGGTGGTGCGGCGCGGCTCCTGTCGCGTCAACCTGTCGCCGAGTTTAGCCCATCTTCGGCGCTCCTCGGCTGGTGTTTGGCTCTGCATATAGCAGAGATCATCACCACATCACAAAAGGCCGGCCCAATAACACGAACCTCACATCTACACCGTCCTTTATTTGCATTAAGATGGTCCGGTTCAAGCCTGTGTAACCACCAGCACGAACACAAGTTCAGCGCACTTGAATATTGAACTCCAGCCCGCCAACAGCATTGTAATACCATCAGGAGAAACTCCGATAGTATGACGGGTTTAAACTTTTAACTCCCTGCTTATTTCCCGTCGTCATGGGCCACTTTCCATCCGAGACGGAGGCCGTGGCAACTGGAGTCGCACACGCCACGAGTTTTGTATGGATATTGGTGTTATAGTGGTGACCTGACGCTGACATACAACTCCCTATCTTGGGTATTGCTCGCCTCATGTCTCATATCGTTTTCCTATTGCTGACACGCCAGGTCCTTGTGCTAGGTACAACGCTCTAAATCGGCTCCGGGAGAGCAAAGTTGGGGGCCAGATTTGACTGCTACTGTGGCTTTTCTCCCACTTGCGCTCCAATCCCACGCCGTGTTACACATGCCGAAATGTGATTGGCAGAGAATACCAAAATTGAAAAAACCGGTGGATTATATTTATTCTTTATGGAGACACGCTCTCCCCCTGCTAGATACGGACTTGTGTCTCGACGCTGAGTTTAAGGTGTGAGAAGGGCTGTAAAGTCAGCGTTTGGGACAGGAGTTCAATTCAGCGAATAATCTTCAGTGGCCTCAAGGTTCTTGATGAAGACCCTTCTGACTTTTGGCTGTCTAGTGAGTTTATTTATACCTAGCTCTCATCAAGTGCATAATATTTGTGTAAGTGGTGTTGGTAGTGTTGTTGGTCGGGGTCAACAGGTAGTTGGTCTTTGCAGTGTAAAATCAGACGGAGAAAATCCCTGAGGGATGTTCCTTAGATGTTTGTGAGATGTAAGGGTATCGTCCTTGCAGACACTCCTGCGACTTGATCAGACCCGAGAGATGTCTCCAAAGTTGAGTATAAAAGGGGGCCACTCTTCCCATCTCAAACCATCAGATAACCTCCAGCAGCCACAACAACAATAACAACAACAACAACAACAACAGTCAAGCTTCTGAAGCATCTTGGCTCATCTTCAACTCCTCAGCTGCGCTCCCGCCGTCCGGCCCAGAAACCTGATCCTCTCCAGGTCTCATTCCTCACCGAAACCATACATCCTCCTACATATCTCATCCTCTTCGCCGCCATGGTGTCTAGCTTCACCGTCCCTAGCGATCAACCGGACGGTGTCTACGGCGTCAGCTGCGCCGAAAACGGCACCGAGACCCACACCCTTCTCGCTCGAGCCATGAGCGAGGAAGAGTTTGCCCAACTCACCGCTCGCAACGCACACGAGGAGCTCACCAAGCCTCCATCCCGCATCGTCTGTCGCCAGTCGAACGCCACTTACTGCGGAAGCTCCCAGCAGAACCGGGACCCCGGCTCGACCGACAAAGCCGTGGGGGCTCTCAAAAATCGGTGCAAGCCGGGCGCCATCAACAGCGGCCTGAACTTCTACTCCAAGTGTGGATCAACAGTCGCCCTACATCTGCAACTACGGCAGCAATGCTTGGCTCTGCACCCGAGACGACCTCACCAGGGATTACGCCCACAATACTTCAATCTGTGGTCGGTATAAGTCGGGGTGGCGGGTGAGATGGCCACAAGGAAACACCGGGGCTCAGACCGGTTACGGGACCGTCAATGCCAAATTTTGCGGCCCGGGGGTCTAGGCCAATGTGGTACTCATCCGCTCGAAACGAAACCTCGAAGTTTTGGTCCACCTTTGTTTGTCATGAAGGATCTTTCCTTCGTTCGCTAGTTTAATTTGCTCTTGGGTTCATGGTTGTTTTCTTTGGCTCGGTTCACAGGATATAAGGACGTTTTGGTGTCATCACATTTGCCTCTACCCCTATTCAACGCCTCTGCTCGTGGCTTTGACAAGGGTTGTTCCCGCGCCCATACTCGTCCGCTAGGTAGCTTTTGCTCCGCCTATAGCAATGCCAATCTTTATATGCCTAATCTTTCTACCTGTCACGTTGGTGATTGAGTGCTATTTTCATTTCCCCCCAGCGATTCACTGGTCTGTCTCGACATTAGTTTAAATACAAGATACATTGACTGTGGTTGCCCACAGAAGGCAGGGGCTTCGCTCCTGCCCTCGTGGTCCTCCACCTATATCTCCGAGAAAGGAGGAAATACTCTAGATATAAGAATGGGCCAATAAACATCCACAGAACTCTTAGTTGCTAAGGATCCTACATTACGATCATTTAGTTACAGTAAGTAGAGTAACCTCCAGCCATGCTTTTCACCATGACTTTACGGAGCTTTCGCTCCAACAATACCAGCAAGAATTTTGATGGGCCCGTCAACCTTGGCCTCCCACAATAATCACCTGTACGACTGTTGAACACTGTGCTCACACAGTAGAATCGAGATTAAAGGTCTTGATTCAGGTGGCCTTTGTGAAATGGTATTTGAAGGATGCTTCATGAACTCGACAAGGGCCTGCACATTGGTTCTACTTGCCCATCCGACCCTACAGCAAAGTCTAGACTCTAGCCTTGACCTCTCACAAACGATTGAACCGGCATCGTCGGCAAGCCATGATCCTGCACTGCCGACACTCATAGATGAAAATCGGAAGCTCATTGTGGCACTCGTCGCACTCCTGAGGGCCTCGGCGTGACTTCCATCTCTCGTGTCGACACTCGTGGTTGATAATCTGGTTCTGCCTCTCTTGCTCGACTAGGTTGGCTCGCTGCCAGTCTGGAAGCTGGGCGGCTCCGGCGTTGCGACCCACAATAACGTTTGCCCGATCAAGGAGGCGGTTTTCCTCCCACTGAGGACAACTGCAGTTTTTCCAGGGCTCTCCGCAAACGTAGCAAAACTCCGCACCGCAGCGGCAAGCTTTGGAATATCAAAGTCGCAGTCAGTTCATGTCCCTCACGAAAGACTACAGGAATCCAATTTTGGGAGAAAAACTCACTAATGTGGTAACATCCGTGACCGAGCTCGACAAATCTCAAGCAAGACCGACATTTCTGCCATCCCTCAGCCGCCGCGAGACGGATGAGCTCTTGCGTGGCAGGGTCCTCTGGGCAATCACTGTTTGCATGAGCCGCCTTCTTGCACACGTCACAGGTTCTGGCGCTGCACCGTGGGCATGTTGCAATGTTTCCCTTGATAGCCTGCGGTGGGATAAAGGTTGAGCAGGTTGGTAGGTGACAGTAAGTTCGGTTTGGCGTCTCGAGCTCAATCTTCTTGGCCCGAAACTGTCCAACTAGCGCTGACGGGAGGAGGTGTCGGCAGCCGTCCAGAAGGAGTTGATTTCCGCAGCAGCGAGGCGGAAAAAGCGACTCGTCCAAAATTGAAGACTGAAATAGGGTCTTTATACAACCGCGGCAGTAATCGTGCCCGCACCCGTTGCTGTTGACCATGTCGAAGGAGAAGAAGGCGTTATTGCACGCAACACATTCCTTCTTCTTGTTGTTCTCTCCTGACACTTCCTGTTTTCTGCTCGAAGCCCAGGCAGATGATTCCGCATGTCCACTCGTGCCAGCACGATCCGGAGAGATCCAAAGCTGTTCCAGCCTTTCAAGCGTTTCGCCGTCGAGGGCAGGCGTTGCTGGCCGTGGAATTGTGCTGCTGTACGAATTTTTCGTTCCAGACAACTGAAATGCCATCTCCCTGTCACTGGCGGCTCGCTGCTCTTCTGCTTCCAGAGCTCGGATCACAGCGGCGTCTTGTCTCACTGCTTGCGTAATGCTCTTGCTTATGGCTTCGTCGGCTAGGAGCTGGGAAGTGCGCAGTAATTCATCGCGGTATCCTTCGATGGCGAGGGCGAAGTCGGGTTTTTCTCCCGCGTGGCCCTTGCCTTTTTGGCTGGCCGTTTCTCCAAGAGCATGAAGGTCGTCGAGTTGCATCTGCACCATGAGACGCAAGGTCTCATGGTCGAGACCAGACAGGTCCATTACGCCAAAGGTCGGTAGTGTGTTATGGTTGTTGGCAAGAACGGGGTCGCGGCGTGGGGATCTCCAAGAAGAGGATGAGGTCAACTTGTCAGGGAAGAGTTTTCACCTTTTCATTCGGCCGTGGGGAAAATTGGGCGAACAGCAAACGGAATGTCTGCATGTCTAACGAATCTTCATTGGAGAAACGGGTAGATGCTGCAGGCCTCAATGTGTTTGATGACTGATGGCTGAACCGGGGCTTAAATGGGTTTTTTGAGTTGGCCGGTGGCCGCCACGCACCACAACAAACACTGGAAAAGCTCAACAATGAAAAGTGCTAAAAGTTGAATACGAGATAGGCGCTCTTCGGTACGCCTATCTCACCTGTGTGGCTCAGGTGGCCTGTGTCGTGTTCGTGCATCTCAAGCCTTGATTGGGACTCATGATGATGAACGACACCATCTTCATGATTGGTCCACGCCAAATTCTGACTTCCAAACGGTAACTCTTGATACACACAAACCCAAGTCGCACCTTCCCGACTCAAATACAGCAACTTATCTTATATGTGTGATGGGGTGATACCCAGGTTAGGGTTCTTTATCTGGGGAGGCGTAGGAGGCGGAATAGTTGAACGGAAAGAGCATTTTGTGGGTGGTGGAGGTCGGATAATGCTTAACGGGTATAAGGCATTCAGCAGACCTCCTTTTGCGAACAACTTTTGGTGGAAACCACGCTCAATTATCCAGCACACGACTACACCCACCTATATAAACCCCCACCACACAATCCCATCTTATACAATCCTAAATGTAACCGCCGTACACCCCGACTGCGACCAAGTCGGTCTAGCAACATACAAATAAGCACCACAGTTAAAAACCACCCCAAACCCCCTCTCAGGAATCCCGCAGCTCATGATCCCATTCCCATCCACATTGCACGTCACCATCGGATCCCCCTTACTCGCAGCCTGCGCGTCCGTCTCCATATACAACACGCCAACCTGCGCGCTGGTCTGGGTGGAGTACAGCTTAATATCCGGGTTGGAAACCAACCAAGGCTGTCCGCTGGATGTAAACCCAAAGTCCGCCGCCACTGCCGCGCCAACATTGTTGATGTCGTACTGCAAATAGCCATTGACCATGGTGAGGTATCTCCCCTGACGGGGGCCGTTGTTCAGGACGAGCTTGCTCTGCTGGGTTGGCTGGATGATGTTTGTTACTGTTGTTGTGGTTTGGAGGTTGGTGCTGACGGTTGTTATGGTGGTTACGGTTGCGGGCTTGACGAGCACGGTGGTGACGACGACATTGATCACTGATTCCGAAACGGAGGGGGTGGCGCTGCTGACTGTTTCGTAAAGGGTCGAGGTGGAGGTGTCGGCCGTGGCGGTGACCGTCTCGGTGATGTCGCCTACGGCGCCGATGCAGGAGCAGGCGGAGGAGTATTCGGCTTCGTCTGAGCAGACGGAAGCCGCCGGCAATGTCGAGGTGATGGTCTCAGTCTCGGTAGTTGACGGCTCAGTCGTCGCGACGGTCTCGACTTGGCTCACAGTTGACGACGACGACTTTCTCGTGCACCCCCTGCGCTTCCGCATTTTCTTGCCAACGGGTGGGGCAGGGCTGGCAGTGACGGTGGTTGAGACGGTAACGACATTTGTAGTGGTGTACTCGGTTGCCGTCTGGACAAGACTATCATACGAGGTTAAGGTCTCCTCTAACGTTGACGTGGCGGTGGTAAACGACACGATGACATCGATGTATTCAACAGTCGTGGTAGCAGTGGCAAAGACTGTCTCGGTGGGCGTTCTGTTTAAATTGAGCTCAGCAACTGCACCAAACCCGCTAGATATAAAACATGAACCTACACAGTCGACACGACAGGCGACCCGAACTGGGTCACACAAGACGAGAACCGCACGGCCGCGTCATTGCCAGAGAGGCCAGCAACCTGGTTCAGACAGCTTGTATCCAAGCATGCCGGATTAAAGGGGCTAACGGAGACTGTTGCGACAGGCATCTTGAGTAAAGCAAAAAGAGTGTAACGATGCCTGAGCTGGAAGGGAAAATATCAACGAAAGTCGGTCCTTGAAGAGGAGTAAGAAAGACAGAGGCCAGACGACCAGCTCGTCGTTGTCTTTCCCATCCTTAAACCCAAACGATAGAAAGATCTGCCTGGACCATGTCGTGGGAAATTATTTTGGATACTCTCCGCGTATTCAATGCTGATCGGTGATGGCTCTTTGCTGGATGCCAATTCAGGCCCTTCCAGCCAACCAAAAGACTGGGGACCCCCTGGCATAAACAGCTGAGCCGCCCCGTAAAAAATCGATAGCGCATCCTAAAACGAGCATTGTCCAGCCTGCTGGTGTTGATGGTCTGTGCCGTGCAGAAGCGAAAAAGAGAAGCATTTCTCCCTGTTGCTGACTGAGCGAGCTCTCGAAGATATTGACCCCTGAGAGACAATTTGTTCAGGGGCAAGTAAACACAAATGTTACCTCCTTGCATGCTTCAAGCTATTCGGACAAAACGAGAGCGTGGTGCTGCGTAAACACAAAAAATCAGGAAACCTTGGAAGACCAAATCGAGAAAAACACAATCACAAATACACCTCAATTGTAATCCATAACATAGCTATCCACCATCCCACATACCATCCATCTCAATGCACAATATACCTACACAATCCCAAATATAATACCACCCTCCCTAACCCAACAAAGGTATCTCCTAGACAGGCCACACCAAACCAAGCCAAACAACGGGGTATTCGCTTTCCCGAGGAAGAAAAAAAGGATAAACAAATAACCACAACAAGACAACAATGCCTATATCCATCAACAATCCCAACCATTCATCCATCCCATCTATGCAGTGTCATCCATCATCAATCCCAACCCATGCCAAACTGAATCCAAATGCTAGTAAAACCAACTCAAGATGAAGAAGCCGCAGGTCTCCCCCTCCTCTTGGGGGCAGGCGTCCCGTTAACAGTGGTCATCCCCAACTTGGCAACGTCAGTCCGTCTCGTCGGCCTCCCAGCGGCCTTCTTGATGCCCGAAGCCGAAGCAGTGGCAGATTCGGCAGGCGCGGCCGCAGTGGCCTTGGTAGCAGCTCTCGAAGCAGCAGGCTTGGGCAAAGCAGTCTTCGCCCTTGAAGGGATAGCCCGCTTGGGAGCCGTGGTGCTCTCAGCAGAGACAACCTTCTTCATAGGAGTCGGCGTCTGCAGTCTGGTAGATCTAGTGCTGCGTCTTGTGGAGGCGGCAGCGACAGGCGCGGCAGCCTTAGCAGCAGCAGTCTTAGGGGCATCAACCTTAGTGGCAACAGACTTAGGAACAGCAGCCTTGGGAGCAGCAGCCTTGGGAACAGCGGCCTTGGGAACAGCGGCCTTGGGAACAGCGGCCTTGGGAACAGCGGCCTTGGGAACAGCAGCAGTTGATGTGGATGCCGTAGCGGCAACAACCTTCCTTGTCCTGGTTTTCGGAGGCTCAGGCTTGTTCTCTGCCACTGACGCAGCCTTTGATACAGTAGGAGGAAGCGGCACCTCTGTGATGGTAGGAATAGCGAGCTCATCCATATCATCATCATCCTCCATGGCCCGTGACATCATGAAGTTGGTCGTTGTGGTGGTGTTGACGACAGGAACATCGTTGACATCGTTCGCATCGGCAGCCGGTAGGACTGGGGACTCGCCCTGGTAACTAGCCAGTTCCTCAGCCCACCTGACGTTCTTGACCGTCTGATCTGGGTTGGTGCGCGGCTCCTTGGGCTCGGCCTTGGCCTCGTTGACTTTCCACGAAGAGTCCTCAGCATGCCTCGCCAGAATCACAGCAGGGTGGACAGCTTGGCCCTTGTTCTTGCGGGTGTTGACCCTCGTCATGGTAGCCAAGTCCTTCTCCTCGTTGCGCTGCCTGGCCATGTTAAGGGTGGCATCCATGGTGCTGTCATCCATGGCTCCCATTCCAGGCAGCCGCACCGGAATCAACGACAAAGCAATCGAGTTTGCCGAAGGTGCTGTGGGCCGGAGAGTTCGAGTGCTTCGGGCACGGGTAGACCTCCGGGGAGCTTCATCATCCGGTGGTGGGGGAGCAACAGGAGTGCTTCTGTCGAGGGTGTTTTCCGAGGAACCGAGGACGCGCTTGCGCCGGCGCTTGGGAGGAGGCGCCTGACTGGGACTATCCGGGGCATCTTGCGGGGCGACCATATCCTTAGCTTGGCTGTCCTTCAAATCTTCGAGCTTTCTCTTCTTAACAGGGCTGGGGCTGTTGGGGCTCTTCTCACCCAAGGGCTTCCTATACGCGGGCGTATCGGCCTCTGCATTGAGCATGGGCGAACCGGTAGAGGAGGTGATGGTGCTCATTGACCCAGACCGACGCTTGAGACGGGAGTTTTGCGCTATCGAGGCTGCTGCAGCGGCAGCGGCGGCGGCCTTTGCGTTCTTATCAGCAGTCACCCGCGTCACAAACTTCCGCAGCAATTCCGCCTCCGAGTCGTCGTGCCTCGCCTGCAATTGAATCGTATCGTTCTCTGGTCGAGGGGGCGGCACCGAGGTGAAATCGTCATCCACTGCCATGGTAAGCTCATCGCATGCTTCATCAACTACCTCTTGTTCGACTACTTCATCTTCATCCAGGTCGTCCGACTCAGCCTCGAGTTCATCAGCAAGTGTTGTCACAGAAGGTTGCACAAGCTCAGTTGGCGAGGATTGACGGCCATAAATTGGCGTAAAACCTGAGGCCCTAGATGCGTCGACATTGTCTTCAGTCCTTTGTTCAGGTGTTGAGACCTTCCCTGTCTCCTCGCTTTGTGCGATGGGCGTGGCTTGAGGGGGTGTGCCAGGCGCCAAGACTTTGGCCTGGGATACAATAGCCTCGTCTTCGGCTACCTGGGGAGACAAGGGAGCATCGCATTCAGGAGTGGGAGAGCTTGTCTTCTCAACCTCAACGGGTTCCTTCTCGTCTACGGTATCTTCAGCGACAAGGTCGACAACCGTGTCTGCATCGCTCTCAAATGAGAGGGCCACAGGAAGAGGGGCGGTCTCTGGCAAAGATACCTCTTCATCCTTCGCATTGGCCTTGGTCTCTGGTTGAGAGGGACTGGCAACAGGCGAATTGGTAGGCTGCTGTTGTGGCGAGGCAATTGGGGGCGAGGTAGTCGTGGTGGTGACGAGATGTTCAGTAGAGATGTCGACACTGCAAATGCTGAGGTCGGAGAGCTCGCATGTATCATCCATCGAGGCAAAGCTATCCTCATGGGCGCCTGGTGTGGAAGGTGAACCATCCAACTGGTTGAAACGGGGAACCTCGTCTTTTCTGGCGCTGCGCTTGATACTTCGCTTGATGCTCAACTGGAGAACAGCATCAAGATCGTGGTTCTGGAGAGGCGTTGAGGGACTACCAGGGGCCACCCTGGTGCTGCGAGGGGTTGAGGGAGCGGCAGGCATGTCGTTCTTCTCAATGGAAGATTCCTCAGTAGCCTTGAGAACAACGCGTGGCTCGATGAAAGAGATGGCCTCATGTTCTTCGATGACCATGGATGTGTCTTGGACCTCGACAGCAGAAACGACCTTGACGGGGGATTTTCTGGGAGATTTCCTCGGAGACTCAATGATAGTGGACTCCTCGTAAATGGTTGACAGACCTTCGGGTTCGTAAGGGGTGAAAGAAATGTCGCCTTCGGCAGCCTGGTGTTCATAAACCGGTGACTCCTCGATCTCTGCGACCTGCTCTTCCTTGACAAGCGCGGACACCTCTTCCACCTCCGTGGGTTGCTCCTCAGGGGCTGGCGACTTTTCAACCTCGGCTGGCTGGTGTTCCTCGACCGGTGACTCTTCGATAGAGGCCGGGAGCGGGGTAGAATCCTCGAGAACTGATGGCTCGTCCCCTGCATCTGTCGCACATGGAGCAGGGCTAGCTGCTGCCTGTTCTGGCTGTTGCTGCGGGCTGGCATCCTTGGCTGGTGCGCTTTCTGTCATGCCTGAGATGTCAGTCATAAGAGGACTGAAGAAACCATCCAGAGGTGCAGATGGTTGAGGAGTTTCATCAAGTTTATCGACACCAAAGGCGAATCGCCTGGGGGTCGAGGCAACAGCCTTGGATGGTTGACCAAAAATGTCCGAGTTGGTCTTGGCATCAATCTCGATAACATCCTCCTTCGAAGACAGAAACCCTCCGCCTAGCGTACTGCGGCGGCCCTTACCACTATCCATTCCTTCGGCAATCAAGGCGTCAAGGTTGTTGAAGCTATGTCGTCGATTTGGACTATTGCGCACAGCGTCCAGACGAGAGATGCCAAGAGATTTGCGTTCAGTTCTACGAGCAGCTGCAAGAGAAATGCGTCGACGAGCTTCGTGTTGAGGTTCCGCAACGCTATCTGATATCGGTTGGTCAAAGATGAGGGGAACAGGACTGTCGGTATGTTGCAGCTGTGAAGCAATGGCTCTTGGGGTCGTTGTTGCTGGTGGCAGCATTGCTCCAGGGGTCGAGGTAGCAGGTGAGGGTTTCGAGGGAGATTTCTCTGGCGGGCTCATCTTGGGCGATTCCAACACCACCTTTGTTGGAGTTGCGTGGATTCTGAAGGCCCTGAGCGGTGAGTCGGACACCTTGATGGGCGACAACATCGTAATTGCGGGCACCTTCTTGACAGGCGACAGGGCAGACACCGATTTCTTGGTGGGGGAGAGCCTAGGCATCAGCAATTTCCTTGGTGATTCGTCTCCGTCTGGAAGGAGAGTAAAGCGTCTACTGAGTCTGCGCGTTGATCTGTTCAGTGAAGCCTTGTCGTCGATCTGGATCGTTGGCTCGGCGGCCTGAGGAGCAGATGGTATCTCGAAGTCGGTAGTCCGGTCCATGTTTGGTGGAATTGGCCAACGGGAGTTATGTCGCTTTCTTGGTACCCAGCTCAGTCGGTTATCCGGGAATGTCGCGTCCTTGGTGGTGAAGCTCGTCTCCAAATTCTTGGCTTCCTCGTTAACTTTGTTCACGAACGCTGTCGACAATGTTAGTCCCTCCCCTCAAGCACAACACGATGCAAGATGAGCGTACCTCTCGCCTCGCCCAAGTCCACACTTCCAATAAGGCGTGCGTTCCTTGGCCGGTTGGTCCATTTCGCATCACCGTAGACCGGAACATGAGCACTCCCCCTCACGCGCTTTCGCGGGTTCTGGCCCCGCGCATCCTCAAGCTCGGCCATGTCGCGTAGATAGGCATCGCGCGCAGGATTTGACCCACTCGAACCGGGGACGCGTTTCCAAATCTTTCGCTGTCTATGGCCTGCCGCGGGGTCGACCGCAACGCGCTGCCATGGTTTTGGGGCTGGAATCCTTGGTGGGAGGAAGGCATTGGCTGTGACTCGGGGTCTGGAACGTAAACACACTGTCAGCTGGAATGTCCTCCAAAACTCCAAAGGGGAAAAGTCGAAAGACATACTGCTCTGTAAAATGCAAGACATCATCAGTTTGCGCCGCGGCGGCGGCCCGTTCCAAGCCACCTGCGAAACCGAGCATCTTGAACCCAAAGTCGCTGTGGTGGATCTCGTGAAAAACTGAAGATTATTCTTTCGGCGTGCAAATGCAAAGTTAAAACAGGACGAAAAGTAATGATTCAATGCCTGCTACTGCTGCTTCATGTCGTAAATAAGTGTCGCTCGAGCACCAATGACGCGTTGTCGTGAAAGCTGCAGAAAAGAAACCGCGAAGCTCGCCAGCGCGTGTCGGTTGATCCCCCGGTGCCCAATGAATTTCAAAGTGGACATGGGTTTAGACTTTGAAGGAAACGGGCATTTGTTTACATCTTGAATTTCCAGCGAATCATCGAGCACCGCTCTCTTGGAAGACTTCCCGGATGGTCCTAGCGCTCCAAGTGCTCAACACCCCACGCTCCACACCGTCTTCCATCCTTGCACATTTCGGTCTTATCAGCACGTGAGCTCCTAATCTCTCTGTATCGTTCAATAATGGTGGGTCCTAATCGGCGCAACATTTCGAGGAACCTTGAAGCCGACGACAGCCCACCTCATTTGCGATGCAATTGCTGTTGCCATAACACGCCATTTCATCCCGCCCTTCTAATCTTGAGCGACAGCAATCATAACCATGTCCAAGAACCCAATCCGTCTTCCCCCCCTCCCGAGGCTTCGGGTCCGCAACCCAAACAAGCGCGAGCAAAACCCCTGCCTCACCATCATGTCCTCTGTCCTCGGTAGGTCTGCTCTGTTTTCCGACAAGGTCCACAGGAGCTAACTCAGAAACAGCGTGCTGGGCTTCCGCTGGCCACACTGGCAGAGCATGCAACACAGTCGAAGACGCCCTCCGCGCCTGCATGGACGCTCCCAAGCCCCCTCCAAAGCCAAGCAACACCATCAACTACCATCTCCAGAGACTGTCCTCGAAGCTTATCAAGCAAGCGTCCAAGAACAAATAAACGGGTTGTTATGAAAAAGGAAGGAACAGGGAGAAGGAGATGAGGATGAACTAGACGGGATTGATTGCCACCTTCTTGAACAACACGCCGTGGGACAACGGTGAAGCTCTGGGTGTTGACAGCCGTACGAGGGGTTTCTGGTGAAAGGGAAAGCCTGTGTTGCGCCGGAAAATGGACGGCCATCTTGACGTGGAGGAAGCGCATGACGGAAGCCACGACTTACGGAGCTGGGCAGCGGAGCAGGGGAACGTTGGTATAAACAAAACGGGCCGAGCAAATTGCATCGGGGAGGGGCGTTAGTGCTTTTTTGGCTGTAACAGGCTTTGACAAATACCCGCCGTCATGAAGATGATGGGTTTGTATATAAAATGTACAATATGAAAAATATACGTAAATACCCAACACCACCACGGACAGACTTGTTGAGACGGCCAGTTAGCCTTGGTCCAGCACTTGACCATCCGACAGCTCTAGTAGCATCTATCCAAAGCTCACTCTCCACCAGAAAAGTGCGAATAACATTCTGAGGGCTGCCGGAGAAATCTCAAATCCCAAAGCCAAAGAGCTATGCCATGACTATCTGCGTCGTCTTCAAAATGACAAGTTGAACAACCTGAATAAGAGAGCCATCAGAGTAAAACGAATGTCGAACCCTGGGAAAAAGGAGGCAAATACTTACCGACCAAAGTCAGTGTTGTAAGAAATGAAAAACACACGTATCCTACCGAACCAATTTCGCTTCCACAAAAACCATGATTTACCTTACTCTCATCCTAAAACATTCCCCATCAAAGACTCATAACCCCCAACTCACAGGGAATACTAAGTTGCCATTCCAAGTAAAACCAGGTGCAGACTTCACGCTGTTAAATCACAAGCATATGTAACACCTAGATAACACAACCCAAATCAAAACCTTTATCATCTGTATATATCAAGACTGACAACATTGTATATCTAGGTAGGTACCCCCTCGATCAAACCAACGTCTTCCAAAATTCTAATAGGTACCCATCTCCAAAAGAACAACACTAGAAACCACCACAGAAATATTTTCCCCCCAGAATCAAGGTAAAAATGAGTGTCAATACCCCCCCGCCCCCCACCAAACACGTTTCCGCAAAGGAGTGTCACCCATCCACTCATACATCATCATCCTCACATCATCCATGATCACGTAAGAAGCGTCTTCAGCCCCCAACAACACACCACAGCAAAACCAACGCTGCAAAAACAACAAAAAATAACTGGGTATTCATGGTACGAACAAAGTACGAACGCAAGATATAAAAAAAAAGACCAAAAGAAAAGAGTCTAGCGACATTCAACAATGACAACAACAACATCATCATCAGCACCCCTCCCGGCACCCTCCACTGTTCCTCCCCCCTTAATATTACCTCACCATCATTTATAACTTCTCAACTACCACAACAAATAACCATAGCCACCGCGCCAACCATACCTCCCTAACCCCACAAATAAAGATAAAGAAAACGAAAAGAAAAAAAAATGAACGTCTGTTTTGGATCTCCAAGAAAATAAAAACAAGGAGAAACCCCCTCAGCTAAACCAAGCCCCCCTCCTAAAAAGCCTCGAACACGCTCCACCTCAGCAAAGGTCTCCTCTGGAAAAAGAATGACACAGTATGGAATGTGGTTTGTGTCTATAATATGGTGTTATGGTGTCCATCTTCGTTGGTGTTGTCAAGGTAAGCTGTGCCATGGTTTTGGCTGTGGTGCTGTGGTGGAATGATGATCCTGTCGGCCGTCAAGCAGCAGTGTCGTGGTGTTGTGATGTGGTGTGTTGGCGTTGCTGGTGATGTGGTATGCTGTCGACGCTGAAGTGTTCATCCTCCTCCCCTTCTTGCTGTAACCACGCCCCTCTCCTCTTCTCCGTCTCCAACCCCATTCAAAAAAGCAACCAGACATAAAAAAACATTCAACCGATCGCTCCTCTATGAGTTTGATGATGAAAATCCCGCGCAAAGATTGGAATAAACCGAAGAAAACAAAAAAAGGCTGATGATAGAAAGGAGGGTATGAGATAACGCGATGTGTGTGCTTTGAGAACGGGACAAAGGAAAGAGCTCTAGGAAGGCACTGTGTATGGGTGTCGTCCCAGGGCGAGATGTATGGTGTGGTAAGCTGCGTGAGATAGTGGTTAAGAGCGAATCGCTCCATCCTTCTGCGTGTCAGGCAAAGGAGAAGAGAATAGTTTGACTGGTGGTTTACATCTCACCGACACAGAAAAGTTCAATCTCATCCATGCCTTGAGAACCGCGCATGCCCTCTTGCCACTCGGAAATGGCGATTTGGATGTCCTCATCGCTTTCAATGGTCACAAAGTCGCCATCTTCATCCCGATATCGCAACCTCAGCTCTCCCTTAGAGATGCTGCTGTTGGTGAACTTGCTGAGCCGGTGATCGATGCGGTCAATCAGGTTCACGTAGTTGAGCTTGTCAAAGTGAACGATAAGAGTGAAGTAATTGCCGGTATCGTAGTTGACCCTTACCCGGAGTTGACTGGAAAAGGCAGTGTCTGGCGTGGGAGGAACCATGGATTGGCTGGAGGTGATCGGCGCCGTTACCAGACCAGGGGCAACGGGCCTTGAAGGGTCCACGGGAGCCAACGGTGCCAGTCCAGGAGGCGGAGGGCCAGCCGGTGGTGGGATGTTGGCACCACTGCCGGGTGTACCTTGACGGGGATAAACAGGTTGTGTTGGGAACTGCGCCATGCCGCCATACTGTCGTTGACGTTGCGCACCTGGGGAGCTGGTGTTTGTGCGCAATGGCAGATCGTTTGCGGGGCTGCCCGTGTTGCTCCTTGGGATATTGGAGTCATGCCGTACATGGATGGGGTGAGGTGGATGTCCCTGGTTCAAATGAGCAGGGATTCCTGGGACTGCTGGAACGGACTGGCCAGTTCGGGCGGCTTGCCCATTGATGTCAGGCGTACTATAGCTACGGCTGCGCTGCTGCTGCAACTGGGCCGCGTGCGCCGAGTCACGTTCGCGAGGCATTACTGGCATGGATGGACCTCGGGGGTTCCGTCCATTTGCGGTAACCATGCCATACGCATTGTTTGGAGTAGACCCATCTCTTGATGGGGCTCGGGGTGCGGCAGGGGCTGTATAGCGATTGCTATCCTCGGGTGCCCATCCAGGTTGCGGTGTGCCCGTTTTCGGAAATGGATAACCTGTCTGGGAAAAGATACCACTCGTGGTACTCGTCCTGCTGGACGCTGGAGACTCGGCTACTGGCGAAAAGTAGGACTCGGCACCACGAAGTGGCGAGGCCTGGTTGGTCTGGATGTTCAGTGGGGTGGGAGGCTGAAGAAGGGGGAAGCTCGACGGCGGTGCTCGAGCGATGCCTGCCAGGGATTGCGAGCTGTCGTTGGTGGCTGAGCGTGTCCGCAAGCTGGTGCTCGAAGCATTGCGCGGCATTGTTCCAGGTAACGCCATGGGCGGGTTGTACGCAGCCGGCGTGGCAGTCCCCGACGGTGCGATCAAAGTGGACGAATCGTCATCATCATCATCGTCCTTCTCGGCGTATGGGTTTTCCAGTCCACTACTCTGGGAAGCCATCCACGTGAAGTTTGTTGCCGGTCTCTCCGGGCTTTGTTGCACCTGGCCTGTCTTCTCCTTCCGTTGCTGTTCCAGTCCAGTCGCCCACTTCTTCATCATTTCCTCATTCTGGAACTTGATGATAAAGTTCTCCACGCCGGGATCACCCTTCCACCAAATTTGGACAGTGTATGAACCAGTCTTCGACAGTGCTACCACATCGGTCACATTCGTCATAAAAATCCGACCCTTAAGCTGGAGCTTATTGTTTTTGTTGCGAACCTTCGGTCCAGTCGACTTGGTCTTGTCCTTCTTATCCTTATTCTTGCCTGGGAGCAACTCTTTGCAGCAAAGCAAGATGTTCTCAAAGAGATAGATCTCATACTGCGTGGGTAACCCATCAGCATCATATATCTTGTTGTCAAAGACCCCCCTGATGAAAAGGTAATTTGCACTTACGTCCTTCTCTTGATCACTCTTGCCCGGGATAACGGTGTAAACACCGTGCAATATGAGTTTCCCAAATTGGCTGACTTGGTGGTTTTTCCAGTCGTCAACCCTGCCCATCAATTCTTCCAGTGCTTCGTCGAGCTCTGCGCGATCGACTGCTTCGTTGGCCTTTTGTAGCACGCGGCTGGCTGCTTCAATACCTGCCGAAAGGTCTGCTCTGACTGTTTCATCGTCACACTTCTTGAGCAGTTCCTATCTCCAAGTCAGTACACGGCACACCAGTAACATGGGAAAATACACTTACGTTCAGAAGAAGTGGATATTTGACCAGTCTTTGCATCGGCTTCAGCAAGAACCCGTCAAGCGTGTTCAAGTCGCAGGCTACAGCGTGTGCTGCCGTCTGGATCTTGTCAAACACCTGGCTTGCTAGTTTGCCAGCCTTTTTCTGGTTTGCAATGAAGGGCTGGTAGCAGTTGTTGAATACCTCCTCGTAGGCTACAAATGGGCTTCCCCATTCTTGCCTGGCAGCCGGCATTGAGTTTGTCGTTTCTACCCTGATTAAGAATTTGCGCTGGCAGTCCAAGATGGCATTGATGTTAAGGAAAATGTTGTGCACAACATCTCCTGGAATAATGCCCCTCTCTTCTAGTGTCTTCTTCAAATCCTGTAGGTTCTCGAGATCCTGGACGTACTTCCGTTCCGTGTCTACCATCTCGCGCACAACGTAGTCTCGGTGGCTCATTTGAGAGCCTGGTTGCATCATATCGTCTTCGGGATAGGGCTGAACTTCGAGCATAAGACCCTTGACCTCGAGAAGATCAAGAACATAATTGATTACAGAGGTAACCTGAATCATTGTTAGCAAAACACCCAACTAGATCGGTGGAAGGAATAAACACACCTTGACGAAACCCGTCGTGTCCTGTCCTGTCAAATCCGTAATGATGAAAGAATCAGCTGCGGGAACATTGAGCTTGGATTTGCAAGCCTCGACAAATCTCAGGATCGCAATCTTTGCCAGCTTGGACTTGTTGGCTCCAGGGGGTTCATCGACCTGGAGTGGCACTTCGGGTTGGAGAGCATTGTAGATAGCTAGCAGTGGAAACCCTGATCGCAGCAGCTCCCAGAGCGATTCCACTGGTCCCTCCATGGATTCGGCGGCCATTTCATTGAGTTGCTCTAGATACCCCTCAAAGCCGGGAACCTTGGCCAGCCGCTGCTTTAAAGAAACGCATATCTGGTATAGAGAGCGCGACGCATCGGCCTTTTGGTTGATGATGTTATTGGTGGCCACGACATTACCAGTGGATGATGCGGCGAAGGTTGTGGCGTTGTTCAGCGAGTTGAGAGACGTCGAGGAATTGGTAACTGGAAAAGTGGACGAGCCAGAAAGCTGGCTCACGCGTGGTGGCGCGCCAGGTACAGTCATGCTGGTTAATCTATCGACAACATCCATTGTTGCGGCAGGGCCGGTGTTCATGCGGAGTAGGGGAGCATGGGCCATAACCAGCTCTCCATCCGCAGACCGCCGTGTGGATTTGCCTGTAGAGGCAGTAACCGGAGTCGGCGTCGACGTTGGGCCTCTACAGATCTCGATCGGTCGCTCGGTCGGGGGAAGGGATTGAATTCGGGATACAACGGCGACGCAGCTAGGTGCTCGCTGTGTAGGGCGATGAATGTCAGGTCGGTCGGCTCGCGGAATGTTGCAACCTAGCGAGAGCTGAAGTCTACTTTTTTCGAGGATCTCGAGTCGCACCGGGTATTGTCGACGCTAGGTTGTGGGCTCCCGCCTTGTTTGCCTTGTCCCGCAGCGCTTGCTTCCTCGCCGCCACTTTGTATCGCTTGTCGCCGGAATGGCAGGTGCTGGCCGCGGTGCTCTCTACCGGTTGCTAGTGCAAAGTGCCCAATCCGTGATGCTGCGAGCCTCGACGTCGCAGTCTATCAATGTCGTCTTCGTCGTCGTCGTCGTCGTAGTCAAGAGCGTTGCAACACCGTGTCTTATGTTCCAGTCGTCTTGTCGGGCGTGGCCGATCCCAGTTCCTGCGTGGTGCTGCTCTCTCCCGTGGCTGGGGTGGCCTTGGCTCGTCGGCTCCCTTTCTAGCAGACAGCGTGTGGCTGAGTGGTGGTGGTGTGTCGGTGTGCGGTCGGTGCGTGCGAGGTGTTGAGCCGGCTCGCGATGTCGCAAAAAGTGCGAGGATAACGTTGACGAGAGTGCTACTCGATCTCGCGCACGTAGCGGGTAGCAGGTGCGGTGTTGAGATGTGGTTTGAAACGAAAGGTCGTGGCAAGGACCGCTCTCGGAGATGGTTGGTTGGCGTGCGAAAAGGATGAGCCAGCCCGGGGTTGGGGCGTTGTCTCTTCAGCGTGTGGGTTCCAGTTCGCTGTGGTCTGTGGTGGTGGTGAGTGCTGAGTGGTGCCCGTGGGAGAAAATGGGGGCCAAGAAATGTGCGGGCGGGGCGGGGACAACGGCCGGGTGTGATCAACGGCTGGCGGCCAGTGTCCCTAACTTTAGGTACTTGACCGCTGACGAGATTCCGCTTAGGAAACGTCATTTTGGCCTCTATTACTGCTGGGAACGAATGTAATGCATTTTTGATTGTCTATGTGACTGTCGCTGCTGCTGTGATGGGCCACCCTTGGCTATAGAATCGAAACATGAATGTTGATATCTCCTTCTCAGCCTTGTTAGTCGTCAATGTCCCTCGCGGTAACCGTAACGTGCTCTCTGCAGGAGAGTGACATTCTCCCCCGTCTCCCTCTGTGTGTGCCTGGTCGATCGGCCAATAGGTCCAGTACAAAGTGCGGTTTACCTGACAATTCCATGTCGTGCCGTTCCGCATGACTGTTTTTGGAATCAAGTGTCCTGTGTCGAGTGTGTTTGGGAATAACACATCCCTCGAGCTTTGCCGAAGCGTGTTTCGAGCCTCCATCGTCCAAGTACTTGTCTACCCGATCTTTTTCCTGTTCCAGAGAGAAGATAACAGCTCTTGGAGAATCAGGATATGGATGTCTCTTAGAGCCAATGCTTACTATAAACAATAAGGCCGCGAGTAAGTGAATGCAGGTGAGTTATTGCGTTCATGTACATTCAAATCAGAAGGGGTCCAACTTGCTCCACCTCCCATCTTGGTACGTGCTCCATACTGGGGCTAGTGCCTTGCCCAACCAATTTCCAACATTTTAAAGCCCCCGGAAGACGGCAGCGTTTTCCTTATGGCTTCCATTTCTGAGATGGTTGCTCTTCTAGAATATCTCCCTCGTTGTCGTCTTTGCCGTTTCCAACCGGCGATGCATGAGGCGGAGGGGTCATGCCCCTCCATCAGGCATCAGGCATGATTTGGGGTGGGTCCAAAATGTTTCAGGCGTTTCCCCAATCTTCGGCGCTAATCCATATTTGACTTCCGAGTGGACCACTCCCTAAAAGCTTAAGCCAACTCTTGACAACCCCAACCCTTCTAAAGCACGACAACTTCAACAGCAATGGTCCCGTCACCACGTTGCTGCCAAAGAGCCTGCAACAAACTCGGAAATCCCGCCGTCAAAGATCTTTGTCATTCCATCAGGCCACTGCAAGAACAATCAACAATGAAATCCTCTGAGTCTTCTCGGGCCCTGATGCACCCCGAAATTCCATTTTGAGACCCGATAGTGTGGTTGCGGAATTTTGGAAGAGAACAAGATCTTTTCCATGATCACCTATGACGAGTCTGTGCTCGTCCCTCCTTTAAAGCGTTGAGTTGTCCTAAAATCGAAGCCACTAGGCTTTACTTGGTGTTGTTTAGGAAACAAAAGAACCTGGGGCTCTCAATGTGGTACCTGTATGGTTGTATATTTGAACGGCTTCAGCCACTCAATCATATAAGGCTTCATTATTAGAACAATCATCACCACATACACCATAGTAACTACAAATGCCCACATACCAGCTTAGAGTTCAGCCTCGTCGACGGTGGCATCTAATGGAATCCAACTCAGTGATTAGAATAAAGCGGGAAAATAAATGCACAATCTCATCAAGAAGCCGCCGAGTGTAAGGAAAGGTTTTACAGCAAGTAGACACTACCTACTCAAAACCGACTTTTGGTGATGGCTCCGTGCTGTTGTTCCATAACTTCAATTTGAGGTGTAAGCGGGGCTAACCGCTTTGAGACCGCAGTAGACCGCCCGGACCACAAAGTATGAAAAGTGGGACCAATCCCCAATGCCGGGTTTGTCAGCGACGCAAGACTTGATGATGTCGATGCCCCAAACATAGAAGGCCTAGCCACTGCTGAAGAAGAGGGAAACAGGTATCTTCGAGTGACACACGACAAAGGAGACTTGTGGAAGCATGCACAGCGCTTGGCTTCTCTCAGCCTGCTCACCAGCTAGAAATCAATCATTGCGGAGGATTCGCTGACCAGCGCAGCGAATCACCAACGGACCCAGCTCTGGAGTAAAGGCACGTTCAGTCGCCATTCCAGCTTCCAGCTCCGCACTGCCCTGTCAGTGGTCTTTGGAGCCTGAACGCAACCACCATTGTCCAGGCACACAACCACAACAACTCCCACTTGCGCATCTCGCTCTCGGACGCATCACAAAACAGAGTCGTCCTTGTGTCTTCGCTTTACCTGCCAACCCGAGGTCGTGTCTGTAGCACCAGGCTCTCGCATTCTAGGAGCGACATACCCCAAACTTTTCCGCCCGCCGACTCCTGGCAGCGCGCTTACTCCGTAGTGTTGCAAATCATGGCTGGTTTCGCTTCCCAGGCCGACGAAGGTTACTCAGAAGACCCCCTGACCGCGATTTCCGCTTCTGCATCCTTCTCCCACAAGACGCGCGACGATTCGGTCTCGGCCCTGAGTTCCTCTCAAGCTGCATCGGATTTCCCGGCATGGATGCTTCAACATATATCTAACCTCTCCATCTCTCGCAAGACCGGTACGTTGCGCTCCAAGCTGTTCCATCAAACAAAGGCTAGTGGCCGCGGCGGGTGGCTGATGCTCCGGTTGCACCCATGCCATGCTTCCCGATGATCCTATGGTTTTGATATTGTGCCGACTCCAACTCTAACCTTGACACCGGACAGAACTTGCGATGGCGCTCTTAAATGACCTTCCTACCTCTGTAATCTCGGAAATAGTAGAACACCTCAACCCCAGACTCAACATCGACTTCATCCGCTACCTGCCCCCCGAGGTGTGCCTCAAAATTCTCAGCTTCCTCGACCCTGTCTCGCTCATCAGCGTTGCGCGCGCATGTAGAACATGGTACGGCCTCGCTTTGGATCGCAAGCTGTGGGAACAGCTGTATTATATGGAGGGCTGGTCTGCAAAACCGAAAGAGATCGCCGCCTGGGAGAAGAGCATCAATGGAGTTCGTCAGGGAGTGTCACGGCGAGTTGACTCGGAAACTGAGGGTCATGCGCATAAGAAGCGCGCCATTACCGTCTCTTCAAACTTCGATGCCGACATGGATAGTGTCATGCTGGACGCGGGAGCAATAAAGCAGGAGCCCGCCGAGATAGACGCGTCAGAAAGCAGTCTGTTTGGCGGACCGACAGGAAGTGCTGACAGTGGTAGCATCTCACGAAGACTGGATGATCTGGAAGGAAAGAGTGTTGGTTCAGGTTCGGGGTCGGCACACAAGAGCGCCTCGCTGGACAAGGGCAAAGGGAGGGCACGCTCACCAGAATCCAGTTCTTCAACGCGATCCAAAAGCAACTTCTTGGACACAGTACTAGCCACGCCCCTATCAAGATTACCGAGATCCACGCTATGGGTTCTGGATGACCACGACCGCAGATATAAGCTTAATTGGAAGCACGTATACACAATGCGCCGACGCCTCGAGTCCAACTGGGACCTAGGAAAATACACAAACTTCCAGCTACCCCATCCTAATTATCCAGAAGAAGGGCATGGGGAATGTATTTACAGTCTGCAGTTTAACCCACAGTATTTAGTCAGCGGCAGTCGAGACCGGACGATCAAGGTGTGGGATTTGGAGACACGGCGCTGCCTCCGCACCTTGTCGCAACATCGCGGGTCGGTTCTCTGCCTGCAGTTTGACTCTGACCCCGAGGAGGACATCATCGTGTCAGGCAGTTCGGACTCGGACGTGATCATTTGGAAGTTCTCGACCGGAAAGGTGATCCAGACACTCAAAACTGCCCACCGGGAATCTGTACTCAACGTCAAGTTTGACAAACGGATCCTGGTCACTTGCTCCAAGGATAAGCTGATCAAGGTCTTCAACCGCCGACCTCTGCGCGCTGGCGACCTTGGATACCGAGAGGTGAGCCCCGTGCCCACCATCATCAACTACGGTTACAACATCGCTATGGCTCCCGAGGACCTCCCACAAACTCCGGCTTGGACTTTGATCGGCGTATTGGAAGGCCATAGTGCGGCCGTCAATGCTGTTCAGATCCACGACCGGGAAATTGTGTCTGCAAGCGGTGACCGCCATATCAAGGTTTGGGATTGGCCGACTCAGACATGCAGCCGCACAATTGTTGGCCATACCAAAGGAATCGCATGCGTTCAGTACGATGGCCGGCGAATTGTCAGCGGTAGCAGTGACCA